>NW_026571541.1:25560710-26035710 GCF_026225935.1 Boleophthalmus pectinirostris
ATTATAGATAGGAGATTTTTTGCTTTTAAAATACCTTGGCAAGATTTTGGTGTGAATTATTTCCATATAATCCCAAGAATTCAAGTAAAAAACATATATCTTCACGTTGTCTGTACTGAAATGAATCATGGAATATGTAGTTTCCGATGTTCATGTGCCGTTGCTACTATAAAACCATGCATTTAAGCAAAGGAACTTGTAATTCGATATATCGTGACAGTCCACGATATTATTGTGAGACTTTTTGATGATATGATGTAATGATATTTCAGTAATTGTTACATCCCTACTAATAACCACAATACTTATATATTTTTTCTGTTTTTTCTTTACAAACCTCCAAGTTATTAAAACATTTAGCTGAATCTTGCATTTTAAATGTGCCTTTTGGACTCAAAACAACCGCCTCATGGATAGTAGTTGGCCTCCACAATGTCTTTGAACTCTTAACATTTGAAAATTCCAAAAGAGGGACCTTTTTTGTAAAAATGTAAGTTGCATATAGGGTCTTTAACAATAAAAGCTAAATTAAGGCTATGTATAGGTACAAAATATAACAACTATCAACATATGTAAACAAACATTTACAAAACTCAGTCATTACCGTTGGCACCAGACTTATGATGCCGCTGTACATGCTGCCTTGTTAATAGGCCTCTATATGAACACGTGTTTGTGTGAAATGTATAAGGTGTAGCAGTGCCCTTGTCCTCCTCTAAGCAGATTAAGAGCTGAGGTCCAGGTTTGTTGTTGCACACTGGGCTTCGGTGACAGAACAAGGTGCAAAGTGCAGCTCTGAGCGGCTCTGTGAGTGCCAGGGCCCCACACTGAGAGAGAGAGAGTGTGCTGGCCCCGGATCAGACTCACAAAGACAATGAAGGGTAATGGACCTGTCTAGCTGTCAACAAAACGTCTATGGTAAAATCACTGCTTCTCTTGTACATTTAGAAGAGTATAGCACAGTGGCACTGAAACCTTTCACACCAAGTTCCCCAAGCAGAAATTATTTGTTATTTGTTAACATTACAGTGATGGCAAAATTAGTAGGTAAGTCCCCTGTCAGGTGAGAGTTCCAGCCGAGTGTGATGGTGTGTAAATTTTAACACGTTAACACTGACAGCCTCATTTAACACATGTCAGTAATTTTACAAATTGTTTAGATGTTAGTTGACAAGAGACAAGACTTAGGTAGATTGTGTGGGTTCTTTTTTTTTTCTTTTGGCTGCAAAAATCTGTAAAAAAAATAAATAAAAAATCCTGAACAAGCTTAGCTCAACACTATTCCTGACAGATTGGTCCAGTGGAATTGAAGTCCAATGCAGAGATGGTAAAGTGTTACCTTACCTTAAATTATCTTTTCTAGCACCATACTTTTATTTCTGTAAAAACATTTCTGATTGGCCAAAGACTGAGCCAATGACATCTACACATGCAGCAGGGCCTGGAGAGCAGAATAAGACAGAAACTCTATTTAGCAAAAAAAAAAAAAAAAAAAAAAGAAAAGAAATGCTAATTAATTAACACTGAACACTAGCCCTACACTATAAAAACTCTTAAAATCAAGTCTTAAACTGACAATGAACTTGCAGTAAATACAGCACTGGAGGATAAATCTGATTCTCCCTTATGTGCACAAAAGTAGGACACATCAACAGTATCAAACACAAAGTCATTATACCAGAGAATAATCAACTATTCATAAGAGCTGCCTCTGATCCCCATATAGTAACTGTCAACAAGTGACCCGGCCGCTTCACAAGAAATAGCTTGACCTGTTCTGACCCTCACTCTTCTCTCTCTGTATTCAGTAACAGACAGGCACGGCATTAGATAATTGCCCATTTCTGCTTGTGCCAGATTAGCTGACCCCATAAAACAATAGTGCCACCGAAGTGAGTAGAAATGATTGGGACTCTGCAAATGAGTTTTTATTTTGGGCTGCATTCATTTGTGTCAAAGCCAGTTGCAGTCTGCTGCAAAGTGGGACAAGACTACATGGGTACGGGTTCACACGAAGGTCAGGCCATGATAAAGGTCAAACTGCATATAGTTTAGAAGAAGATTTGAGGTGGACAGTGGTAGCACTGTGGGTGACTTAAAGGGTCAACAATGGAGAAGGCAAAGACTGAAATGTATGGACTTAATAGAGGAGTTTCAGTATAGGATTTGGGTATACTGAGTTGCATGTTCTCAAACTTTTCATATCAAGTGTCTGAACAGAAAACAAACAACCAGAGCTTAAGAATGTCTTAACTAAAGTGGGACTAGACAAGAACTCAGGAATAAACTAGGACTAACACAGTTCTATAGAAGACCACTACTGATTTTAACATGACTAAAACACATATAGATATATGCAAAAGTTGTTACATTACTTTTATTTACATAAGTCGCTCTAGAGTATAAGTCGCACCAGCCAAAAAATGCATAATGAAGAAGAAGAAAAACATATATAAGTCGCACTGGACTATAAGTCGCACTTTTTGGGCGAAATTTATTTTATAAAATCAGGGACTAGGAACCAACATTACATCTTGAAAGGCAAATTATAATAATAATAACAACAGAATAAAGAACAACAGGCTGTTAACGTAACATATTAACAGTTTTTCAGATAACTATAGCATAAACAACATAACATAAGTTTACCAAAACTCTCCATCTCACTCCAAATCACTAAATTCATTGAATCTATTGAATTCTTCATCCTTGGTGTCACTTCTGAGCAACTCCACGCAACTTTGTCATTGAAGTCCCTGCTTTGTCATCTAGTGATTTCCAGGAAAGTAGCATGGTACACCCTCTCGGTTGACGTGAAGCTGTGTTCTCCACCTCCGCTTTCTGCCAGTCCCTCACAAGTTTCTCACTCACTCCAAACTTTTTTCTGCTGCTTGATTACCGTTTTCTGCTGCATATTTCACTACTTGCAGCAGGGCAGTGGCTTTTTCTACAGGAGATATGTGCAGAAAACTGATACACAAGCCTAGAGTGCCCCCTCGTAGCTGTCAGTCTGAAAATGTTAATATATAAGTCACAGGACCACCCAAACCATGAAAAAAAGTGCAACTTATAGTCCGAAAAATATGGTAGGATCCTGGTTTGAGTCACAGGTCGCCCAGGCTTTCAGAGTGGAGTTTGAATACTTCTCCCTGTGCTGTGTTGGCTTTTCTCCTCCAGTTTCCCCCATCAACCCAAAACATGCGCAATAAGTATAAGCGCTTTCAGCTAAGGTAGTGACCAAGACTAGCTCGAAATCCCTATACAGACAATAACATGTACCTTACATTATCTCATACTTTTACTTCTACTTGTCTTGAGTAATATTGGTATTGCAGTCCAGTAAGGATTATACGATCTATGAGTAAGGGTATGTGTAAGGGTTGAAGCTTTGTGTTGTCAATGATATTTGAACATTCTATTGTCAAAAATGTGATCACACTCCATCATACAGAGGACAGAAATGTCGATTTGATTCAGTTTTACATTGCCCAGAGATATGAAAGTGTATATTTAACCTTTACTAACCTTTTCTGAAAGTCTCAAGAAAGCAAAGTATATAGCATCAATAAGAACCCAGAGGCAGTGAGCAGTCAATGCAGTACCATTGACTGAGACTCTGCCTTAACACAAGTCTAGACATATGGAAAAAATGCATTGATATCCATTACAGAGCATACAGTATGGCATAAGAAGTAAGCAATCTAAAGTTGGAGCAAACAGTTATGTGTAAACTTACTAATGACATCAGATGAGCTGTGAAATGTCATTTTAATATGATGTGATTTTAATGAATACAGCTTTTTCAAAATAAAAGTGATCTTAAAGTAACATGGTGATCTAAATCTGTAATACCGCCTCTTTAAGTTTCCATTACTTTACCATACAATAATTCCAACTTAATTTAACTACTGACCTTTAACACATTTCATTATATACAGAAAATCCACTTTTATAAAACTAATGAATTGGGAAACATGACCTATGACTAACACTTTTCTTTCCCACCTCTGAGTTCAACCCGGGTGGACGTCAAATTGGCAAACTCCTCACCGCACTGTATAGCCACTGACACCGGCTCCGAAGCACTCTCCCACAGCTTGTTAAGTTCAAGGCAGTGGACAGTGGCTCCAACTCTCAGCATCTGTCTAAGAAGGCAATTTTGGTAAGGGCCAGGAGTTATAAGCTCAATGGGAGATTTCATCACTTGGGGATTGAGGAAGTTGAGCTTTTACCGAGAAAAGGAGAGAAGCTTCTGAGAAATCCTCTGGTAAAGACAGCGTGATGGAAGTGTGCCTCTCAGACTGCTGTTTGAGGGGAGCTGACACCCACAAATGTGCCAACAAATCCAGGCAAATGGTGGAAAGGTAAGATGGGAAATGGTGGGAAGATAAGATGAGAAAATGTTATGAAAGGTCCAAAAGTGCCAAATGCTTACATTGTGCTTTTGTTAGTTTGGTCATTAGTGGTACAGTAAAGGGGACGACTTACAGGCATGTATTGTTAACCATGCAATGGACACAACATGCAAAACTGGCACTGTGAACAACAGTAGATGGCTAATTCCAATCAAAGGGACAGTCAGTCTAACTATTTTCTCACTAAAATCAATAAATACTTTCTGTGCGGTTTAGGCAGCTGTTCATCTCCTGGCTTCCTGGCCCAGTTATTATAAATGTATGGACAAGTAATGTGCATAAAAGACGGATCATTTAATTTGCAAATATGAACAATTCTGATGGTAATTGATACTTGTTCAATGAATTCACTGCTTGTTCACACATTATGTTTGCCTATTTCAGAACACTGATTCTGTGAACAGACATTTTGATGGGTAGCTGTGTCTTAAAGGGACATAGGACCTCATTTCCTAGTGAGCCAGAGTGTTGGTGACGTGTGGAGACACTTTTATAAATATTCCATCCAGTCCTTGTATTTGCAGAGGTTGCTGGTGCTAGGCTAGTGCATGTCAATGGCCATAGTTAGCCTCCTACTAAAAACAGTCTTACCCACTCCACAAAACACCTGAAGCAAATCTATTATTACACCAGATTGTAAAAACTAACCTTGCATCACATGAATCGTCACATGTTGAGAGACTGTTTTCTCAGCAGCAGCAGAATTGTACTTTGTCGATAAGATAGGTGCTAGGTGATATCAGTCCACCACTGCCAAGCTTTCTATCGGGAAAGCTGCTGCTGCTCAAACGTAAATCCATCAAATGCAAGGTTGGTTTACTTCTAAAATTATTCTATCGACACAGACATTTACATCGACAGTCTGGTGTAATAATAGATTTGCTTCGGGTGCTTTGTGGAGTGGGTAAGACTGTTTTTAGTTGCAGGATAACTATGGCCATTGTCATGCACTAGCCTAGCACCAGCGACCTCTGCAAATACAAGGACTGGATGGGATATTTAAAAAAGCGTCTTCATGCGTCTCCAACACTCTGGCTCACTAGGAAAGGCTCGAAATGAAGCTATAAATGTACATTCAAGAGTTATATAAGCTTTTACTTACTTCAGCACACACCTCACACGTCTCCGAAGAGAAAGAAAAAGTTCATTTAGAATAATTTATTTTAAATTTATTTTATTATATATTTATTATTTGTTTATGTATTTCATTCATAAAGTGTGTCACAACATCAAACATACAAGAAATAAATGAAAAGGAGCAGAAAGAATAGTAATCTTGTTATCTGCCGCCAATACATTGACACCGATAGTTACTTTTAAATATTTCAAGTCAGTATATTTCAGTTCACTTACAGTTATTATTCAATTGCAAACTGAAATCTTCCCTATTATGCGCAACAATCATTCTGTGTCTATTCATTTTGTTAACATCTGTGAAACTAAACAACAGCAACAGCTCCCCTCCCACTCAGTGCGCACTCTTGGTCTGGTCCATTAACATAAAAAGCTTTAATAGATAAAATGGATTTGACAGATACTATTTTGAGGGTGTTTCCTTCTTTAAAACTAAACAACTCTTTTATTGTGATGCTGAGAGAAAGTATGAAATGGGTCTAAGGCTTTATGTGGCCCTGAAGGACAATTGACTGGGGGCCCCTCCAGGCTCGGGGGCCCTAATCAGCCTGCTGGTCTTGCCTAATGGTACCTCTGCCTCTGGTGTGAGGGTTATGAATCTGTGTATCATTCGTCCATTTGTTTTTCAATATAAAACCAAAAATAAGAAAATGAAAAAACAACAGTTTTCTTCATTATTTGTCTTCAAAACCAAAATGAAAAAAGGGATAATGATTTGTTTTGTCAGTTTTGATTTTGTGTTTAAATGAATAATGAAAAAAACAGATAATGGGCATTTCTTGTTTCCATGAAAGGAAACTGAACCAGGACTGAGTGTCGGGACAGGCCTGGAGGTGCACCTGCAGAGACTGTCGGGTGATCAGGACCAGACTGGGACTGAGACCAGGACCAGACCGGGACCAGGGCGTGATTGAGACCGTGACTGAGACCAGAACCAGACCAGGACTGAGACCAGGACTGAGAACAGAACCAGACCAGGACCAGACCAGGACTGAGACTGGTTTAGTCCTATTTCAGTCCTGGTTCAATTCCGGCGTCGCAGTTTAAATCACGGAAACGGGAAACAGGCGTTATGTATATTTTTCCATTATTCATTTAAACACAAAATCGAAAACTGAAAAAAACTAATTGTTATCAATTTTTTCACTTTGGTTCTAGAGATAAATAATGAAGAAAACTGTTGTTTTTTCGTTTTCTTATTTTTGGTTTTATTTTGAAAAACTAATGAACCAGTGATAGACGGATTGTTATGGCCTACACTAACCCATGTGTTCAGAAAATAAACAACAAGAAGAACTTACAGTATTATCTATGGAAGAAAAACTTGACTTGCAGACAGAGTACTTGATTTTCCAACTGTGAAAAACAGGATTAGGTATTTAAAGATGTCTAACTTATTTATTTTTCTTTTACTTTCTTTTTTTTTTTTATGTACAAAATAGTATAGTTTCTTATAGACTTTATTCATGCTTACGTCCCAAACTAGGAAGACGTATGGAAAGATGCAATTACAACTTCCCAGGCCCAGTTTTCTTCATCTCCATGTCATTGTAGCATTCCATTATGTTCATCTAATCAACAATTACAACCATACCTCTGTTCATCATTTCCCCACTGACACACAACTCCGAGCGCACTGGGTACATGCGATTAGAAGAAATGAGGACGCCGAATTCAAGATGATTCCAAACAGCACATACGTAGTCTTAATTTTACTGCTGAAGACATTTACTTCAATGGATTTTATCACAGTGTCGAGAACTACACCGGAAGCTGTAATCACATCTTTCCAAACGTCTTCCTGACTTGTAACGTAACGTGGATAAAGCCTATTTTGAGAGCCCCACTGGTTATCATTTTGAAAGTACCTACCATTCTCCCTGTAATGTTCCTAAGTATGGCTTTAGTTTATTTATAACCAAGGAGACATGGCGGCATACCTGGCAGCAGAAATAATATTATACTAATGTTTGATCTGTTATAATGCTCCTCATAAAAAACATACCTGGAGCTGTTTTTTTTTTTTTCATGCACACATGTTTAATACACAAATCCTGCATATTTAGTTTGAGAGCTCTTCTCTCAAACTGAAAATGCTCTGTTCCACTTTGTGATGTCATGTGATAATAGAGGGAGTGCTTCAGTGTGTTTTTAAACGTCTTTAGAATAATTTGGATCAGATTAACCCTGGAATTTCCAAACAAATCCCAAACAAAACTTGAAAACTGCGGCTACATGACATCGCAAAGTGGAACAGAGCATTTTCAGTTTGGGAGATGTGGACAAATTAACAATAAAGGCTTACTCAGACATGTGTGAATGAAACAAAACACAACTCCAGGTATGTTTTTGATGAGGTAATAACATTATAGCATGACTTAAAACTCACTGGGGTTCAATTGTGTTACATAGGGAGGCTTGAATTAAATTAGGTCAGTTGTTGCAGCATAAACAACCAAGATTCTCCTTCATTAGACACATTTTTGAAACTAAGTGAAGGACAACTGCTCTTATCAGTCGAGTTTAAGGCTGGCATGAGACTTTTCTTCTCCCAGACAGAAAATTGTGTAAAAAGTGTCTAATTTATGTGTGTGGACATTGAACTCGTGCACTTAACTCTATTGATTTATGCTGCAGTTATGACAAGGCCAAGATAAATACATCATCTTTTATTCTCAGGAGACAGTTCTTGTGTAACCATGCACACACAAAAAAAGGAAACTCCTATTTTGTTGAAATAGTCAGAGAATTCCACTGTAACTCATTTTGTAAGGTTAGGCATCAGTAGGAATATAGAAAAAGGCGTCAGGCTTATAAGAAACAGACAGCTATGGGACCTTAAAGGGACAGTCCAGAATTTTGGATATAGGACCTCATTTTCTAGTTAGCCAGAGTGTTTTTTAATTAATCCACCCAGTCTTTGTATTTGCAGAGGTCGCTGGTGCTAGGCTAGTGCATGTCAATGGTCATAGTTATGTAAATGTTGTTGATAAAACTAACCTTGCATTGCATGAATCGTCGCATGTTGAGGGACTGTTTTCTCACATATCAGTCTGCCTCTGCCAAGCTTTCTATCAGGAAATACAACTCGTTGCTGCTGCTCAGACATAAATCCTTCTAATGCAAGGTTGGTTTTACTTCTAAAATCATTCTATTGACACAGACATTCACATCGATAGTCTAGCGTTATAATTGTTTTGCTTCGGGTGTTTTGGGGAGTGGGTAAGACTGTTTTTAGTAGCAGGATAACTATGACCATTGACATGCACTAGCCTAGCACCAGCGACCTCTGCAAATACAAGGACTGGATGGAATATTTTTTTAAACGTGTCTCCACACGTTTCAAACATTCTGGCTCACTAGGAAATAAGGTCCTATGTCCAAAATACCGGACAGTCCCTTTAAGCTGCTGCACCTGATTTTTACGATCTTAAAAAAAACATGAAAAACAGAACTAGTTCATTTTAAACTTTTGCAATTGTCCAAAGTGATTTTTCACTTACCTTATGCATTTTTAAGCGCTTTTTACAATTTTCAATGGTGCTAACCACTTTACGCTTTATAATTAGATGCAGACAGACTTGACCTCTGGAGCTGCTTATGTAATGAACATATACTGGGGCAAATTTTGCTCAAATACATGGACAAAAATGGTATAGGTACAGCTATAGGCCTTTAAAGGGTCCATGTTATGCTGTTTTCTGATTTATGTTATAATGTTTCTTCATCAAAACATACCTTGAGTTGTGTTTTGTTTCATTCAAACAAGTTTAACACACATATCCTGCATATTTAGGCTGAGTTCTCCTCTCAAACAGAAAACATTCTGTTCCACTTTGTGATGTCATGTGGTAATACAGGAAGTGCTTCACAGTATTTTTAAACTCCATACACCATCATTAGAATCATTTTGATGACTTCAGCCCTGGAAATGCCAATCACTACTGAATAAAAGGTAAAAGGTAAGGTAAAAGGTAGCTGTTGAAAACTTGAAAACTACCACTTCATGACATCACAAGGTGGAACAAAGCAGTTTGAGCTTGGGAGTAGTAGACAGACTAATAATACCAAGATTACGTAAACACGTGTGAATGAAACAAAGACACAACTGCAAGAGTCACTTTTGCTTAATATATGTCTTTTATGTATAGTTCCTAAAGTGTAATAATGAAGATTGGCAGAATTATTGAAACAACATGAAACAAAACACTGCTCTTATATGTTTTTGATGAGGAAAAAACATCATGAAACATATTTCTGGGACTTCTCCACTGGTCATTATTGATAGCATCTGTGATGAGTACAGAACAGTATGAGTCACATTGGAGAGAGATAAATTCATTAAAGAAACATTACACCTAAATCAAATCAGATGTTGTCCGCTCATCTGAACAGCTGCCTCCTCTTCGCTCCAGCCAATGTTTTATAAAGACAGGCATTTGTACACAGGGGACTCATCTGTGGGCTTGGAAAGAAACAAAACATAAGTCCAGGTATGTTTTTGAGTAGGTACCAACAGTATAACATGACTTAAAGCTTACAGAGAAATGAAATTGTGGCAGAACCGAGCGCTTCTACCTTGATTTTTTGTAGTAACTACTGGCTGAACCAACAATTACCATTAACATTTACATTAACATAACACTAAATAGAGGAAGACCAACAACGCCACCTGAGAGTTGTTGATGAACAGAGGCATGTTCGTAAATCTGAGTCTGAGTTCAAATCTCCGGGAAACAAATTGGTACACAGGAAAGGCAAGGTGGCGATGGCGCATTCAACTCCATGGCTGAAAATCTATAAAGTAAAATGCACGTTACCCCAAATTGTACAACTAAGCGGTAGTTTGGAAGTCCGATATTATGCCGCACTCGCCAACAACTAATACAGCCGTGTGGGACCGACGCTTAACTGCCCGCCTGCCCATTACTCGGCATGATGGGCGGTACACAAATGTGGTTCATGGCAACAAACACTAAATAAAAGCAAGTAATCAATGCTACAGACCTTTTTGAATCTTGAACTTGAACTTAAAATTAAATCTAGAATATTACTTGAGCATGATTAAATGATGAATGGACAGGAAACCGGAAGTAAGAGGTCAGAGGGTGAGGGGACGGAAAGGGAGCGCTTTTATAGCTTTTGACCGATGTCATCACTAACCGATAGTTAGATTGCATCCAAGTGGCAAAAACCGCCTGCAGACTATACGGCAACAAAATGTACTTTACTTAATTTTATTTATTTATATTTTTTTCCAGGAAATTTGACTTTAGTCAGTTTGAAAATAAATCAATAAATAGAAAATAAATTGTAATTAATTGAAATGAATAGAATTTTTTTTATTTTTTTATTTTTGGTTACCATGCCCTGTACTTCACCCATACTGTATAAAGAAGTGGACTGAGGGAGTGTGACGTCACCCATAGTGTTAGGCTCCAGTCAAATGAAGCTCACCAAGGCTTGCAGTTACGGGGCAAATTTGGAGCAGGATTCCATATTAAAGAATCTGACCCACTTCCTATTTGGAACACAGCAGCTATGTCCATTTATATATTGTCTATGAGCTTGATTTGCGGTGCATTCAGACACAATAGTGCAATCAGATTTGCTCCAAAACAGGATCTGCTGAACCTGTTGAAAGGAACTGAGACCTTTAGCTCAGACACAAAGATGAATGAGTACATTGCTACAGCTAAACTTGAATTTCCTTTGGGATCAATAAAATATCTATTTATCTATCTATACTGACGATGAATTATGTAACTGTTGAGTATTGTAATGTGTTGTGGTTATCTCCTCTGGATGTGAATGCTTTTGTGTCATGCTCATAGACCGTATGTATAAATGGACATAATTAACACTCTAGCTGTCACATTATAAATAGGAAGTGTGTATGCAGACTCTTCCAGCTCCAACTGACCCTGACCCCCATTGTCTTACAGAATATTGTGTCCCTTCTCTCTAAAACTGCTGCAGTGAACCTCGTCATTTTGGTCTTAGGGTGCTTTTACACCGACGGCAGTTAATGCGCACCAAATGGTCCATTTAAACCAAAAGCTCTTAGTTCGGTTTGTTTTTGTTGGTGGCTGGTTGGCTTTTGGTGTGAAAGTGAATTTGGGCCCAAACCATAGACAGTAGCTCCAAACTAACTATTCCAAATGCATCATGGGAGGGGATACACCCAGACCTGTAGTCCACAGTGCATTCTCGCTTTCTCCATATGGATCCAGTGCCCAGAGGAAGACACGGAACTGCTCAAACCTAATCAACTGCGCAATGGTCTGAAACCAGCACATGGAGGACGGAGCCTCCAGGCTTATTTGACCAACCCGCTCAGAGGATGGCACAAGGCCAAGGACCAGACCCCCGGGTCCGTCCTGAGGGGCTGCGCGCTATGGTGAGTTTCACTGTCTTTATTGCTGTTACCCGAACTCAGTGCTTCTGCTCCAGGCTGACGTGCGGTGAGTTGTGTACAAAGTTATAGGCTACATGTGCTGTTTTATGAGTGATAACTTGGGATGATGACGGCCCGCCATGTTAAAGGTTACCGATGGTTGGTATTGGTAATTGGAGGTACCACTGTTCTCCCACGAAACATCGGACCAATCTGACCAGGTGTGAAAGTGGACCACACTGGAGTCTATATGCTACATAATAACAATTTTAATGCCTGGTGCAGACCAAATAATCAAACTAGTGATGTGAAAATGCCCTTAAAATGTTTGTATTAATCCACTCTAGATGATCCTGCTGTTTTTTTTTTGTTGTTGTTTTGTTTTTGGTTTTTTTACTATTTTGTCTGTGAAAAAAAATCCTATTCATAATATAAGCTCCAAAGTCACTCCTGTAACTGTAACTTAATTTGAGTGGCGCTGAACGCTGTGGGGGACGTCACACTTGCTCAGTCCTATTTTTTATACAGTCTATGTTTTAACAGTTGAATTCTTGAAACCAGAATCAAAACTGGTCATTGGTTACATCTTCCCAAGTTCAGAGGGGCGTGACTGACAGATTTATTCACCAGTTAGGGATATGCATCACAAGAGACTGAAAAACTAAGTTTACAGAAGTAAATTATTCATAAGTGTCCACTATGTTTTGTTTTGATTGTTTATTATTCACTTTTATTTTACTATCTCTCATTAATTCTACTACTTGTTTACTACAACTACTATATCTGCATTCACCCATTTTTTCCCAGCTGTCAGCCAATGTACTTTTAATCATTCCCAAACAACTTCATGAACTGTGTACATTTTATCTCTATCTTGTCATGAGCCTAATTCATTTTGTGTAGTATAAAAACATCCCACGCCCTGATTAATACCACATCCAGCCCCACAATCTGCTCCTCTGCATTTCTAGTTCTATACCAGCTAATATTTGTTTATTTGATTAAAGTTCCTATATTACACACAACTGACTCTTGTGAGCTTTTGGCCATGTTATAATGCTGTTACCTCATCAAAAACATACCTGTAGTTGTGTTTTGTTTCATTCAGACATGTTTGAGTAAGTCTGTGTTATTAGCCCGTCTACATTTCCAAAGTTCAAAATGCTCAGTTCCACCTTGTGATGTCATGAAGTGGTAGTTTTCAAGTTAACAGCTACCCTTGACCTTTTGTTCAGTAAAGTTTGGCAATTCCAGGGATGAAATCAACCAAATGATAGTGAAGGTGTGTGAATTTTAAAAACGTAGTGGAGCACTTTCTGTATTACCGCATGACATCACAAGGTGGAACTGAACATTTTCTGTATGAGAGATATGAGAGGTTTGTGTGTTAACCATGTGTGAATGAAACAGAATTCCAGGAATGTTTGATAAGTTAGATCAGAAAAAAGTGTAATATGGGCCCTTGTTTTTCCATTAACGTTTTCCCTTCATGCAGTAATTGACGAGGCTGGGGCCACCTAGTGCCTCCACTCAATTTCATTTCTCTCCAGCGACTAGGTCAGGACTCGGAATACACTAAACGGTTTGCAAAAACCCCAGAAGTTGTAGATCGTGCACCAGCCAATCAGCGAAGAGCTGTGAAGCCATGATGTCAAACTCAAGCACCTGTCTGAGTCTCTTTTGTAGTACAGCACAACAGTAAACAAAGAGGTCGAGATGGATGTAGACGAAGCCGCACATTCTGTGTTGGCAACGATTCCTGAGATCGAGAATTTAGAGCCAGAACAAAGAGAATGTTTGGAGAATTTTATCAAGAGGAAATACGTTATTGCCCTTCTTCCTACAGGAGTTGACACATTACATATGTCACAACCAAACAGCAGCGACTGGTTAAATAAAAAAAAAAGTACCTGCCTACCGTCGAGCGAACGAATCCTAACACTGTGAGGTCAGACCGTTTCCACAAAGTGAAACCGGCTGATGAATCAGGCTCGTAATTGGCTATACATTCATATGCTGTTTTGTAGCCTTCACAGCTAACCACTGATTCTAAATGCTATACTATCTATCTATATATATATATTTTTTTTAAAAGTTATATTTAGAAAATTAATTTTGTTTTCTTATTATATAGAAACTGTGTATTTTCTTCTAATAAGACAACTTGTAAAACCTAATTATGTTATTAGAAGAAAACACAAAGTTTCTATGTTTTTCAGTTTTCCACAATGCATTTTCTCTTTATAATGGAGACTTATGATTTCACATGTTTTCTGACTCATCTGCAATTATGAGAAGATAGGCATCAGTGCATCATGTATAAATTATTACTCTGTCTAATATGTTTGTGACCATTTCTATGTCAAATAAAACACAGCACGTGTCTATGGCTGACAAGAAGAGGGTGAAAATATTAGAAAATCATGATTTGAACTTGTGAATGCTATGATTATCACAGCAATATTGCCACGTCCCATTGACTTAATATGAAAAATTTTAATGGTTTTGAGGCTGCTTTTAAATGCATGTCTTTGTAATAGCTTCATTGCATCTCATAAGTGCACGGTTGCAGATTTTACACATCTTTCCTCTAATATACCTCCCACAAATAACTATGCTTGACATGTTGGGAGCATGCACAATTTACTGGTCCACTGGTTTCCATTAGGACCAGATAAAATTGGAAAAGACCTCCACAGTTTAATACTACCTCTGCCAAATATGTTTACTACCAGTCACTTTCTGTCCCATGTAGGTGCCTAGGATTTACAATTCCAGGTCTGAAATAATCCAAATAATTGTAGCGAAGACGTATGGCGTTTAAAATATGGTGGAGCACTTCCTGTATTACCACATGAACATAGTGTTTTCTGTTCAAGAGAAGAACTCAGCTTAAATACGCAGGATTTGTGTGTTAAAAATGTGAGAATAAAACAAAACTGCGGGTATGTTTTTGATGAGGAAACATTATAAAAAAGATCAGAAAAATGCGTAATAATTTTTATTATGCATTCTTGTGGCTTTAATACTGTTTAAATACTATCTCTGCCAAATATGTTTATCTGCATTCTGTCCCATGTAGGCACCTAGGAGTTTGTTTAAAAATCAATTGCGGGTCCTATATTACGCAAAATTGACTCATGTGAGCTTTAAACCATGTTATAATGCTGTTGCCTCCTCAAAAACATACCTGGAGTTGGGTTTTGTTTCATTCACACATGCTTGGAGTAAACCTTTATTATTAGCCTGTTTACCACTCCAAAGTTCAAAATGCTCCCTTCCACCTTGTGATGTCATGTAGTGGTTTTCAAGCTATATTTATACATTGCCAGGTATGTTAAGAAACGATTATTTCCTCCCCTCCGTTTCCAAAATAACATCATGCACATAACATCATTTGCAAAAAAATGTTTTCGTTTACATCAACCTGCATAAATACACCATCGAGCGCCGTCATAACTACACCAAATCTATGGGCGGTACCTGGGTTAGATTCAAACCTACAGCATTTATTTCATTACAGTTGTAAGTATTAATCAAAAATACCTTGAAAAACGTGCATTACTGAGTTGCCTTGTCTCTCCACAAATCTGTTAAAAAGGTGGCAAAAATGCTGACCTCTGTGCCCCTATTTATCTCTGGTCGTTGATATGATACATCAGTTGTCTGTGCAAATACAAATACATGAAAAGTGTTTGCATCAGAAGAAATGCGACTACTACCGTGAATGCTAAAACTCTGTTTATCTCACTTTACACGCAAACGTAAAACTACTCCAGAATCCAGAATCTCCACTCTAGCCGGAGTTTTTAGAAAGCTTTGTTTTCAGAGGAGAATTCGCCATGTGTGTGTAAAAGATGGGTACAAACGAAAGGAAATGTCTCAGTCTTAACATGCAGGGTTTGTGTTTTAAACATGTGTGAATGAAACAAAACAAAACTCCAGGTATTTTTAAGAGGAAACAACATTATAACAAAGATCAGAAAATATTGTAATATAGGCCCTTTAAGGCTAATTAATAAGATATTGTTTTTGTAAAATATTAGTGAGTATTAAAACTGAATCATTTCATTTTTGCTGGTATTGTCTAGGTTATGCACTAAAGCCACATTTAACTTTTTTTTTTTTTAATTTGTGATGCAATGGCTGGAAAGCAAGTAAATAAAGGGTGAACAGAGCAATGATGATATTTTTAGCCAACACAAAGAGAGACCCTTAAACACCGGTCTTCCATAACTTACGGTATGTTTGTGATTTCAGTATTAGAAAACTGACAGTAATTGGAATAATTGGGATCTTTATATGTTGATAGAACTTGCTAAAACCTGGAGTAGACTACTGCCTTAATGGTTTACTGGAGTCATAGCACTATCCCTAATTTGCTGCATTCTCATTTCCGAAAACTGAAAAATAAGTTGGCCAAAAATGTTATTGAGTTATTTTAAGGGAACTCTACTTAAGATTTTGATTTTAAATTCCATCAACATGACCCATCTATGTCTCCCGATTTGAGGCAGACATGTTCAAATCAAAATAGCATTTACTGATACTGATAATTCTAATGCTAATTTATCCTTAGCAACAAAAGCATCAGATATAATGTCAAGTTATTTTTGTTATAATTTGGTGTTTTAGCTCTCAGGATAATTATCCAATCAGGACACAGAAAGAAGCTAACAACCTAAAAAGACCATATTTTTCTGACTATAAGTTGCACTTTTTTTCATGGTTTGGATGGTCCTGTGACTTATATTCTGGTGTGATTTACATATTAAAATTTTCACCCTGACAGCCGTGAGAGGGCGCTCTAGGCTTGTGTGTCAGTATCTGCTACTCCTATTACTCCTGTACCACTGTCATTTAACTCTCCTGCAGAAAGAGCCTCTGTTGTGTCTGTATCATGTCAGTCGATCGCACCATTACTTCTGTACCACTGATAATTTAAAATTTAAACAAACATAATGACAACTGAAACCATCCTGTTGGGATTCAGAAAGGCCAGAAAAATTGTAACTGGGACTGATGCTGAGTCTGACGACAGCTACACAGAAGAGAAAGCAGTGCTCCTTTTACCTCCGGAGGTCGCGGAGTTGCTAAGAAGTGACGAGGATGAAGAATTCAATGGATTTAGTGATTTGGAGTGAGATGGAGAGTTTGGTAAACTTGTTCTGTGGTTTATACTATGTTTATCTGAATAACTGTTCATATGTAACATTAACAGCCTGTTGTTTTCTGTTCTATAGTTTTTACTATAACTTACCTTTCAAGATGAAATGTCGGTTCCTGGTCTCTGATTTTATAAAATAAATTTTCTCAAAAAACTGTGACTTCTAGTCTGAAAGATGTAGTACTCTCTCTGATCTGAGTCCTCACTACCTAAACCTCAGCACTTGCAGCCAACCTATATTACACAAAATTCATTCCTGTGAAATTTAAGCCATGTGTTGTTACCTCCTCAAAAACATACCTGGGGTTGTGTTTTGTTTCATTCACACATGTTTGCGTAGTAGCGTTTTATTATTAGTCTGTCTACATCTCTAAAGCTCAAAATAGTCTGTTTCACTTTGTGATGTCATGGAGCGGTTATTTTCAATTTAACAACTACCATTTACCTTTAGTTCAGTAGAGATTGGCCATTCCAGGTCTGAAATTATCCAAATGATTTTAGTGAAGGTGTATGGAGTTTAAAACACAATGGAGCACATCTTATATTACCACATGACATCACAAAAGGTAGAAATTGGTGCTTTCTGTTTGAGAGAAGAACCTAAATATGCAGGATCTGTGTGTTAAACATGTGTGAAAGCAACAAAACACAACTCTGGGTATGTTTTTCATGAGCAAACAATATTATAATATAAATCAAAAAGTATATTATTACTTTATACTTAATATAGCTCGCCTAGTAGGACTAGGTATCATTAAGACGTTGCCGATACGATACATACCTCGATACAATGAGCTTTCGATTCAATACAGTTTGATACGATATATTTCAAATCAATTTGTTTAATAAAAATAAAGGTTAAATCATGACTGTGATACGAAAAGTGTTTGTTAAACCACTTATTGTGCAAAGTTAACATGAAACACACCCATTTTAATCATTGGAACAGTGAAAATGTCAAATGTGTTGCATAAACGAGTTTCCTTCCTCTAAACAAGAAAAAAACTGAAGCGCTGTAAGAAAATGATTGAGTAAACTATTGCAAAAAATACTCTTGGCAATATATTGATACTGTATCATCACATTAAACATTGTGACATATCAACATTGCAAAATTTTAGCAATATTTTAGCAATACTTAGAGCAATATATCACACAAAATCATATTATGCAATTTTGTTACACCTTTTATTTGACAGCAAATAATTAAATGCAGATAACACAATATACAATATACCTGTATTGGGCAATCCACATTATCAAAGAAATCATTTAGTTTTACTTCACTATCTACATATTCTTCACTGTATTAAGGTCGGACCAGCTCACACTCTCCCCTCCATCTGTACCAAATCAAAACTACACCCATTTAAACTAAACACACACATAGTAGAAACAAAGAAAGCATTGCGCATCCAGGAAAATCAAAGAGAACATAAACAAGTCTCCTACCTCTCTTTCCTCGCCTTCAATCTCATATATAAATGTGATGGTTCCGCTCCCTGTACAAAACCCCAAAGGCAATTTAAGGCAAAGTAGGCCAAAATGAAATATGGCTGCAATATAAAAACAACACTTCAGACGCACACAGGCCTGATAAGACCCTTCCGACCGCGCACGTCAGCGAGCTTGGGCGTGTGTGTGTGTGCGTGTGTGTGTGGGCGTGCACGTGAGGATGGCATAGGGGACGCTAAGTGGGTCGTGCGGCGGTTGACTGTTTTATTAGGATTGAACTGTAGCGGGAGTTTCAAATGTGATTTTACACCGCTGAGAAGGCTATCTAATCTATCACAGGCACAAGCCCACACGCAAAACAAACAAACCCCGGGTCTACGGAGTCTTTGGTTCTGATGGACTTATATGGGCGCGTGCTGGATGTGTAGATGTGGATGGATGTGCTGGTTCCAGGGCCATGTGTTTGAGCCATTACCATAAAGGCCCCACGCAGTTCATCGAGTTACCTGTTAACTTGTACTGTCTCTAATGGACCGTAAACTAATGTGATTCCTTCAGGCTATTTTCTGTCCGGGGCTTCTAGATCAAGCCATGTGGGCGCAGTGTGTTTGTTAAAGTTGGAAAATTGAATTTTATACTCAGTTATAATTTACATAAAAATTACATTACTTTGTTTGTTTTGTTTGGGTTTTATGTATTTTTTATGTATTTTTTCCTTTTATCATTATTATTATAATTATTATTATTATTTTATTATTATTATTTTTTTTTTATGTCGAGTGTCTTGCCTAATGACACTATGACTATGAGTGGATTTTATTATTTTATTTATTTTGCTTACTATTTATTTATTTGTAGATTATCCTGGTTGTCAGGTTGTGAGTTGTTTTTTGTTTTTTTCCAGAATAAAAACTTCAGTACTTGATGTGAGTCTGGTCAACGGTGAATCTCCCTTTTTTCAGATGGCTGTGATTGACAGGTGGACTGGCCAATCATGGACATGCATCTTGTGTTTTATCAAACAAATATGACTTCCTACAAGGAAAAAAGAAAGGAAAATATCACAAGTAACTGAAAAACAACATTGATTTCTGCAGAATCAATGAGCGACGCACTGAAAGGGACATTCCAGAATTTTGGACATAGGACCTCATTTCCTAGTTAGTCAGAGTGTTGGAGACATGCAAAGACACTTTTTTAAATACCGTATTTTCAGGGCTATAGGATGCACTCTTAAGCCTCTAACCGCATCAAAAAACAACCACGCGCCTCGCAATCCAGAGCGCCCCATTCACAAATCCACTTGGGTGTCCCAGCATGACTTCAGTAAACTACAAAGGCGCACAGAGCAGACACCGACCGCGCAGTGAAACACACCCCCAGCCACACTCATCACTCCACGCGGACGAGGAATGGAACGGAGGAACGAACTGAAAAAGCGAGTCCAATGTGCCACTCTGAGCCACAACTGAACAACTGAGTCACTACGAACACGCCAACAATCCAGCGGTCCCAGACAGCACCCTGCCTATACGCCACAACTGAACAAAGCCAAGAGTCACAGTGAACACTCCAAACAAAGTCCGACTGACCCATCGAACTGTTGCATTTTGTTTTAAGTCCAGTGCGGTTTATTTGTGAAAAAGTTTTGAAAATAGACCATTTAATGACAATGCATCTTATAATCCAGAGCGCCTAATAGCCCGGAAAATACAGTATTCCATCCAGTCCTTGTATTTGCAGAGGTCACTGGTGCTAGGCTAGTGCATGTCAATGGCCATATTTAGCCTGCCACTAAAAACAGTCTTACCCACTCCACAAGGCAACCGAAGCAAATCTATTATTACACCAGACTGTTAATGTAAATGTCTGCGTTGATAAAATAATGTTTGGAATAAAAATAACCTTGAATCGCATGAATGTTGAGGGACTATTTTCTCAGCAGCAGCGGAAGATAGGTGCTAGTTTGGATCAGCTGCCAAGCTTTCTATCAGGAAGTACAACTCGCTGCTGCTGCTCAGACATAAATCCTTCAAATGCAAGGTTGGTTTCACTTCTAAAATTATTTTATTGACACAAACATTACATTGACAGTCTGGTGACATAATAATAGTTTTGCTTCAGGTGTTTTGTGGAGTGGGTAAGACTGTTTTTAGTGGCAGCCCAACTGTGGCCATTGACATGCACTAGCCCAGCACCAGAGACCTCTGCAAATACAAGAACTGGATGGAATATTTTAAAAAGTGTCTCCACACGTCTCCAACATTCTGGCTCACTAGGAAATCAGGTCTGATCTCCAAAAATCCGGATTGTCCCTTTAATCTGAGGTGAGAGAATGTTGGTCTTGTTGATAGATGATAGATGAATTTCCTTCTAAATCAATAAAGTATCTATCCATCCATCTATTTATCAGTATATCTGTGACCAGTGACCTTCTTCGTGTCACTGATCTGATCTGGCAACCAAAAAGACAGAGGGACTGAGGACCAGACTGATATGACTCTGTACAGAAAATACAAAGAGAGATCATTCTGGTGTCAAACTTTATTTATTTTTAAGCACATTTCATACAAAGCATGTAACCCAAATCCCTTTATGTAGACAATTAAAATCACTCCCTCAGCCACACCCACAAACTCACAAGCTGCCTCTCAGTCATCTCAGTGACAGGTACACCACACATGACCTGAGCTGAACTTCCTCTCACATTTTGGAATATCTGACCTGTGTATAAACTCGGAAATCTCACTGGGATTACTAATGTCTTTTTCAGGGGTTCGGACTTTCCAGGGATGTATTATTTGTGGGTGGTGGAGGAAACTGCTGCTACCAGAGGAAGGGGCTTTGGCTATGGACGGGCCCCTTCCCATGTTATGATACTTTGTTGTTCCAGTGGGAATTTTTTCACACCATGAAACAAATGGAACACAATAGGCAGTTGCACCCATAAATCCATTAATCTTGTTTTATAATACGCCCCCTTAGAATTATATGGTTGTATCTGCGCTCAGGGCAGTGCTGAGAGGATAGCAGAAAGTACAGCAGGAAAGACATAAAAATGCACCAAACCCTTTTCTTTTTATTTTTGAGTGATATCTAGAATGAAATCTCTCTGTATTTTAATAAAATTATGTATTTATTTATTGATTGATTGATTGATTGATTGATTTATGTACTTATTTTTGTAATAGAGTTATATCTGCACCTTGAGGCAGATTCAAACAGAACCTTATAATCAGATTTCCGGATGTACCTCAGATTTACTTTTCCACATGTTGACATCTAAAGTGTTTTTCCGTCCCCTGTGATATTATTATTATTATTATTTTGTATTATTATTTCGTTATACATAAACAATCTTCCTCTGGTCTGACACAGGCTTGTACACTTACGGAAAAAACACAATCAGTGATTTACGTTAGAGCCTGATAAGAAGAAATTTACTTACAACTTAAAGGCCCCACATTGCTCGATTTTGGGGTGCCAAAGAGTCACTGGGGAGGTGCGACACACACGTGAAGAAAAAACAGTCCACATCTGTACACATCTGCAGCAGTACTGATATGTAAAATTATGTCACCATTCTGACAACCTACTCATAGTTTGGAGCGTTACCTTTTTTGCTTTGTATACACTGCGTGCTGCACCTTCTCCCATACGCTGTGTGGGCCACGTCTTCTCACGTACGCTGTGAGGGCTGAGCCAGGACTAAACCAGAACTAAAAACAGGTCTAAACCAGAACTAAAACCAAGACTAAACCAGGTATAAACCAGAAATAAAACCAGGACTAAACCAGGACTAAATCAGGACTAAAACCAGGTCTAAACCAGGTCTAAATGAGCACTAAACCCAGGTCTAAACCAGGTCCAGGGGGTTCACATTCACCCAATCTGAAAACTCCTGCTTTAGATGATTTCAGCGTTGGATTTGCCCATCTCTACTGAACAAAGGGTAACAGGTAGTTGTTAAACTGAGAACATTATGACATCACAAGGTGGAACAGAACATTTTGAGCTTTGGAGATGTAGACAGACTAATATTAAAGGTTCTACACAAACATATATAATACGGCTTAAAGCTCACAAGGAGTCAATTTTGCATAATATTTGCATGATTTATTATTATTTTACAATTTCTTTGATAATTTTTTTTTCCCTTTTACTTACCTACTTACTATTTGCTCTGACTTATCTGAGCATGGAACGGACCCAAAAACTATACACACTGACCCCTTGTGGCGAGATTAGTCCTTGCACTCCATATGTTTTCTATCAAATTTGATGGATGGGTTTACAAACAAAATCCATGCCACCACGTACTTAATCCCAGCAGTCGCTCTCACTTGCTCTTCTATGACCTTCTCCACTCACACGGCACACTGTGTGACACAAACACGCCAAATCCTCGCTAATCTGTCTGTGACATGACGAGCTCCGTGTTCGCTTCACCACATTATGAACTCTGCGCTAACTTCTGACCCTAATGTGGGACCAGGCTTAAGCTAGTGTTGTGACCTTTTTATCATTATGGCGATGGACATGCTGGATATGATTTGGCTTAGAGATATAATGCGTAGATGTGTGTGTGTGTTTGTGTGTTTGCGTGTGCGTAATTACCCAGATGTTAAATGCATTAGTGAAGTGGATACTCATGTGGCCTAGATAACATGCAATGAGGGCAGCAGGTTGAATTATTCCATGCATAAAATAGTCGGCGATGTGTGCTGGCAATGAGAGGAAAGATGTGTTAATATTGTCATGAGTGTGTCATTTCCATTCAGCTAAAATGGTTTGTAATTGAATCAGGTTTAATCAGTAGATCGTTCCTGTCAGGGTGGTTCTCTTAAAAATGGGGACGGTATGCAAAATTGGCTTTTTTTTTTGGAGCTTTCATGTTGTTTCCTTCATCAAGCACATGCCTGAAGAGGTTTTACTTGTCATCCATTCATGTCTGAGTAATCCAGACAATTTCAGGAAAATACAGTTTACATTCAAATCTGGTCGATCATCTCCCAAAAGCAAGTTTAACCATCATAACACTTTGGTCCTGTGTTTTTCTGTGCGCTTTCACTCATTTGACAAAGCAGCTCAGAAGCTTTAGTCCTTCCCAGTGACTACAGAGAATCACTGGAAAAGCTTTTTTTTTTTTTTTCTGTATTATATGTACAATAAGCATATGCACATTACCAATTGCAAAGTAGTTTTTGCAGTATTTGATCCAAAATATGTATGCTGAAGAAAACTTGTTGGAATATAAAATACATGACCTGTCAAAAGTTTTAGAACGCACTACTTTTTCCATTTATTTATTGCTATTCAAGTCACACAAGTCCAATGAAGAGTTTGAAATGGTACAAAGGTAAGTACGTAGTAAAAAGATAAAAGATTACAAAACATAAGTCCAAGCTCTGCAGGAACCTCAGGAAAAAAAGAACAAGATGGTGAGCTTGAAAACATGGAGTGGCCAGCAGAGTCTCCAGACTTAAACCCCATCGAGCTGGTTTGGGATGAACTGGACAGAAGAGTGAAAAGCCAAGAAACCTACAAGTGCCACACATTTATGGAAACTTCTGCAACAGACTTGAGAAGACCTAAACAGTAAAAAATTGCAAAAAGAGTAGTGTTCTAAAACTTTTGACCTGTAGTGTACATAAATACTCCTTTTATCCTGTGATGTGTAATGTGTACTTAAAAATTTAAAAAAAGACATGTACACATCTCACCGTGTATATCTGTATATAGTCTATGCAGTCTGTACTCTGTGCTGAGACCTTTCTCTCTGTTTGACTCATGTGTGACATCCTTTGTTGGTTGTCAAATATGATGTCATGTTTGAGTTTCTATATTGAAAGTGTTTGGACAAACATCCTTTACCACATGAGAACAGATCTGTAGAACTGAAAGTTGAATTCACTGATCATGTGCGTTTAGGAATGAGAGCTGTGTGAAGTGTTCTGAGAAAGAGCCTGAGAACAGTGTGAAGCATTTCAAATCATCTGACCACCTGTGCTCCTGTTCAGATACATGAATCAAACGATTCAACTAAATGGAGTTTCATGTGCTAAAACGATTGAAAAAAAAAAAAAAAAAAAAAATGTAATATCCCAAAGAAGTGTAATACCCCATCTTGAAAAGTGTCCTGCTTGTCCATGATGCTTGTCTCCATAAATATGTTACTGTTTTGCCTACAAAGTTCCACAATACAAGCCTGACTCATCAGCCTGTCAGTCTGACCTCGCAGCATTAGGATTCGTTCGCTCGACGGCAGGCAGGTACTTTTTTTATTTAACCAATCGCTGCTATTTGGTCATGATATATGTACTGCGGTGCTAACGGGGCTACTGGTATATTAAGCTTTTCCCAAATCCCTGTAGGAAGAAGGGCAATAACGTCTTTCCCCTTGATAAAATTCACCAAACATTCTCTTTGTTCAGGTTTTAAATCCTTGATCTCGGGAATGGTTGCCAACACAGAATGTATGGCTCTTCGCTGATTGGCCGGTCTACAACTTCTAGGGTTCTAGTGTTTCTGATTCCTGACCTAGAGAAATGAAATTGAGCGGGGGCACTAGGTGGCGCCAGCCTGGCTACCACAATACATCATTAACAAAATATCTATTTTGCATTTTTTCCATTACAGAAACCTTAAGGATTCTTACTGAAGGATCTTTTGTTTGTTTTGTTTTGCTTTATCTCTATGAAGATGACCAAATTAACTTAATAAAGGACATCTGGTATGACTTATTTTTTTTGTACTCAGCTGCACAGGCAAACATGTAAATATGTTAAGGTGGTTTCAATTTTGGTGCTAGTGACTCATCTGAGGTCTATGTAAAATTATACAACTCTCTTCATCGCAGTGAGTTTATAAGAGCTTTTCACAACTGTCAGAGGCCAGAACTGGTTCACAGAGGATAAAAAAAAAAAAAAATGTAATTAGATGCTGTCTCATTTTGCCCTGCTTTTACAATCTATTGTGTACAGCCCTGTCTAATCTAAACTGATGATGTTTAGTAATATTGTTTCTAGAATACTTTTTCCAATAAAGTTCACTGTTTTCTCAATAAAACAAAGGATGTAGAGCCATAGAGAGAAGTTTACATTGGCTCAAAAATCCACGGACTTACTGTGTCTGTCAGTTAGGTGATTCATAATTCAGGAAAGCACTTGGGAGCAAAGTTTCTGTTGATTACAGAGGTTAAAGAAGCAACACAACCAGCTAGCTTCCTGTATTTGTTGTTAAAGGGAAATTCATGTTACAAATGTTAAATCTCACTTCTTGTTTTGATCAAAATCATTAATAAGATCATTTGTTTGTGTCTTATTTAAGGTGGGACATTTGGGTGTGATTTCCGCCTTAATTGTTGAACCCATTTCTTCATTGGAATTACATTGGGGAAGAGAACTCTCCATTTTGTATTTGAAGGCAGTTATGTATTATGCAAAATGGATACTTGTGAGCTTGTTATGATACTGCTACTACCTCAAAAACATATCTGGAGTTGTGTTCTGTTTCATTCACACATGTTTGAACAGTTTATTATTTTTTTATTAATCTGTCTGCATCTTCAAAGCTCAAAATACTGTGTTCCACTTTGTGATGTCATGGAGCTCTAGTTTTGCAATTTAACCACTACCATTTACCTTTAGTTCAACAGAGATTGGCAATTCCAGGTCTGAAATCATCTAAACGATTCTAGTGAAGATGTATGGGGTTTAAAAAATCAGTGGAGCACCTCCTGTGTTACCACATGACATCACAAAAGGTAGAACATGGTGCTTTCTGTTTGAGAAAAACTAAATATGCAGGATTTGTGTGTTAAACATGTGTGAAAGAAACAAAACACAACTCTGGGTATGTTTTTCATGAGGAAACAAGATTATAACATACAGTCCCCTCCAAACGTATTGAAACAGAAAGGCAAATTCCCTTATTTTTGCTGTTCACTGAAGACATTTGGGCTGAAGATCAAAAGAAGACTATGAGACAAGAGTTCAGAATGTCAGCATTAATTCCCTGATATTTACATTTAGATGTGTGAAATAACTTAGTATATATCACCGTTTGTATTACATCACAGCATTTTTAGGTCAACAAAAGTAAAGGAACAAAAAATCTTAAAGTAAATAAGATGTAATATTTGATGGCAAAACCCTAACTTGCAATAACTGGGTTAAAGCTGAGACCACATCACCAAAACTGTTGCACTGTTCATTTGTGGTGCTGTTCCAGGCTTTTACTGCAGCTTACTTCAGTCCTTGTTTGTTTCGGGGGGGTTCTCCCTTCAGCCTTCTCTTAAGGAGGTGAAATGCATGTTCTATCAGGTTAAGGTCAGGTGATTGACTTGGCCAGTCTTCCACTTTTTTCCCCTGATGAAGCCCTTTGTTTGTGTTGCTTAGGGTCATTGTCCTGCTGCATGATAAAATTCCTCTTAATTAGTTAGGATACCTTTCTCTGTATGTGGGCAGACAAAATGTTTCTGTTCACTCCTAAATCCATTCTGCTGCTACCATCATCAGTTACAACATCAATAAAAATGAATGAGCCTGTTCCAGAAGCAGTCATGCACGCCTAAGCCATGACATTACCTCCACCATGCTTCACAGATGAACTTGTGCTTCAGATCATGAGCAGTTCCTTTCTTGCTCCACACTTTGGCCTTTCAATCACTTCAGTAGAGATCAATCTCGGTCTCATCAGGCCATGGGATTGTCCTCCAGAACTGCAGATGAGTGGTTTGCATCTTGTGGTATGGCCTCTCTACTTCTGCTCTCAGAGTCTTCTTCAAACAGTGGATTGTGATACCTCCACGCCTTCACAGTTCACAGTTCCCACAATATTTCTGTCATCAACTACTCTTGCTTTCCTTGGCTGACCTGTTCGGCGTCTGTTGCTCAGAACACCAGTTTTTTTTTTCATTTGCAGGACATTCCAAATTGTTCTGTTTCCTATGCCCAATGTTTGTCCAGTGGCTCTGACAGATTTTCCTTCTTTTCTCAGTTTGGCTTGCTTTTCGCCCATTGACAGCTCTCTGGTGTTCATTTTGGTTTATGCTCTTTAACAAGAAATACACTGTTGCAGCAAAGAAGTAGGCTAGTTATGCAGAACTATTTAATGCTAGAAAAATCCATCTTAAGGCAACACCTGGCAGCACCTGGCAGTTACATGTTCCCATAGTTTTGCACACTTGAAAAATGGGTGGGTTTAAATAAAGGTTGGTATGTCCTGAGTTGAGTTGAGTTGTCCTGACATTCTGAACTCTTGTCTCATACTCATCTTTTCTTCAGTGAACAACAACAACAACAACAAAAGAGTATTTGCCTTGCTGTTCCAATATTTTTGGAGGGGACTGTAGCTCAGAACGTATATTATTACATTATACTGTAATATAAAACATCTAGTAGGGCTGGGTATCATTAAGACGTTGCTGATACGATACATATCTCGATACAGTGAGCTTTCAAATCAGTACAATTCGATATATTTCAAATTGATTCGATATGGTTCAATACAAATAAAGGCAAAATCATGGCTGTGATACTAAAAGTCTTTGCTAAACCACGTCTTGTGCAAAGTTCATATGAAATACATCCATTTTAATCATCAAAACAGTGAAAATGTCAAATGTGTTGCATAAACAAGTTTCCTTTCACTAAACAAGCAACAAAACTGTAGCGCTGTAACAAAATAATTGATTGGCAATTCGAGGTTTGACTCTAGTGCAGATGTGTGGAGGTTTTTTTTTTTTTTTCCGTTTGAGAGAAGAACTCAGCCTAAATTTGCAGGATCTGTGTCTTAAACATGTGAATGAAACAAAACACAACTTCAGGTATGTTTTTGATGAGGAAACAACGTTATATATATAGACATAGATCAGAAAATAATGTAAAATGACCACTAAGTAAAATACAGCCTCACATTGCAAATTATTTCTATGAAGCTATAATTGCATATTTTCTATCACACTTCCTTAAGCTTACATATGAGAATATTTTAAATGTTCAGCCTTCATCACAGCAGATTGACATTAAAAGGGCATGGAGGAAATTAACTTGAATTGCTGTTTATTTTGATGGTGTCAACGCCGCTCGAAAGCTCAAATCGGATTCCTGCCATTGCTGTCTTTTAAATGGCTAATCCCTGATGGAATGAGGTTTGGCCTGGCATATCACATCTCAAATAACGGGTAGCCTGCTCCCTCTTTATCTTTGGGAGTCTTTCATAGCCACTGTCAGTGCAAATATTTGACCAGTCCCCCCACCCCACCCATGGAGTTAGCCACGCTGCCCACTCTGTGATATCACTCAACTACAGACTTTGATGAAGCTAAAGGTGCCACGATTTGAAGCAGTAATTTATTTTGCTATGTGTCAATGTTTGAAAAGTTTCGTGGTCAATGTACATAAGCAATTGCATCATTTTTGAAACTATGTAATGAACAAGGGTGGGTTCATATAAGCTTTCTTCTTTCAAGAAATGTGCGTTTCTGTTGTTTAATAGGGCAGGATATCATTAAGAAGTTACCGATACAATACATACCTCGATACATAGGCCACGTTACGATATATATCTCGATACAGTGAGCTTTCAATTCAATATGATATATTTCAAATCGATTTGATACAGTTCAATAAAAAATCATTTCTAAATCATGGCTGTGATACTAAAAGTCTATGTTAAACCACTTCTTGTGCAAAGTTAATATGAAACACAAACATTTTAATCATCAAAACAGTGAAAATGCCAAATATGCTGCATAAACGAGTTTCCTTCCTCTGAACAAACAACAAAACTGTAGCACTGTAACAAAATAATTTATTAAAATATACCAAAAATGACTCTTGGCGACATATCGATGCATCAACCCACAATACTGATACTGTATTATCACATTAAACAATACGATATATCGATATTTTTGCACACCCCTATTGTTTACAATGTATATGTAGGATGTATATGATTATTTTTTCTCTTGGCACAAACTCAGAATAAAAATTCAAAAAAATCTATCAATCAATCAAACATGGAGGAGGAAATTCTGGATAAACGCAATGGAAGGTTTTGGAAAGGTGATGCTGAAACTTTGTGCGGACAAACCATTTTGGTCAGACAGCAAAATTTGACTCTTGTGAGCAGGGATGGACTGGGAGCCTACCATGGGTTATTTTGGGGACCGGGGGTGGGGGGTGGGGGATTGGGGGACCAGAGGTTGCAATTTGCTCACAATTAGGGATGGCTGTTCTGAACTTTTCCAGAACAGAACACACAGATTGCCAGTCCGCCCCTGTTGTTACACCATTAAAATCATACCTGAAGTTGTGTTTTGTTTCATTCACATATGTCTGAGTAACCCTTTATTAATAGCCTGTGTATGTCTCCAAAGCTCAAAATGCTTTAACAGATATGACAAAATCATGGCTGCGATACTAAAAGTCTTTGTTAAACCATTTCTTGTTCAAAGTTAACATGAAACCCACACATTTTAATCATCAAAACAGTGAAAATGTCAAATGTGTTGCATATAAAGAGTTTCCTTCCTCTAAACAAGCAACAAAACTGTAGTACTGTAACAAAATAATTCAGTAAAATCTCTCAAAAAATACTTTTGGCAATATATTGACACAGCAGCCCACGATATTGATGCTGTATCATCACAGGCGATATGATATATTGATATTTTGATATTTTTGCACACCCCTAGTCAGTGTTGGGGAGTAACGGATTACATGTACCGCCGTTACGTAATCAGAGTACAAATTATGAATAACTGTATTCGGTTACAGTTACTATTTCATTGAGTGGTAATTGGATTACAGTAACTTTGCTGAAGTAAGTGGATTACAAGGCGGTATTTTCCTGTTTTCATATTTTGTGCTACATCCCATTTATTTATTTTTTTATTTCGGTAATTCCACTAATTGCCGGAAACCCAAACAGAACGTGGCAATGAGAGCGATGTAAACGTCATGTTAACGTTGGCGGCGTCAGTCACACAATGGACGAGGTCGAAGAGCCAATAGAACAGAGCCAGCAGCGCACAGGTAAAAACACATTTGTGTCTTGGAAATTCTTCTCCCGACGTGAGATATAAAAAAAAAAAACATACCTTATTTTTTAATTAATATTTGATTAATCCAAAAGTGCTAAGTTGTCTTTTTCTCTGAGCACTCAAAAATACGTAGTTCACATTTTGCCTTTTTTTTTTTTTTTTCATCATAGCTAAAACTCTAGCCCACACAGTTTTTAATCCCATAAACCATCACCAGATTCATTCTACAAACTGTGTTCACAACTAATGCATGACTATTTTAGTATAGCATTCATAGAGGATAAAGGACTAGTTTTTTTCTAGTTTATTTTTTCCAGCTCCAACACCCAAATTCCATATTGGACACAGAAGTATGTTTTCCAAATGTAATTATTTTTAAGTTAGAAAGTGTGAAATACTTATCCCTAGGTGACCAAAGGCATGTTTAAAAGTTTCATTTCACACTGGTCTGTCCTATTATGACCAAATGGTGGGATCAAAGAATACACAGTAAATATTATGATCTACAAGTAATTTTTGTTGCCAACACTAACATTCTGATCGGTTTTAGTAGCTCCAGTTCAGATCCTTCTCTGATCCAGATCTTTAAATTGAACTCAGACAAAGAGACCATGTTTGCTAATGGAGCTCATCTGACCTTTCTGAAACACACATTGATGTTGTGAGTTGGTATCAAACACAATTAGTTTCCTGGTGACGACCTCCCACAGGCGTGTAATGAAATACAGGTGGGTAGACAGCAATCCTCCTCATGTAAACATCTCAAAACTACTGACCCCAGATAAACCTGCAGTAGATTCAACAATTTCATGAAGTCATTTCAAATAGCCATGCTTATGATCCACTAATGATGAGCCTTATCATTATTTGTAGGGACTGGCACCACAAAATTGTTATATAATCCTTATGGCTTAATGCCCATCTGACAAATGACTTGTTGAAAATGGAGTGAAAATCATGATTTCACATTTGTTCATAAATTCTTTTGATTTACCGGTCAGTCTATATTCCTACCATCACCTATGAGCTTTGGGTAATGATAATGACCGAAAGGACAAAACAGTGGATACAAAATGAGTTTCCTCTGTAGAGTGACTGGGCACTCTCTTAGAGATAGGGTGAGAAGCTCTGTCACACAGGAAGAGCTCGGAGTAGTGCCACTGCTCCTCCACGTAGAGAGGAGTGGCTGAGGAGGTAAAAACTGTACCTGTAAAAATTGTACCTGTCATCTACACTTTAAGTAAATGGATTCTACAATGTTGTGATGTCATGTGATTACAACCACACAATATTTGAGAATATGTTGACTATAGTTTTACCACTGCATTTGATGGATCTTTCAGAGCTGTTAGAACTATCATCACTGCACAGGATTGGGGCTCCTGGGCACATAAACATAGAAAAATCAAAGCTGAACCGCACCCTGAACATAATACTCTAGATAGACATGCTTAGTGTGTTGGAAACAACTGGGTGTGCAGTTTATCCAGGCACTCCCAGAATACAGTGGGATGTGCTTTTGGGATGCCTGTCTTCATGTTACCAAGCTAAATCTGTTTATACTGTACATCTAAAAATATCAAATGAATGAGCTAGCTAACAGTTCCACATTAAGGCAATTTAAACACCTGTGAAGCACTGCAAGACATCTGATCCATTCCATTCACTAGAGTTAAACTCTATTTATTCTCACACTTACTACTGGCCTATGACCAAACATTTTTACAAACATAATGTTTGTAAAAATTTAGTGAATGGAAAGTGAATGCTGTCACATAGATCATACTGTAAACAGCACTGTGCTTTCATTCTATTAATGATGAGATGTTAGATGTTGTGCCAAATGGTTCTATAGACTGGACACAAACAGCACAGTGTTTAAAGGTCATTTACTTCATTCACAATCAATGGCATATCGATCCATAATGATGGGTTTCACTATTAAACATAGAAGATCAGAAAGAAAAGTATACTTGGATACCTTAGACCAGTGCTCCTCAATTATTTTCTGTCATGCCCCCCCCTAGGAAGAATAAAACATCTCGCGCCCCCCCGCGTGACTATAAATAGTATCATTTGTCTATAAAATTGTTATATGTTATATGATGCCAACAACGCTTCGCTGGTTTACTGAAGTAGCAGTCACAAAGCGGGATGATTGTCGGCAATATTCGGCACGTTTTCGCTGAAAAAACTCAAGCGGCTTATCGGAGTGATTGGGGTGTAATGTATTTAAGTGACGCCTTAATTTATTGGGCTTCATGCTGTCCGCTGCCAACATTTTTAGACGCAGTAAGCACACCGGTCTTTCCTCGTCTCCCACCGTAGTCACAGTGAAGTCAAGCGCTACATACGCTTCGTCATATTTCCTCGTCTTAGCTTTCGGGAGATTTTCGTTTGTCTCTTTTTAACCGTCTCTCTCCGTCTGTCTTCTCATCCCTGTTAAATATTTTTTCATGGTGTCACTTGAGGGTCTGCTACACTTCGTGTCTACACTTCATACTCAAACTCTGTGCTGTGTGCAAAGCGCGCATGCTCAGTGCAAACAAAACTCCTACACCACCGAGCGAATGCTCCCTGCGCACACTCTGCCAATGAGAGTGCACTGCCCCCTAATGTAGTGGAAGTGCAATTGCACTTTATTCTAGGACAGTAAAAAAAAAATAAAAATAAAAAAATAAAAAAGCATGTTCCCCGAGGTCAAACGCGCCCCCCTTGATGGAGCCTTGCGAGAAGCACCACCTTAGACCTAAGATTAACAGTAGTAGTTGTAGTTGTGGATAACAAAGTCATGGCGACACTATAACTCTATTAGACTTCAAGTATTTAGTTTTGAAATATAAATTCATAAATAATGTATTTGTGGTTGAGGTTTACACACAGTGTGCTCCTGATGCCTCAGAAGTCCACATACTGTATATGTCTCTCCCTTTTGAGTGGCACAAACATGAACGAGAGCGTGTGAGTCTGACCCCAGGTCAGTTTGCACTACAGATGCTCCTGTGGGCAGAGAAGCAGGTGTGTTTGATATGTTAATGTGCCACTGTATGGGAATGTAGTGTCACTGTCTCTGTTTGCTCAGTATCAATGCTTTTGTTTGGGCTCACCCTGGGAAGTTTGGGATATAGTAACACCTATATTATAAACAGGCAATTGGCTCAATACCTGTGGCAGAGTGAGTGTTAGCCGAGCAGCCTGAGCTTCATGCCTGGACTATTGAGGAATTTGGTCAACTGAAGAATCTTGTGGTATTCTTGAAGGTAAAATGAGTCACTCAATGCTCACTGTCATTAACATGTGCCAATAACGTGAATAAAACTGAACTAATGTTTGATCAATACCAATCAGTATTTACATTTCAAACGCATTTGTTTCATCATATACAAGAGTGACTTTAGACTGTGCTCCTCACACTGCCATGCTCATATTTTTATTTTAGTCATATGAGAGTCCATAGGCCATCAATTTAAACAACATTTTGATTTATTAATGTCATAAAACTGGGTTGGTCTTATGTTGGTTAAGGTGAGATAAACATGTTTGCCAGCGTACTGCTCTATGTCCGTATTTTCATGACTGAAAAAAAATGTCATATAATTCTAACTTCTGAATCTAGTACTTTATTTATTTGTATTCTTCACCCGTTTATACACTTTATACTCCACCACGTTTAAAACTGGCGTCAGTGGGCCTTGCGTTGCAGATAACTACTGTCGCTGTTTTCCACGACCTGATTTTTATGACACCCCAAAGGTAATGTGTTACACGAGGACAGTGCGCTGGCCTGACTGGCGCACAGAGCCGCTGGAGGGGTAGAGAGGGGGCAAGCCCAGCTGCGAGAGGCAACACGGGGAGTCCACGCCTATTCCATCCCGTCCGTGCTACTATATAGACTCTCTCCATTCAGCGCTCCTCAAACAGACGCACAACTCCTGCGAACTGGCGAGGTAAGACGTCACTGTGTTTTTCTCATTTGTTTGACAGAACGACTCTAGTTTTGCCGTGCGCTTTGGTTCGTTTTCGCGCGCACTGTACTGTATGCAGCTGTGCTAAGTGGGTTTACTGGACGAGGCGTAAAGTTGCGTGGATTACGTCGTTACGCACGGCTTAAATGTGGGAGAAATGTTGGTTTTGGCAGCTATTAGCAGCTTGTAATGCGGCTTAGTTCCTCCCAGGCATCCCCCACTGTCTGTCCCGTGGATGGATGGCGGTGCTGTGGTCCTTTAACTGCGCTGGGTACAGTGCTGTTGCTACACGCTACAAAACAATACATCTGGTTAGCGCTACTAATTGCGCACATTTCGCTGTTACTACTTAGTTTAGTGAGCTGGCTATATAGTGTAAACTGTTGAACAGGTGTATCGTGCAGGCCCAAGAAATCATGAATTTAAATACATAAAAACAGCACGTTTAGTTGCACACGTTAGACTAGGCTATAAACAGTGAGGTGATTTCACTTGCACTACACACATTTTCGCTTCTACAAAGGTGCTTCTCAAACGGAGTTAAAGGTACCACTGATATCTGATACTACACAAGTGTCTGCATGGTGCACAAAGCAAATTTTGCCAGAGGTAGGTAGTACTCGGTTTACATTTACTTGAATATCCCTTTAAACAGTACTTTTCAGAGTACTTTACTAGCAGCACACTTTTTCTACTACTTGGGTTATATTTATAGTGAAATAACAGTAGAAGAAGTTCCAGTGACTAACCACTAATGTAAAAGTTTTATGTTGACAATATTAAATGATCTGAATGATTTTGCGTTTCTTGCACCACCCCTTCTGATAAAATTTGGTCTTGTTTTTGTATTTATCCTTTGCTTGAAATTATAAATTATAAATCATAATCATAATCATAATCATGGGCCAGATACATAAAGATACATAATAGTTTTAATCAAGCATGATACTAAAGACAATAAAATATATATCTGTCCCTCAGTCGTCCAAGTGTAAGACCACATAGACTATTCCCATGGACCACTATGGAACCTACCTATTCGGATACCGCTTAAAATCATTCTAAATCGAATCAGGAAAGGTTCATTTCTGTCCTGTGAATGCAACTTTTTTTGCATCAATACCTGATCCAGTAAGTATTAGGGATGTAACAATAACTGAAATATCATAATATTGTATCATCAGAAGTCTCAAAATAATATCGAGAGCTGTCACAGTATATCAAATTATAAATTCCTTTGCTTAAATGCATTGTTCTTTAGTAGCAACATCTTATAAACATAGGGAACTACGTGTCCCATGATACATTTCAGTGCAGACAATATGAAGAAATATGTTTTTTAACTTGAATTCTTGGGATTATGACAGTAATAATTTAAAATCTTGTCAAGGAATTTTAAAAGCAAAAATGCGTCCTATCTAGAATTAAATATCGTACTGTGAGATGCATATCGTGAGACTATCGGACAGAGATTTGGATATCACTACATCTAGTATCTAGTTTCGAGACTAGTTTTGGTATTGATCAATGTCTGATTTTTGAAACTTTTGAGAAACTTAACTGTCACTAACAGTATTTCTTTGATGCTTTTCCAGGCTTGTCCATGGCATCTCCACTGTGCCACCTCACTGCCCTGTTCCTTTTGCTCCTGTCCTCTCTGAGCACATCTTTGTCCAGTACAGACTTATTTAGAATCCAGACCAAGAATGGAGTAGTGCAAGGACGACTACAATTGAACCCTGCACAGGGCGGGAATGTTTATGTCCGAACGTTTTTAGGAATACCATATGCAAAACCACCCATAGGTCCTCTGAGATTCAAGCCTCCTCAGCCTGCAGAGAAATGGACGAAGGACTATAATGCCTTCTCATATTCAAATACATGCTACCAACTTCCAGACACTTCCTTCCCAGGTAGGTTTACCTATGAGTAATGATTAGTAGAGCTGTAAAATGTAAGCATGATCCATAATGTGTGGTGTGTCTTGCTCAAGGGAACAACAACAATAGTTATGGAGTGTAGGATTTGAACTTCTCAGGTTACGTTCATATGATGACGGTCTGAACAAAAGCAGCAATAGCGGCAGCAATAATCTTCGCTTTTTATTCCGTGTTTAGACGAGCGTTTTCGGGAGGAAATCAGCATGCATACGGTGACGCAAAAGTGTGTGGAATTGGATTGGGTATGCATGCCAGGCAGCTAGGTGGTGATGCTAGGTGATGATGTATGTGACGTAAACGAACACGTGCAGGAAGTGAGCAGATCTGACCAGAGTTTTGCGTTTTGGGCGTTGTAGACGGAAATCTAATCTGGAGGGTGGTTTCATATTTTTGCATTTTTAAGCCCCAAAAACACCGTCTCCGTCTTACTGAAAGGCACTTCCGATAAAATATTTTGTAGTTTTTACCCACAAATGTTCTCATGTAAACAGGCCCTCAATGTAAAATTATTAGACAATCACACAGCTTTTTCTTGTTGGTCGAGGGTTTGTCCACTGATCCGAAGGTTGGTGGTTCATATCCCTTTCTCGACATAAACATCATTGCTTGAGCGCTCAGATCCACTGACCCACAGGTTGGCCGTGTGATTCCAGCTCCCACACCTGCTATCGTTGTGTACTTGGGCAAGACACTTAACCCACCTTGCCCCTAGTGTCTGCATACATGTATGAGTGTGTGTGAATGGGTGAGTGGTTCCTTGTTGTGAAACTCTTTGAGAGCCTTGAAGGTGGAAAAGCTGTTTATAAAAAAGTGACTATTAACTATGATCATGTGACCAAGATCATAGTCATAACAATAAATGAAAAGTAGTTAAAAAGGGTTAATCAAAATACGTAAAAATGCATATTCCTGGTTAGACACGGGCAGTATATGGGGCATGAGGCATATGTAGAGATATTTTACTTGGCTATTTAGTTAAATCATAATAAAGAAATATTTAGCACAGGTATCATTCCCCTGGAAGAAAACATGAAATGATTTGAAAATTTGTGTTTCTTGCACCTTCAGATTGCTCCTTCAGCTATGATTTAGTTCGTAAAATGTTGTGTGTGTGTGTGTGTCTTTTCTCTGAAATACCAGATTGTGTGCATTACTGGATGTTTTGTCCTTCACATTACATTCAATCTATTCTTTAAGTTGGAGTGCTGCTCTTGGATCACTACTTTGTGCTTTTACAATTTTTAGCTACTCTACCCATCACTGAAAGTCTAGTATTTATTATTTTCATCCTTGCGCGTAAAACAGCTAGGTGGGCCCTTTACACATGGAACATTTATAACTTAGATCACATCTAGAAGAATTTTAATCTGATTTTGTGCTTCTGTCACACTTGATTGGCCCCGAGAGTGCCAGTGTACAGCAGAGTCCATGTATGTCCATGTCTGAGGGAAGGTCAACCTCAGGGGCCAGGGGCACTCAGTGAGGAAGTCTGTGCAAGAGCGGATTACAATTACCATGCTCACTGCTCCTGTCACATAAGCTCTATATGGTCTTAGCATATGGTATCATTAGTTGTATTTTTTTAGTTTTGAAGTTTATTTTAATTTTGTGTAAGTAAGATTATTATTATTATTATTATTATTATTATTATTATTATTATTATTATTATTATTATTATTATTATTATTATTATTATTATTTTAATGTGCCTTCACATGTGCTAAACATGGGTCAAACCAGGACTAAACCAGGACAAGTGTGTACCCTTATAGTACCCTAGTGTCAGTGTCAGTTCAGGAAATGTCATGCAAGGATCTTTTTCAGAGAGCCATGATGCAAAGTCACTAGTAGTAGCAGTAGTCGTAGTAGTAATAGTGGTGGTAGTGGTAGTAGTATTTATGTTTTGTTAAATGCCCCAAAAGAATAGTTGGTTGAATCTCTAGACTCTAGAGATTCTAGAAATTGCTCTAGAGTCTTGAGCAATATGTGCTTTTATGTATGATTTATTTTTTATTTTTTTTCTGATAATTAATTTAAGCTGCCTTCACACACACATCACACATCGCACACATCTGGGACTCACCCTAAACTAGAACTGGACCAAACCAAGTCTGGATGTCTGGACTAAACATGGGTCAAACCAGGACTAAAGCAGGACCAGTGGGTACCCTTATAGTCCTGTGTCAGTTCAGGATATGTCATGTATATTAGTATTGTTGACCAGATAGTTGTTGTTGTTGTTGTTGTTGTTTTGCAGTGCCGATAAGATCTTACACCATTTGTTCAATTCATCATTTTTGTTTAGTTGACAGAAATATCTAGTGATAAACTATGACAAAACATAATGTTGGTATTGCATGCAAGCACAAACTGTAGCTGTGTACACATTTAAGAGTGTGCATGTATATTTTACAACTTGTTTTAACTTCTGACCAAAAAATGTAAACTTGATTTTGAGTTTCGAGGAATACTCAATACTGCATACCGATACTTTAAATTTACTACAAACTCACCCACAGCCCTTTTAGGAGAGCTGTGTAGTCATGTTTTGTACAGTTACCTCTTTGAATTAAAGGTCCTATTTTAGGGAAAAAAATTTGAAATTTAAGCCATGTCAGAATGTTGCCGCATCATCAAAAACAGACCTGGAGTTGTGTTTTGTTTCATTCACACATGTTGGAGTAACATTTTAGTATTACTTTGTCTACATCCCCAAAGTTCAAAATGCTCTATTCCACCTTGTGATGTCATGAAGCTATAGTTTTCATGTTCTTTTTAGTAGAGATTGGCAATATCAGGGCTGAAATTATCCAAATAATTCTAGTGATGGTTTAGGAAGTTTAAAAACACAGGGCAGCACTTCCTGTGTCACCAAGCAGCATTTGTGTGTTAAATATGTGTGAATGAAACAAAAGACAATTCCACAATTTCAATTTATGTTTGCGATGAGGAAACAACATTATTACAAAGATCAGAAGACAGTGTAATATGGGCCCTTTAAAATGTATAAATGAAGCTTGATAGTAGCCTGATTCATCAGCCGGTTTCACTTTGTAGAAACGGTCTGACCTCACAGCGTTAGAATTCGTTCGCTCAACGGTTTCAATTTAACCAATCGCTGCTATTTGGTCGTGACGTATGTAATGCTCTGCTAACGGGGCTAACTGGTATATTAAGCTTTTCCCAAATCCCACAGGAAGAAAGTCAATCATGTCTTTCCACTTGATAAAATTCACCATTCTCTTTATTCCAGCTTTAAATCCTCGATCTCAGGAATCGTTGACAACACAGAATATATGGCTCTTCTCTGATTGGCTGGTGCCTGAAGTCGTACTTCTGGGGTTTTTGCGAACCGTCTAATGTATTCCGATTCTTGACCTTGTCGCTGGAGAGAAATGAAATTGAGCAGAGGCACTAGGTGGCGCCAGCCTGGCTACTTTTAAGGTAGCAGGTTGGCCAAAACAAAATAAAGGCCTCTGCTTGAGATCTCAGACTGACAGCTGATATGGTGACAAGAACAATATTAATTTCTGTCCTGTGAATATGGCTTCTTTAGTATCAATACCTCAAATTAGAATCCATTTACAATACTAGTTTTAGCACCCACTTTTATACGTTTGACAACCCTATGGACTTATCTGACTTAGTACATCGTATACATGTATTTCTTACACTCTGCTTTCATATTGGGGCCAGTCTTCCCAAATGTTCATATGATGTTATTCAAACACTGAGGAGGGAGTAATGGATACGTCCCTATTTATAGCTCAGCCACCTGTCATGGTTTGCTGGAAGCTTACTACAGTCTGTCCTGGCCCGTGTGCGTCGATGAAAAATGTCCGCATGACTTCCAAATTTAGATACGACACACAAATAGATACAGAGGATTAGAGCAATGTCCTTAAGAACAGTGTGCAGGGATTTACCCATGTATATATTTATGTTCTGTCTATTTCAATGATTCATGAGCGTTTCTAAAAATAGCCACACATCTGCTTACAATGAAAAATAAATAAGAACAAGTTGAACTTTACTTAACACTAATAGAAATAGCTTGTCTACTTTAATTATAGACACACATAAAGGCAATGTTTTTAAATGGGAGAGACTAAACAGACAGACAAACAGTTGTGACAAGTATTATTATTATTTCCTGTTCATTCTGCAGAGGTGCAAAAAGTAACTCAAAAGTACACTTAACTAGGGTGACCAAACGTCCGTTTTTCCCCGGACATGTCCGTATTTTGCGTCCTGTCCTGGGCGTTTTTTGTTTTTTTTTATAAAGTGATGCAAATGTACGGGTTTTCAGTACCGTTCATTAAACTGAGCGTCTCTCATAGTTCTCTGTGACTCAGAAGGAGCAGACACAAACAGTCGGTCAGCCTGCAAGATACCAAAGCGCAAAAGCACATTTAACAATGACTTGTACAAGAAATTCTCCATTTTTCATCCCGGTCGGAACAAGTGGGAGGCCATGTGTACAGGTTGCGAGGTGAGAGTACAGTGTCCCCTCATTTATCGCGGGGGTTACGTTCTAAAAATAACCCGCGATAGGTGAAATCCACGAAGTAGTCAACTTTATATTTTACAATTATTCTATCTGTTGTAAGGCTGTAAAACCCCTCAGCACAAACTTTATACACTTTTCTCAGACAGGACAGGTGCAACCCTTTTTACATCCTTCTTAAAACTTATTTCTGCTGTCGTCCTTTTGTTATTTGCCTCCTTCTTTATGTAACGAACTGAAGATTAATTTATTCCGTAATGGAACCTACAGCACAGAGAACTGCACGGGTCAGTTTTTGGAGACCCCAGTACAACACCGCACCCACGCAGTACAGGACTACAACCAAGACTAAACCAGCACTAACCCAGGACTGATTCCAGGACTGAAGAGGAGGACTAATCCACGACTGAACTAGGACTAAAACAGGACTAAACCAGAACTGAAACACGGGCTTGGGGGTGACCACAGGAGAAAGGACCAGCTCAGCTCCGTACCTCACGGAGGTAAACGTGGCAATTGCCTGATCGCGCTTTGCGGACAAACTGCTCGGCGTTTTCTCTCTTAAGTCCAAGATTAATCCTGGTTTAGACCTGGTTTACTCCTGACTCACACGTGTGTAATACTACCCGCCTGTAATACACAATACGCGTTCATACGCTGTAAAAAAAAAAAAAAATTAAAAATCAGCGAAACTGTGAGACCCCCCCCCGGGTGTCCAGGTTTTTACAAACGGAAATATGGTCACCCTAACTTAACTGAGGGAAAAACAAGTTTAAAGTAGCCACTAAATGTGTTAATGTGTTACAGTAAGTAAAGACTGTAAGTAAATGTTTTGCAGACTCTTACAAATATTGACCAAATGGTTGGGTTGGTCTCATTAAACCAGTTCTAAACCAAGTGTGGAAAGTAAGGACTAAACAAGGTCTGAACCATGGTCAAAGTCTTGCCTAAACCTGGTATAACTCAGGTCTAAACCAGTTCTAAACCAGGACTAAACGATGATTGAACCGGGTGTAAGTCAGATCTAAACCTGGTCTAAACCAGGACTGAACTAGGTTTAGACCTAGCTTAGCTACACTAGGTCTAAATAAGGCCTAAACAGTTATAAACCAGGGCTAAACTATGACTTAACAAGGATTAAACCAGTTCTAAACCATTACTAAATGATGACTTAACCGGGTTTAAATCAGATCTAAACCTGGTCTAAACCAGGTCCAAACTAGGTCTAAACTAGGTCTAAACCAGGTCTAAACTAGGTCTAAAGAAGGACTAAACAGTTATAAACTAGGACTAAATCATGAATTAACAAGAACTAAACCAGTTCTAAATCAGGACTAAACAATGACTTAACTGGGTGTAAATCAGATCTAAACCTGGTCTAAACCGGGACTAAACTAAGATCTAAATAAGGACAAACCAGTTCTAAACCAGGTTGATAGAAGAGGTCGATGGCAGGTGGGAGATGGGAATTTTGGTTATACAAAGATAAACATCCATATCATGATGAGTATTAGTAGGTATAAATAATAGTAGATATGTAGATAAGTATTGATCATTCTACTTTTCTTCTAGGTTTCCATGGTTCGGAGATGTGGAACCCAAACACCCCTGTCAGTGAAGACTGCCTGTACCTAAATGTGTGGGCCCCCCATGTGAACACATCCCAGCCCCAGCCCCTGGCCCCCGTGATGGTGTGGATCTATGGAGGGGGGTTCACATCGGGAACCTCCTCTCTTCAACTCTACAACGGACAGTACCTGAGCACCTCTGAAAATGTGGTTGTGGTGTCCATGAATTACAGGTCAGGGCTTGACTGATGAATTTACGATGTATCAAGGATTTGTAGTGGCAGAAGAAACTGTATATTGTGAAAATGCTAGAAGGATGTAGCAGAGTGAGTACAGAGTGGTTAGTGCTGGTAACATGACAATATTAAGTTCAATTGTGATAAATAAAATGTGACCTGGAGAGATTTCTGGATCAGGATTCTGTGATTTTCTTAGATGGAGTTTTCCCGGTCAGCTCTTCCATGAGTGACAGGTGAATTTAACCAATCACAGTGAAGTGTAGATGCTCACAGCACATAGCTTTAGAGACAGTGTCAGTGAGCTGTTGAAGTGGACATAAAGTGTACCTGAATAATAGTTCATATTTAATTGTCAAAGGCAGTGTGTTTGATCGCTATTCGACTTAGTTTGAAATCAAAATATTCTTTTGATGGGAGGAAATTCTACAGGGTGACAGGCTATCATTGGTGCTAATGATGCTATGTCTATAAATCATAATCATTATGCAAGTGACAAGGCTGTGGGGCAGTTAGTGTTTACAGTAAGCAGCCTCACAGTTAGAAGGTCCTGGCTTCCCAGGCACCATGGGGCCATGCTGTGTGGGTTTGCATGTTCTGCCTATATCTGTGCAGGTTTCCCCTGAAGCGCCATACAATAGTCCAATTAAATAATGGTCAATAAAACAGAGAGTAGGCTGGCAAAGAGTGCAATGACAGTGTGTATCAGGCGTTCAGACTGCAGCCTGAAGTAACCCAAATCCTGTAGCTGATCTTTTAATGACAGTCTGAACGGCACAGATCAATTTTTTTTCAAATGCGACCCAGGCCACTTTGATATGTTCTCCTAAAACCAATACATATCCGATCTTTTGAAATGTGATTTCAGTCTGAACACCCAGGTCGCATTCATCCAACCTACATGTCACAAATGTACATAAATGTTCTTCTCATCATATGGAAATTGTGTCTGAACTCCGTGTCAATGATGTAGCGAAGCACTTAGCAATCCCACCCCCCTCCGCACCCACATGTTTCTTTCTACAGACGTTGCTACCACTGCCCCACAAAACACCATGGCCAAGAACCTCATCCTTCTCCTTCTCAATCTCCTTAAAACAAATAAGTTGAACATGTTCTGGCTCCGGTACGACAGGAACTTTAAAATCACCAGGTGCTCAATGCTTGCGTCCATGTTTCAGCTATTTCCGTAAACACTGAGCATGCTCGCTGTGTGTGACATTGTCAAGTCCTCCAGTGCGCATGCAGGACACTTTTGGGGCATTTAAAGTTCACACTGGAGATCACATACAAGTCGCATTTAATTGGAAATTTGAACGACCTCGCAAAAAAATTGGATTTCACAAAAAATTCTGAATTGAGCATTAAGCCCTGCAGTCTGAATGTAGCCTAACTTTCCATGTCCCATACTATAATCATAGTAACCTTGTTTTTATTGTTACATTGCGGCCTTTACACATGTCAGTTTTTCTAAATGTTTTATCATTATTTTTCAGAGTGGGAGCCTTGGGATTCCTCTCTCTTCCCAATCACCCCGTTGTCAAAGGTAACGCTGGCCTGATGGACCAACAGCTGGCCCTGCGCTGGGTCTCTGAGAACATCGCTGCTTTTGGGGGCGACCCATTTAAGGTAGGCCACGACCGTAATCACAAGATAAAAGTGCATCTCGTCCTTTTTACAAACAGAATCATTTGTACTGAGAGTATGATTGGGGTGCAGGTGACTATATTTGGGGAAAGTGCTGGGTCAGCTTCTGTGGGCTACCAGCTGCTCTCCCCGGGCAGCAAGGATCTGTTTCAGAGAGCCATCATGCAAAGTGGCAGCCCTACTGGTCCCTGGGCCCATGTGAGTCTGGAAACAGCGTGGAAGAGGTACATAACAGTATAGTATAGTACACATGTCAGTACAGCCTATGTTAGAACTGCTGGCTTTCAGATGACATCCCAACAATATGTATATTGTGAAAATGCAGATTTATTTTATAATGTAGTGAATTCTACAGTTTAGTCAAACACTAAAAGAAATTAGCTTCAACATTTGTGAATATTTTTCAGAATACAGTGTAATTAGTAGGGAGAAATGATGCTTGCCTCCATCTGATAGTAAGACATCATTACATTTTAGAATCTGAAAGCGATCAATAGTTTTAGTAATCTGGTAATCTGGTTTAGCATTCACTTAGATCTTCTCGTATACTTAGTCTCAGAAGTGGGGACTTGCAAATTGTGACTTGGACTTGAGTCACTGTTTTTAGAACTTGAGACTTGACTTGATAAAATGGACTCAGACTTGGGACTCAACTTGGACTTGAAGGTCAGTGTCTTGGGACTTGACTTGGACTTGAGGCCTGTGACTTGAGAAGCACTTTTAAATCTCAGTTCTTTCTATTATGACCATAATGATTCATACTAAGATCTTGTCAAGACATTTAAAAAGGAAATTTACATTTCTACAACTCCTATACATAGTAAATTCCAATAAGTTGTAAAATATTAATAATACAAAACTATTATTTTTTTCACAACCCACAACATTTAAGTGTCCAATAAATTAGTGCATTTTAGGAAACATAATTCAATCTTTATTAAGAACACATGATATGTGGTTCACACCTGTACACATTCATACAGATACTGTATTTTTTATTCACATTTACTCATTTACATATATCAGAGCGTCAAAAAACTTATTAAACATGTCAATACGTTGTTTTCAGTGGATATAGCATTTTCAAAATTATTTAAAAAAAAGTAACAGCAGAAAAGAAGTGCAATACTCCTTTTTAATATGATATAATCTTGCATTTTTTTTTGTCAGTTACTCACACCCATCTTTCACCGCAGTCATTTTGGGTCTGTTATTTTCACTCCTCACTACTACTTCAATCATTGTTGTTGCTAGTTGTTACTCATTCTGTCTTACTTATTTGTCGATGTCATTTTGTCAAGGTCCCAAAGTCTGGTCCAGTTGCTTGGATGTCCACTGACCCCTAGAGTCCAGATGGAACTTTGTCTTCAGAAGGTCAAAGTGGAGGACATCGTAAATAAGCAGCTTGAGGTGCCTAGCAACTCCTTCCTCAGTTTTCCATTTCTTCCGGTCGTTGATGGGAAGTTCCTAACCCACTCAGTCAAAGTAGGTGTGTGTGAAATATGTGAATGCTTTTCTATGTATACACCATTGGCAAGTGTTAGGATGCTATAACATGATCATATACAGACCAAAATCTGGTTATTATAAGATTTCTGGAGTAATCAGATCATTGAAGTGTCATGTAAATATTTGCATCTGATTTGTTTTTGATGTGCATGGCAAACTAAACTGGCAAAAATGAAAGACAAAATGTTGAAGATTGAAATAGTTACTTTAAGTTGCAGTATGCAACTTTCTATAGGAACATGGAAATAGAACCTTGGAACACTCTCCATGAAAGTAGAAGGTTTAATGCCACACTGTGGCAGATTATAGCTAAAGGAATAATATTCCATGAAAACAAGTGGGAGGCGGCCCTCAGGTTTGAAGAGATGCAAGTCCACTCACTGTAAAGACACATATTTTTCTCATTTTTTTCCCCCCAGTGCAATTAAAACAACCAAAATGAAACAAAACAAACAAACAAACAAAAACATTTAGTTTTTTACACTTTTATTTCTGTATATTTTTATATATTGGGATTATCCTGATTGTTATGTCCCAGTAGCAAAAAGTAATATTTTAGACATAGTAGCATTTCAAAGTTTGAGAGGCTTTTTTACAATGCACAAAAAAAAATAAAAAATAAATAAATTGTCTGTCATTCTAACAGGATATGTTGAGCAGCAAAAACCTCCCAAAGAAAGACCTCCTCATCGGCGTAAACCAAAATGAGGGGAGCTACTTCCTCCCGTATGGTGCGCCTGGGTTTAGCCTGAATGGGCAGAGCCTCATCTCCAGAGCCCAGTTCCTCCAGGGCATTCCCGTCATCCTGCCTAAAGATGGGACAGCCGTTAGGGAAGCAGCCATCTACGAGTACACCGACTGGATGGATGAGAACAATATGACCAAGAACAGAGACCACATGAGCAGCTTGTATGGAGACTACATGTTTCTTTGCCCAGTCCTGGAATTTATTCACAAGTGAGTTCATTTAACACTCTCAGATACACAATGATTCAGTGGTTAGTGCATTAATATTACTGTGACTGATGTTTACTGTATTTAAAACATGAAAAAACATTCCTAACTTACCTTATGCATTCTGAGCATCCTAATTATTCACCACAATGAGTTTATAGGCTCAATTCATCACAACTAGCATGCTAATGTGCACTTCCTTATTACAATTGGATACAGGATCTTTAACTTTTTGTGGTTAAAACTGGAAAAAGTACTCAATCTAATCCAACATATTCAAAGAAGTCATACTATCAGGGCCATTTTCAATGTATTTCTCCATTTCAGCTAAATAGAGACTTTTTTTTTTTTTTAAATATCTGCAAATCAGTGTGTGAGAAAAGTTATTGATAAAACAAATGTATTCTGATTGTTTCTGTAGGTATTCTCGACATGGGTGCAGCTCCTTCCTCTACTGGTTCGACCACCGCTCTTCGGTCAACCCCTGGCCTGAGTGGATGGGCGTCATGCATGGCTATGAGATCGAGTTCATTTTCGGGATGCCCCTGAACACATCCCTGGGATACACAAAGAACGAAATCAACATGACCAGAAAGCTTATGAAGCACTGGGCGAACTTTGCTAAGACAGGGTAAATGAAACAAAAACTCATAATAATTAGAATAACACATTCCTTACAGTTTGGGTTAAAGGTGTTGTAAAAGTTTTGTACTGTCTTAATAATTTGAAGTTTAAAGTGCGTAGTACAGCTTTTTTCAATTCTCTAAGGCTACGTTCAGACTGCAACCTGAAGTGATCCAAATCTGTTTTTTTCACCCCTGCGACACAGATCTGATTTTTTTCAAATTTTGGATATATGGTCCTAAAACCGATACATATCCAAATTTTTTGACTTGCGACTTCAGTTTGAACAGCCAGGTCACTCATCCGACTTACACGTCAGTCTCGGAGTTTAGTCAGTGGAGGGAAAGTGAGGTTAGCGAGTTTACTAATATTTGGGAGGATCGCTGTATTCAGGCCAAATTGGAGGGGTTTTATCGGAACCGGGTGTGTTTTTGAAATGAATTTCCAAAGAAATGACCGAATGCAGCTACAGGCGGTCCTGGCTCCAGTATCAACAAAAAAATAAAGAGCCTGTGAGCCAAATACAAGGAGGCTAAAGACTCAAACAAACAAAGAGGCTGTGGACGTGTAACCTGTCCATTTTACAAAGAACTGGACTGTATTTTGGGGGACAAGCCGAGTGTTTAGGTCGTTGTGTCCTCCATTGCGCATGCCAGACACTTTTGGGGCGTTCACACTGGAGATCACATACAAGTCACATTTAATTGGAAATGTGAACGACCTCAAAAAAAAATCGGATTTCACAAAAAAATCTAAAATGAACGATTAAGCCTTGCAGTCTGAACGTAGCCTAATTTCTAATTTGCTGGAATAATACCTGTTGTAAATATAAATCTTAGTTTCAAACCGATCAAGAAGCAATTTTTGAACACTGTTGAAAATGAAATTCTTATCTTTTTAATGATCAAATATTAATTCCTGTGTACATTAGAGGAATTTGGCCCAGTGTGACCCATGGTTGCTGGGTAACACAATTCCCTATTGTGAGGTCATGATTTTCCACCAGGAAGTACAATTTGAAACCTAAAAGCATTGCCAAATTGGGGAAGCTATTGTAATTTCTTCAGTAAAATCTTGAATATAATTATCTCAGTCAAATGAGTAGTCCAACCTCCAAACAGTTTGCAGTGGTCCAGAGTTACTCCTCAACCAATTTATGAGCATTTTTCAAAGCAGAATGGATCAAATCAGGTGTAGGACCTTTAATATCTTCATGTTTTGGGCAGGAATCCCAGCATTGGTGGTGCTGAGTGGCCCCAGTTCACAGAAGATAAGATGGAGTACGTCACCCTAAACTACCAACATCCAGAAATAAGAAGTCATTTAAAAGCCCGCGAATGCCGTTTCTGGACCACAGTAGTACCGGAAATACAAAAGATTTCAGGTAGGTGGTTATTTTTTACAAGGTTGATATTGTTGTTTTTATATGTTTTGCAGTTGTAATGTTATATATTTACAAAGGCAGTGCTCCTGTGTGTTTTTAAAGTTCACTCACCCATAAATGTGCATTATGTAACTTTTCATGTGGAGGATCTGCCACCTGCTCATCTCTGTGGAGGCGTCCACGCTTTGTCTGGAATGTTCCATAGTATGGGATTAAACATACAGTATATCTCCATGGATACAAGCAGCTATTCCACCAGGGCAAGTTACAGGTCAGATATGTGGAGAGGCGAGCCCATTCACAGTAAACACCTGCTAAATGATTAGATGTAAGGTTTGATGCAAGTTTAATGCCAACATTTCAGGTAACACAAGGTGGCAAACTGTTCTTTTACAGTCTAGGTCTTGTCTCTGACTTGACCGTGTTTGGACTTGGTCTTTTCTTGGTCTTGAAGGTGCTTGGACTCGGTCTTGTCTTGGTCTTGAAGGCATTTGTATTTGGTCTTTTCTTGGTCTTGAAGGTGCTTGGACTTGGACTTTTCTCGGTCTTGAAGGCGTTTGTCCTCGGTCTTGTCTCAGTCTTGAAAGCACTTAGACTCGGTTTTGTCTCTGTCTCAAGGTCTGACATTCGACATGTGATAAAATTGAGATAGATTTATTAAAACATTGATATATATGTGCCAAAATAAGTCACAAAGTTGGTCTCGATTTGGTCTCAATGGGCCATGGCCTCAGTCTTTGTCTAGGTCTCGGCTTTTAAAAGTCTTGGTCTTGTCTCGGTCTCAGCCCTCAGAGGTCTTGGTCTTATCCTGGCCTTGGGACCCTGTGGTCTCGGACAGGTAATGGTCTCGATTAGTGCGGTCTTGACTTCAACACTATTACATGGTTGTTATTATTAAGTAAATTCTCTGTGAGCTCTGTGTTGTCAGTCGCCACGCTGCCAAGTCCACATCCCCAAACATTTTTGCCAGTACCAGGTTTCACTGGCCAAATCCAAGTGAAAGTGATGAAAGTGATGAAATCCATTGAAAGTGATGAAAAAGCACATGTTTTCAATTTTGCATAGAGTGTTTATTTAAGTAAAGCTGTACATTTATCGTGGCACAGATCACGAACATGTGATGACAGTTTGTTGCGAGACAATGACTAAAGACGCAGATGGATGCAGTCTCTCTGACACGTGATGTGTGTAATACGTAGGAGTACTGCGTCATGGGAACACAGGGAGGCGGGTTGCCTTGTTTAGCCTGACGAGGAAAAAGTATCCTGGCTTCCCCTCCTCCTCCTCCTCCTCCTCCTCCTCTCTCTCCCTCTTCCACTCTTATATCTCTCTCTATCTTTCTCTGTATCTCTTTTGGTCTCTCTCCCTCTTTTTTTGGCCTATGCCTGTTTTGGAGAGCTGTAGGAGGAGAGTTAAGTCAAGTCTAAATATTATTGTTCAGGCCCTCCTCTGCAATGACGTTTCACACACTCAGTTATACCCAGATTGTGTAATCATGTATCATCTTTACTATGACTATAACTTCTTAGAACAGTGTTCTGTCCAAAGGTCCAAAAGTTTTAATTTAATATTACCAAAAATGTATTGGTTAAAATATAATATTACTCATAATGATCTGTTCATTAACTAAAAATAATTAAGTCTTAGTAATTTCTTAAAGGGCCCATATCATGCTATTTTCTGATTTATGTTATATACCTGGAGTTGTCTTTTGTTTCATTCACACATGTTAAACACACAAACTCTGCATGTTTAGGCTGAGCTCTTCTCTCAAACAGAAAACACTCTGTTCCCCCTTGTGATGTCATGTGGTGATACAGGAAGCGCATCCCAGTGTTTTTAAACTCCGTACACCTTCCCCAGACTCATTGATAATCTTCAGACTCATGGATAATTTCAGCCCTAGAATCTCTTATCTCTACTAAAAAAAAAAAAAGGTAAAATGTAGCTGGTAACTTGAAAACTACAGCTTCATGACATCACAAGGTGGAACAGACCATTTTGAGCTTTGGATAACATGGCTTAGAGCTCAGGAGTCAAAAATTGTGTAATATGGGACCTTTAATTAAGGGGTTAAGGTTACAAGTTAGGTCTAGGGAGTACTAAGTCTGACTCATTCTTAATAAAATCTTTGTTAGTGTTTGGAATTGAGTTTTAGTTCACGCTTTATTAAGGCAAATTAAAATGTAATTATTATATTATAACATATTACCAATAACTGTCACAAATAGATACAATTATTACGATATTTAAACCCTATACAATGTTTTAAACTTATTTCTTGTTTCTCTTTTTTGACAGATAAGATGGTGGAATGCTCAGATGGGGATGTACTACGCTCCAGTTTTATGTCCTTACTCTTTCTACTGGCATTGTCTTTTATATTTCAACTATGAACTGTTTGAAAAGGAAGTTTTACACTGTCAAAGGACTTTGAAGGAAGCAAGTGATGGTGGGCACTTGGTTTGCAGCTTTGTATTTCTGGATTTGATTTTTTTTATAAATATATATATATATAAACATGAATTAACTGTTCTCATTGAAGTTAATTAAACTAGTAGTAGTAGTAGTGTTGCTTGGCTATACAAAAATTGATAAAAATGTTTACCTCTTGCCTGTTTATATGTTGCATTGAAACTGAATGTCTGAAGTCTTACAAAACATCAGGTATTCAGCAAATCTGTGCTAGGTTATGACATAATCAAATACATGTGTTAAATAATGGTGTAAATAAATGAAAGTTTGTCTGTTGTGGGCTGTTTTTAAGACGTGATATTGTAGTTTTTATTGTTATAGAAATGTAATCCAATTTTCAGCATGTCACTGTGTAATGGTAGCCTGATTCATGAGTTGGTTTCACTTCGTGGTCTGACCTCGCAGCATTAGGATTTGTTCGCTCGACTGTAGGCAGGTACTTTTTTAATTTAACCAATCGCTGCTATTTGGCCATGATGTATGTAATGCACCAGAACACTCAGTGTTGTCCAAGTAACTGCCGGCACAACAGCAAACAAAGCAGAGAGTGAACATGTCTGTCAGCGATCATTGTCGTTTCTGCAAAATGAACTTGCGAATTAAAGGTGCAACAAAAAATGCAAAGTTTATATTTGGCAGAGGAAGTCCACAGGAGAATAGCATTTGCAGTCTGCTATCACAACTCGGGTTGGTTCAGCTCTTCTCTGATTGGCCAGTGCGCGGTCTACAACTTCCGGGGTTCTTGCAAAATGTCTAGTGTATTCCAATTCTTGACCTGTCGCTGGAGAGAAATGAAATTGAGCGGAGGCACTAGGTGGCACCAGCCTGGCTAGTTTAATGGGCCCATATTACACTTTTTTAAGTTAATTCCTCATCAAAAACATACCTGGACTTTTGTATTGCTTCATTTGCACATGTTTAACACACAAACTATGCACATTTTGGAGTTCTCTCAAACAGAAAAAACTTCTGGAAGTGCTCCACTGTGTTTTTAAACTCCATAGACCTTCACTAGAATCAACTGAGCTTTGGAGATGTAGACAGAGTAATAATAACAATAATAATAATGCGTTACTCAAATGTGTGAGCGAAACTAAACACAAATCCAGATATATTTTTGAGGAGGTAACATTATTATAACATGCCTTAAAGCTCACACAAGTCCATTTTGTGAAATATAGGATCTTTGTTGTGGTTTGTTTTGTTGAACTCAAAACACATTAGCAACCTGAAACAACTTGAAGACTATTCCCACTTGTAATTTCACTAAGACTTCCTGGTAGCTCTTATCAGGCGTTTCTGGGCAGGGGCGCAACTACATTACTGCAGTACATATGTTTATATTGACAGTCGGTAGACTACATTTCCACCTATTCACTACTTCAAGAGACTAGAGTAGTGAGACCTAGATGAAGGGATACTGTTCAAAGTCATTGTTCAGTGCAGTACGTGGTTTAAGCATAACACAGCACTTCTGGTTGGACTCCCATTTGAATTGCTGCTTGGGGAAACTCTTATAGCTCCATTGTTAGTTGGGGAGGCGAGTCCATGCCTGCATATCCTGAGCCTGTATGAATGAGAAGGAACATAAACACCATTTTGAAGGAAAATATATGTAGCCTGTGCTCTTATAATCAGAACTGAACATGGTTTGCCAGTCCCTAAAACTGGGACACGAATACATTTTTATTTATCTCTGTATATGGAAAACATATATATTGCAGCAAAGGCATTGATTAAAGATATACTGTGTAACTTTTCTGATGATAAACTGGTAAACTCGACTTGGATTCCACTTGCAATCCAAAATACAGGTTAGATTTGTGGAGAGGTGACCCCGCTCACAGTAAGAATGAATGTTTTTTAAGATATTTTGAACAATAAATAACACATGTAGTTGGATAAATGCAAGACAGATTAATTTAATACCAAACTGTGGACAATTGAAACAAAAGTATTAACATCTTTATGGAGACAAACAGGTTGCCACCACCTAGTGCCTCCACTCAATTTCATTTCTTTCCAGCGACTAGGTCAGGAATTGGAATACACTAGACGGTTTGCAAGAACCCCAGAAGTTGTAGACCATGCATCAGCCAATCAACGAAGAGCCGTGAAGCCATGACGTCAAACTCAAGCACCTGTCTGGGCCCCTTTTGTGGTACAGCACAACAGTAAACAAAGCGGTCGAGATGGATGTAGATGAAGCCATACATTCTGTGTTGGCAACGATTCCTGAGGACAAGGATTTAAAGCCGGAACAAAAAAACTGGTGAATTTTATCAAGAGGAAAGACGTTATTGCTCTTCTTCCTACGGGATTTGGTGAATTACATATGTCACGACCAAATAGCAGCGATTAGTTAATTTCAAAAAGTATCCGGCTACCGTCAAGCAAACAAATCCTAATGCTGCGAGGTCAGACGGTTTCCACAAAGTAAAACTGGCTGATGAATCAGGCTAAAAAGTTACACAGTGCACCTTTAAAATAAAAAATTTGTGGACAGTTCCTTTAAAAGTGCACTATGTTACTTTTTTGTTTGGGGTCTGTCACCATCTTATTTCTAGATATGTCATTGCTCTGCCTGGAATGTTCCACAGTATGACATTTAACACCTCTGCCTTACATTTACATTCTGTTACAGGTGATTTTATAGCACAAAAATGCCTAGAATACCTGTGAGCGGGGTTGCCTTTCCACAGATTCGACCTGCAACTTTCATACTGTGAGACATTCGAGACAGAGCAATAACATCTCCATGAAGAAAAGCACCAGAAAAGTTACACAATGCACCTTTAACATGTCCATGGAGACAAACAGGTTGTGCGTCCCTCCAGAAAAGTTGCAGAGTGCTCCTTTAAAATCAAAACTGTACATGAAGTTCCTTTATCTAGATTTGTGGCCCATCAAAACTATAATTATATCTTTTAAAAATACACATGATGGACTAAAACTTAACAATTACCCTTGTGCTCCCTACATTGTATCAGAGGTGGGACCAAGTCTTTGTTTTGCAAGTCTCAAGTAAGTCTCAAGTCTTTGACCTCAAGTCCGAGTCAAGTCCCAAGTCAAATACAGGCAAGTCCAAGTCGAGTCTCGAGTTACTGGTCCATAAGTCCAAGTCAAGTCCAAGTCGTCTGCTTTGAGATTCTAATCATTTCAAGTCTTTAAACCAAAGCACCAAATATAGCTTAGATTTTTGGAATTTATATGACTTTTAAGATAAATTATATTTTTAAAAAGCATAGTATATTTATATGTGAGTATTTATAGAGTTGTACAAATTAATTTAGTTTAGTTTAGTTTTCCTTTTTTAAAAGTCTTGACAGGATCTTAGAGTGAATCATTATGGTCAGAACAGAAATAATTCAGGTTTAAAAGAGCTTCTCAAGTCACAAGCATCAAGTCTGAGTTAAATCCCAAGTCACTGACCTTCAAGTCCAAGTTGAGTCCCAAGTGTTACGACCCAGCTCTGCTAGAGACAGGGGGAAGTAACAAAATAACCAAGATGTAGAAATGGTAAAAATAAAGTTGTGATTTATTTATTAAAAGAATTGTTAAGGTGAAGCTAACAAAAGATGATATTTCAAATAATTAACAAAAAGAGGCTCTAAACAGAGTAGCAAAATGGAAGTAACTAAAGTAGACTAAAAAAACAAAGTATACAAAATGACAACACAAAAACAAAACCAGTCTCTAAGTTACAAGGACTCTAGTGTCGCAAACAAAATACACCAAGAGACACGACAATGGTGGCAGGCAAGTCCACAGACAGAACAGCTACCCTGAGTGGAAGGGGGCGGCTCCTTTTTTAGGGCTGGTCCTCCAGGTGTAGGCCCAGGATTGGCCAGGTGATACGGCTTCCACCAATCAGCAGGAGGGGATCCAGGTGCCATCTTAAATCAAATTCACCCAATCACAGCAGGGGGTCTGGATATGGAGGCTTGCACACACACACACACACACACACACACACAGGAGGAGCTGGAGGCACGTGGCCGTAACACAAGTCTTAGTCCATTTTATCAAGTCAAGTCTCAAGTCCTAAAAATAGTGACTCAAGTCTGACTCGAGTCCAAGTCACGACTTGCAACTTCCCACCTCTTCATTGTATTACAGGTCTTGTTAATCCATCCATCTATCCATCCATCCATTTTCTTCCGCTTATCCGGGGCGCGGAGGCAGCAGTCTGAGCAGGGACTCCCAGACTTCCCTTTCCACACACACTTCCTCCAGCTCTTCCGGGGGGACCCTGAGGCGTTCCCAGGCCAGCCCAGAGACATAGTCCCTCCAGCGTGTCCTGGGTCTTCCCCGGGGCCTCCTCCCGGTGGGACATGCCCAGAGGTCATGTCCAGGAGGCATCTGGAACAGATGCCCAAGCCACCTCAACTGGCTCCTCTCAACGTGAAGGAGCAGCGGCTCTACTCCGAGCTCCTACCGTGTGACTGAGCTCCTCACCCTATCTCTAAGGGAGCGCCCAGCCACCCTGCGGAGGAACTCATTTCGGCCGCTTGTATCCGCAATCTTGTCCTTTCGGTCATTACCCAGAGCTCATGACCATAGGTGAGGGTAAGAACGTAGACTGACCGGTAAATCGAGAGCTTCGCCTTTCTTGTCTTGTTAATATATGACCAAATGTCACAAATATCAGTAATGTCATAGTTTTGTTAACTGTCAAAAAACACCTAGAATTGTGTTTTGTTTTAGCCCAAAATGTTCTGTTCCACCTTGTGATGTCATGGAGTGGTAGTTTTCAAGTTAACAGCTACCTTTTAACTTTTGTTCAGTAGAGATTGGCAATTCCAGGACTGATTTGATCCATATGATTCTAGTACAGGTATAAGGAGTTTAAAAACACAGTGGAGCACTTCCTGTATTACCATATGACGTCATAAGGTGGAAGTGTTTTCTGTTTGAGAGAAGAACTCAGCCTAAACATGTTGGTTTTTTGTGTTAAAAATGTATGACTGAAACAAAAAAACAAAAGTCCAGGTATGTTTGTGACGAGGAAACAACATTATAACATAGATCAGATCAGAAAATAGCGTAATATTGGCTCTTTAAAACCAACTTTTTCACTGTCACTGCAGATGCTAATGTGGTCTCAAACAGTGTCACAAACAAAGGTCGGGCTGTTGATGCTAAATGCTAAAGATACATTTTAGTGAGATTAGCTGCTTTGGAGGAGTGACCCTGAAAGAAGCCATTACACTTGTTACAAAGTGTGCACTGTTTCTGCTATGAAGGTGGCTATTTTGTAATGTTTTTGAAAAGGTTGCCATGTCTGGTGTTTTGCAGCGTTTTCCCTCCCTAAAATGAACTTGTTCTTACTAAATGCCAAGTGATTTTTATTTGTCATAATCTATTTTAATCTGTGCAAACATCGGGCGAGTTTACCCAAAATGAGTCAGGATTGCTCTTTTCAGCGTGACCTTTGCGGAAGCCATGACGATGAATAGAACGCAACAAATTAGAAGAAAAAAATTGTGAGTTTTTATTTGGCCGTATTAGCAGTGACATCACCAGACCGCTGCTTGTGAGAATGGACTTGTCTGCAGTGCGTCTCATCCATTATAAATGAATGGAGACGGATAAAGAGGAAGCTAATATGCGCCAAAAGCCTGTCATGGCAAATGGGTCTAAATTGCTGGCGAGGTGCAATAACAACACAGTACAGTATCTTCACATAGTCAAGTTGATGCATCTCTTATTGATTGGGAGAGCTGCGGAAGTAGAGGAAATAGACTCGAATGAAAACAGCCGCTTTGGTGTTTTAGTGGTGCCCTTTAGAAAGAGAGGGATCAGATCAATGCTTCACGTCATTTTAGCGAACTGCAGGACACAGATGGATCGGAGCAAATTTGGAGGTAAGAATCAGAAATTTGAATATTATACATCTATTTCCAGGGTTCCCACTCTTTTTCACTGACACAATTTCAAAACTTTTCCATGATCTAAAGTGAATTTTCCGTGACTTTGCGGCACCTACATGTGTAAAATTGATCATACTTCCAGAGCTAAATATGAACTATTAACCCTTTCCACTCACCTTATGGATTCGTGTTATAGTGTTGTCCGGTGTGTGGGATTTTTCTCTATGTTCTTGGGCTGCTCCCTCTCCTCCAACGCACCCATCTCAAGTAATTGATGTGCGAAGTTCTCATTCTTTTTTGTGTTATAATTTAACATTCAAAACTGCAAAAATGCATTTATTGTCGTCTCTTGTCTCTAATGAAATAAACGCTGGATAGATGCATTTAATGTCATACCATGCAACATTCCAGCCGATGTTTTAATGATATTGTCTTGTCAAAAACAGACCTGGAGTTGTGTTTTGTTTCATTAGCACATGTTTGACTAACCCTGGTTTATTAGCCTCTCTACATCTCCGTATCTTAGTACTATTTGAGTTACCTTTTGTTCAGTAAACAATGGAAATTCCAGGTCTGAAAAAATCCAAATTAGTCTAGTGAAGGTGTTTACTGCTTAAAAACACGGTGGAGCACTTCCTGGATTACCACATGACCTCACAAGGTGGAACAGAGTGTTTTCCATAGGAGAGAAGGACTCAAACTCAACTTAAATATGCAGGATTTGTGTGTTTAACGTGTAAATGAAACAAAACTCCATCCATCTATCCATTCATCCATTTTCTTTCGCTTTTCTGGGGCCGAGTTGGGGAGGCAGCAGTCTAAGCAGGGACTTCCGGACTTCCTTCACCTGGACACTTGCTCCAGCTCCTTCAGGGGGACCCCGAGGTGTTCCCAGGCCAGTCGAGAGACTTAGGCTACGTTCAGACTGCAGCCTGAAGTGACCCAAATCCGATTTTTTTGCCCCTATGTGACCTGTATCTGATCTTTTAAAGACAGTCTGAATGACACAGATCTGATTTTTTCAAATGCCACCCAGGCCACTTCGATATGTGGTCCTGAAACCGATACATATCCGATCTTTTGACGTGTGACTTCAGTCTGAACGGCCAGAGCGCATTCATCCGACCTACACATTATCAACAAGCCACAAACGTCACTATTCTGAAGTAGGTGAAAATTGTTAATGAACTCCGTGTCACTGAAGCGAAGCACATCGCCACTCACCACTCTTGGCTACTTCTCCGCATCCACACGTTCCTTTCAATGGGCGTTGCTGCCGCTGTCCTACAAAACGCCACAGCCAAAAACCTCGTCCTTCTCTTTCTCAATCTCCTCCTTAAAACAAATAAGTTGTACATGTTCTGGCTCCGGTATGAGAGGAACTTTAAAATTGCCAGGCGCTCAATGCTCGCGTGTTTGGACAACTTCCGTAAACATAGAGCACGCTCGTTATGGTTGATGTCATCGTGTTCTCCATTGCGCATGCGGGACACTTTCGGGCCATTTACTGTTCACACTGGAGATCAAATACAAGTCGCATTTAACTGGAAATGTGAACGACCTCGCAAAAAAATCTGATTTCACAAAAAAATCAGAATTGAGCATGAAGCCCTGCAATCTGAACGTAGCCTAATTCTTCTAAGAAACCCCTCATGTTCAAAATGTCATAACAGTACTTCAAAGTCCAGCAAATTCTACTTTCAAAATGTTGACAGATGAAAATTTCGGTCTGACGAAGTGCCCAATTATAGGTCCTCAATTAGCTTCTCAAATGTTCGATTATCTCTGCGTGGCTCAGGTGCTGGAGTGCTTCAACTCTCAACAGCTTAATGTTCTCCCAGTCATGGCAATGTATTTCCTGCTCAGATCACTCAGCATTAGAGAACACTAGAGGCTTTTTTACAGGAGGTAGGCTGTTATGAGCGGTGTTGTGGACCCCCCCTGAGACCCCAGTCAGATGGGTTAGAGTTGATTTATGCTCACGACTTTGACCGCTTCGTTAATTAAAAGACCACGTCACCTCCCACCGCGTGTCACAGCGAATTACTACAGGGCGGAGAGCGTGGTACAGGGTGCTTATTTGCGATGGTGATGGTGAAGAATGTGGGATTGGATAATATAGGCGTGTTCTCTGTGTTGGTGCTAATAAGCAGTGTTGGGAAGTAACTGAATACATGCACAGAGAATACACAATTTTAAGTAGCTGTGTTGCGGTACAGTTACTCTTTCATTTGATGGTGTGAAAAATACTGTTACTTTTCTAAAACCAGGAGGAAGGAATACATGATGGCGCTTGATCACACAATCATCCAGCTAAGGTAGTCCTGACCAATCCTAGCAACAAGATCACAGACATGGGTCCCTGGGCGTCCCATGTGCTGCCCACTGCTCCTGAAGGATGGGTCAAATGCAGAGAACGAGAACCTCCTAAAACAAATAAGGCTTCAAACTTCACATAACACTGCTCTGATTTTTCCTTCTCTGATCAGTGAAAAATAAAGAAGAAATTGTGAAACTGTTTTTAATCCTGTGCAACTCGGTGTAAAAGTATTCAAAGTATTCTGAATACAGTACTCTGATTGGACCATGTATTAGAATATGTTACAAAATACATTTCAATGCAGGTGTTCAGTATTCAGGGCATTTTGAGGAAGAAAGAAAAGCAGCACATGGTGAGTATTGTTTCCTCATGTACAATTCTACTGTTCACATGATTCTATTCTGGATTAGAGACTAAGAGGTGCTTCAAATATAATGGAATAATAGGTACTTCAACTATATTTAAACATAATCATAATGGAATCTTATGTTCTTCCTGTTTCCACAGGAACTACTTCAGTGGAAAAGTTGTAGTAATAGCATCTTACCACCACCGAGTGTGCAGTGAATGAATAATGCTCTGTAAAGCATCTTTGAGTGTCCGGAAAAGTGCTATATAAAACTAATGCATTATAATTATCATTATTATTAAAAGTTCTCAGCTCCAAACAGACTGTTTAAGACAATACAAAATGGTGGAAAACTACAAACTGTTTTTGTACTGTTACTTTAATCAAATTTGAGGTTGCATGTTAAAATAAAACAGAATTAAATTATACAGAAAAAATAAAACCATAAAAAAAGGCTCATTTTCATGATAAGGTAACATTAGATAAATATGCATATTCTGCATGATTTGATCACATTTCATCAACATGAAAAAGTGATGTGCATGTTCTGAGAAAATTATGTGCAGCGGGGATCGAAATAAGTTTCAAAGTCTAATCATTTTTAATTTTTTACGCAAATCCAGCAACCTTTTTTTCTTTATCATAGATGGGGGGCAAGAAGCATTTTTTTCCCCCTAGAGAGAACATTGTACTTTAACAGGAAATATCCACAAATGTTGAACCTGATTATTACAACAAAAATCTGCATTTGAACAATATACATTTCAGCTGTAACCATCTGTGTTAAATATTATTGGCCTATAGAATGCCTGAGTTCATCTGAAACACAGTAAGTTTACATTCATGAACATTTTCCATTTCGATGTATGTTTGTGGGGAAATTATGGCAGCACTGTGGCAGAGTGGCTAGCACTGGTGGAGTTTGCATGTTTGCATGTCCGGTTGGGTGTCACCTGGGACACGGCACTGTGGCCCTCACTGCTCCTGACAGGTGGAGCCAGTGGCCTTGAAGAATGGGTCAAATTCAGAGGATAAATTTACCCATGGGGATAATAAACTATGCTTTAACTTGAACAGAGAACAATTTTGACAGACAGAAATTCTTAGACAAGTTTATTTGTATAGCACAATTGGTACACAAAGTAATTCTCCACATAATAAGAAACACATTCAAATCACAATACAAACACATCAAAACATAGATAATCATCATAAAATTAAAAAGAGAGAGAGACATTAAATTAGAGAGAATGAAAAATGAAAACCTTTCAGTCATAAGCCGCTAAACAGAACTGCTTTGAGTCTGGATTTAAACAGCGTTAAAGTAGAGGTTTGTCTCACATCTTCAGGAAGACTCTCCCAAGTTTTAGCTGTGTGAATCTGAAACACTGACTCCCCGTGTTTAGTCCTGACTCTGGGCACCAGCAGGAGGCCGGTCCCTGAGCTCCTCAGAGTGCGAGATGGTTCATGTGGCACTAAAATATCAGAGAGCCAGTGCAGAGATCTGACACCAGAACTTATGTGCTTGTACTTTGTGGTTCAAGCACATAAGTCCTTTGAGGTTCTTACAATTACAATTATATTCTAACAACTATAGATCTGAATATACACCAGTTAGGTTTTCTTAATCAGATTGTTCAAGATCTACCAGTGGGTCCCCTTCTTCTGACAGGGCTGCCTCCACCCCCTTAATAAAGTCTACACACACACAAATCGTTCAGTCATTATTATAAGTTACAGACTGTGATTTTTGGGACAGTTTGAGGCACACACATACATCACATTTCCATACATCATTGTGTCGCCGTTTTAGATGCACAGCCCTTGGTTCTGTGGACATACCAAGACGATAAAGCTGTCATGAATTTTTATTTCTTTTTTAAAAAAATTTATTTTGTATTATTTTATTTCCATTTATGAAGTCGTAATGTTAGCTCAGCTCTCTAAAATGACTTTGCACAATTTGGTGATAGAAGTGTGGAAAAAAGCTCCATGCTAATTAAAACTCCTTGCTTCCTTAACAAGAAAGGTCCATGAGTTTAATTATGACTAAAAGGGTCAAGAACACGACAAGGATGAGTGTTACGGTGCTAAAAGCCAAAATGTAAAAGCAATTATCCATTTTCCTCTTGAGGGGTGACGAGCGACTGCCAAATAAAACACAGCCAATTCTCATGAGCGTTGGTGAAGTCTGTCTGTCAAAACCATCCCTAAACAATAAAAATGCCTCCTCTGGTTTGATGTCAGTCATTTCCCATGCACCCTGAAGTTATCCAGAAAACAATATTTAACACCAGCGAGATGTGACAATGAGCGCGACCCCAGCTGTCAGCGCACACGCCGAAAACCATCATTCAAATCCGACAGGCCATTAGGCGAAGGACACAAAGGGAAACATGTGAAGGAGGAGGAAATGGCACACAGGGGGCGCCCTAAGGAGAGAAACAGAATGAAGGAATGTTGAGAGTGAACAAAAAACTGAAGTGGCTTAAGTGGTGAGAGGTGTTTGGGGTCAGCAGTTCAGATAACGGGCAAAGCAAGCAGGTTGGGATTGGTGTGGGAAAGCGTTAGCTACGTTGAAGTTTGGATGTGGTAGACCTGAGTAAAAAATAGGGGGCAGTGCAAGAGGTAGCAGAGATGAAGCTGACGAGTTGCTCTTTAGCAGGGACAATGGTGAGAGATCACAATATCATGACGAGAAGCAAAACTGTAAATGGTAATAATATGTAAATGTACAAGGAAAAAAAAAAAAGAGAAACGGTGCAGAGCTGAAATAGCGATTGACATGACAGGGTTATCTATTACAAAAGTTGCATTGTTGTACAGTTCTATGGAGTATGGTATGAATGTAGTCCTGTATCTTTTACTGTTTGAGTGGAGCTGTAGGACTGACGTGTTCAGAACGAGTGGTAACAAGGTCCCAAGGTCCCTGCTGCACCTGACTGTCAAAGAGAGGGACGTGGCTGTAGATCTCCACCCAGAGGTCCTTTAAAGGTCCCATATTACACAAAATAGACTCATGTTCAGCCATGTTAGAAAACTGTTACCTCACCAAAGATGTACCTGGAGTTGTTTTTTGTTTCATTCACACACGTTTGAATAATCCTTTATCATTACTGTCTACATATCCAAAGCTCAAAATGGTCCTTTTTAGTTCAGTAGTAATGGACAGATCCAAGGAAATCATTCAAATTGTTCCAGTGAAGGTGTACGAAGTTTAAAAACACAGTAGAGCTCTTCCTGTATTAGTGCATGACATCACAAGGTGCAACAGTTTCCATTTGAGAGAAGAACACTAAATATTAGGGGTATAACGGTCCACAAAAATCACAGTTCGGTACGTACCTCGGTTTTGAGGTCATGGTTAGGTTCATTTTCAGTACAGAATGGGAAGAAAATGAATAATGTAAATTAGTTTTAACATTATACAAACGGAAAAATAAAATAAATGCAAAGTGCAGCTTGGTAATACTAATAAGCTAAATAAAATATTCTCAAATAACCAACAAATGTAAGAAATATAAAAAAAAAATAATTCCTTGTAAACAGTAAACAAAACTTTTAAAAAAGTAAAGTGCAGCACTAACAGTTCCAGCATGAAATCATGTCCATATTGTCTGCAGTAAGTTACAATGTCCCCAGCGGTTGAAAATACCCTTTCGCTAGGGACAGAGGTCGTAGGTGGGGGGGACAAGAGGTAAGAGTGAGGACTGGGGAGTAACAACTGTAGTTTTGCGAGGATTCACTTGGTTCGGAGGGACGTGGTCAAGGTGGGGGCAATTGTTGTCAAGGCGGCCGCCCTAACTATGAAGCGCTGCAGGAAACATTGCCACCTCAATCACAGATGAGTTCCCTTGTGAATATTAAAGAGCTAAGCCTTCCGTGTAGCTGCACATGTTGTGGCAGAATGTAAACGCACATAAATTGCACAAATTCACTTACTGCTCTGCACAGAACCAAATGTCCTGTACCGAAACCGTTCTGCATGAATACATGTACTGTCACCCCCCTACTAAATATGCAGTATGTCTGTGTGTTAAACGTGTGAATGAAACAAAACACATCTCCACTTATGTTTGTGATGAGGAAATAACATTATAACATAGATCCACTGTTTCCTGATGATTGTTTTCAATGTAACATAACAAAAGTTGAATTTTTTTCACACTAAAAACAAGCCCAAACCCTTTTCCTAATCTTAACCATTACCAATTTGTGCCTAATCTTAATCAGACACAGGGCCTACGGCAACACATGCATGGACAAACTACATTTAATATGCCCATGTTATTTTACGCTCTATATAAGCCTGTGTTAACAGTAGAACAGAGACCACACAAAGCCACTATCAGACTAAATCTGTGTTTGAAGTGCGTCGCTCTAAACAATTTGAAATAAGCTTCATCACCTTTAATGACCTTTAATGGACAATGGACAGAGGCAACAACTGACAGAGAGCTCAATTAAGTAGTTTATAAACAAAACTGATGAAAAATGGTGAGGGACATGTGGGTGGAAGTGCATCCCGGTGAAGATCTGGGGGATAGGGTCCTCTGGGTGGAAGTCTGTAGCCAGTCTCTCTTGTTTTGAACTGCCCTGCCCACTTTTACCTCTTTGACATCAAGTTGGTTCCAGTGCTTTTTCTGGACCAGTGCCCATTTCAGGACCAGTTCTTATTTCCACTCAAAAAATGATACCTCCTGGTTCCAAAAATACATTCCAACTCTACACCAGTGAACTGCTGGCCCAAAATGGCTCCTCCGGTTCTGATGGAATGTTAAATATTATATTACAGATAGACAAAACAAACTTCACATTATGACAACATTGAGTGGGGTCATGGTTATCATAAACATTTTCAAATCTAATCAGTAGTCCTAATCTTTGAAGAGAAACTCGTTCAAGTCTTAAATAATAACGCAGACTGTGAATTTGCCCTAGAACAGTGATCAAACTTCTCACTATAATGCAGGAATCTAAACCAAACTATTAACAAACACAGTAGCAACAGCAGTGAATCATTTAAATAAACCATTTGAGGTAAATAAATATAAAGATGAAACGCAAACTCAGTAAAATGATATATCTCCTGAGACATTTTATCTTATATTGTATTTGGCTGCATCTGGTGGCTGGATTACATATTCTAAATAATATTTAGTTCTCATTGGTAACTGGACACAGATTCCCATAATAATACAACTTGTTTTAATAGACTTGACAAATCTAAATGATTCAAGTCCTTGACCAGTTGTGTGTCCAAAAGAAGAGAAAATAAATCTGTTCTCAAGCTTGTTTGGGCTTTTAAAAACTGGAGCTCTTCTTGTAAATAAAATGTGACTGGCCTGACATGGGATCCACATCATGTTGGTTGATTTCACTGTGAAATGAGGTTCTTGCATCACTGCTTTGGAATTTGACTCTTAAACAACAGTTTCTATTAAAAATAAAATCAATGATAACACTGCAGCTCACTTTGGAGTAAATGGTGAAGCTGTATTAGCTTTGTTATGCTAGGAATGCAACCATTATATATTATTATCTAAAATATTACACTATATTTGGATAGTGGTTCTTACTGCAGATGATTTAAATGACAGAGAATATAACAACTGCAAATGTGGTTTATGAACTTAAAAATTGTACTGTAGCACAATTTACTTTCACAACTGTTACAAGTGACATTAGTACTAGTTTAGAAAAAGCATTGACCAAAATCTTTGTGATTTCACCCATGGATAATTATGTTATAATTTGAACATTTTAAATCACAATATTGATCTAAAATAACTTAATAAAAGAAACAAGTCCACTGACTTCTGCTTTAGAAAACTGTTTTACTCAGTGGGATGTCACCTCACAACAAAGAGCTGTGCAGCTGTCAGCACTCACTGTGGCTGGCCGCACATCACAGCAGATTATTTTTTTTTATTCTTACTTTTTTATCATATGAAGAAAGAAAAATAAATTAATAGGACTGGAAAATTAATTAAGTACAGAACAATGGACATATACTGGCGGTGGCGCAGATGTGCATTAATTGGAGCATTGACGTCTTCAACACAGAAGTATAAAGATTACTAAAACATGCATGAATCACACTAAATACAACTTTGAGACAATGAAGGAAACACTTATAACAAGGTTAAAAGCTCTACAAACTTGCTCTAAAAAGTATTGTTTTTAATGAACATGTTTTATAGTGTTTCTATTTGACAGTGTTAGTCAGTGTTAGATAACTGTCAGTCTTTTAGATGAATGTACAGGTGTGCCTCAAGGCTGAATATTGGGACCCAGACTATTTTCTTTCAATATAATAATATCCTGGAGCAGGCTTGAATCCAGCCAAGGTGTACTCCTACACAAATGATAAGTGAATGAGGAAGGAACGGATGTACGTAAGTATGAGACTTATAACTAGGATATAAGGATAAATATAAATTAAAATAACATAAAAATGCAAATAATATAACTTGGTTGAACACACAAAACAAATCAGTGTTACATAATACACCCCTTACAGGTTAATATTAGGTCAAGTATACATTAATAATATGATATTTCAGCATTAAAGCAAAAACATTTTTCACCATCAGCTCTTCTTTTATCTTTCACTATGATGTCGAACCATGACAAGTCCGGAGATGCACACTTGGCAGAAATATCAAGTATCACGCAATTAGCATTCAAGCCAGCACCAGTATAAATAACAGCGCCTTTGTGCGAGGTCACAGTCAGGATTCCCATCACTACTTGCGTCAAAAGATTGATCATGGCTAAGGCTAACACCGGAATCTGGAGGTAGGATTTCCTTAACAAGATGTTGCGTCCTTGAACCATGTAAGGATTTCCATACATGCACTCCCCCGCAGGAAAACATATGGGTTTTTTGAAATTCATGAGATGGTGATTATCTATTATGGTGACACAGCAACAGCTCTTTGTAGGCTCCATGCGTGTTCAAATATGTTTTTTAAAAGCACAGGAGTCCAATCTTTACATGCGTTTGTGCATGTGCCATACTTCCCACATTGGTGTGTGGGAGATGAATGGACTGTTTGTAATGCCTCGTGTGAATGTATTTATAGTGTGTTAGCGTACAGGAGTTTGATGCTCTGTGTAAAATAGTAAATAGTAAGCCACTGGTATGGACAGTCCTATAAATATACTGTATGTGGATGTATATATACTTCTTGTGTAAGGTAAGTATTCATAAGGTATTTTTCCTATAGAAATATATTTTAAGTAGAAAACTATGGCAACATAAGCAAAGCTTAAACGACACATATTATGCAAAATAGTTGTTTTGTTGTTTCTGTTTGTTTTATTTTACATTTTTTAACCGTTATATCAAAAACTTAACTCAAAAACTTAATTTGCGCTATGTAATTTTTTTTTGTTGGATGGCCATAACCTGCTTGTTTCTCTGGATATGTCATTGCTCTGCCTGGAATGTTCCACAGTATGACATTAAACAGCTCTGTTTTACATTTATTAAATGACACGTGGTTTTACAGCTCAAAAATATGTAGAAAAACAGATATTTTGACTGTGAGTGAGGTTGCCTTTCCACAGATCTGACATGTAACTTGGTCTGGTTTGGTCTCCGTGACAATAGAAAGGTTTAATGTCACACTGTCTGCACAAAACATTCCAGCAATATGCCACTCCACTAGAAAAGTTACACAATGCACCTTTAAATGCACAGAAATCACTCTTTTAAAATTTTCCTTATCACGCTATTGGCAGATAAGTCACGTTGCCTAATGGCTTTGTGTACTGCCAAATAATGACAATGGAGGGTAAAAAGGACCAAAACAGACCTGGCAATTCAACAGACGTATAATGTATAAATGGTAATAATAAATTCTGAATAGGCAGCAAAAATAACAAGAGACTGATGTCCAATAAGAGCCTGATTCATCAGCCGGTTTCACTTCGTGGAAACTGTCTGACCTTGCAGCATTAGGAGGTGGTGGCGGGTACTTTTTTATTTAACCAATCACTGCTGTTTGGTCGTGACGTATGTAATGCGCCAAATTCCATAGGAAGAAGGGCAATAATGTCTATCCTGCTTGATAAAATTAAATAAATATTCTCTTTGTTCCAGCTTTAAATCGTTGATCTCGGGAATCGTTGCCAACACAGAATGTATGGCTTCATCTACATCCATCTCGACCGCTTTGTTTACTGATGTTGTACCACAAAAGAGACCCAGACAGGTGCTTGAGTTTGACGTCATGGCTTCACAGCTGTTCCCTGATTGGCCGGTGTGTGGTCTACAATTTCCAGGGTTACATGAGGGTAAGTTGTTGTACAGTTGTAGGGAGTATTATCTATTATATAAGGGTGAGTTGTTGTACAGTTGTATGGAGTGTGGTATGAATTCTGTATCTCTCACTACGAATCTGTTGGAGAATGAGCTCCTCTGTCTCTGAATACTGTGGTGTCAAAATTTCCAACCAGGAAGTACAAATTTAAAACTAAAAAATGTACAAACTGGGAGTGGATGTTTTTTGCACAAATCTTAAATATAACCATCTTAATTGTGTTTTCAGTAGTCATAGGCACTTTAATACTCTGCAGTCGCATACTGAGAGGATCCTGCCTGTCTAAATGCATGTGCTTGGCTCCTGTAGAAGCACTTGCCTGTGATAGTCTGATTAATGAGGCACAGCTCGATGGCTCAGCAGGAGGAGGAAGCAGACACCTCTCCTGTTGTTTTCCCTCACCATACGTTTAAGCTTTCACTACCTCAAAATGGCTTCCACTTTTTATTATCTTCAAAACTTCTTTGGAACACTTCCAAAAACTTTTATATAGCCATGATTTGGAAAGAAGAAAATGACACTGACATATGATTATTATTATTGTTTTAAAAATGCTATAGCTGCTGAAAACAACCAACTATACAATCAGTGTGCATCCTTCTAATGAAACTACTGCACGATGCATCTGGTCAAGTTGTTTTTTATTATGTTTTATATATTTAAAAATGTATCAGAATCTTACAGCTAACCGTAAATAGGGTTTGAATAGGGCTCGGCAGATAATGCTAAATCACTCAGAAATGCATGGATGGCATCTAAAACCTCTTCAAGCATGTTTTTTTGTTGAGGAAACATAAACAAGAAAATACATTTTGCATAATACTCCCTCTTTAAAGGCACACTGTGTAACTTTTGGCATTACACTTCAGTATTTCAGTGCCTGGAGGGAAGTAGGCGATGCCACCAGGTCAAATTACAGGTTAGGTGTGTAAATACAATCCCTCTCACATTGTTTATGTTATTTTTAGCAGTAAAGAGACATGTAATTGAAAAAGCAAGATATACAAGTTTAGTGCTGAACTATGGAACATCAATATCCAGGAAGAGAATCAAACAATTACCCTCCACCAGCAAAGTTACACAGTGGGCATTTAAATGTTGTAATTCATTATTTCAGCTTTTTTATTACTTTCTATTTTCTCATATTTGTGTTTTAAAATCAAATTCAATACTATTTGCCACATTAAATTCTGCATTTGTCACTACCACATGAACCACTTTGTATAATATATAATTACCGTAATTTCTGGACTATAAGCCACAACTTTTTTCTCACACGTTCAACCCTGCTAATAAAACGATGTGGCTAATATATGGATGGATTCTTTGTTTGGCACATTGTCCAGTCATATATACGATCTACGGTTTGGCAACAACGCACGCAGCCTGAGCAGCAGAAAACACCGCTGTCTGTGCGAGTAACACATGGATCTAGGGTTCACATGAAGTTGCTACACTAGATAGCGATGTTGTCAATGCTAACAGTTTATTGCCGTGTTTTAAAAAGTTATGATGCTAAATTAACAGTAAGGGGATACATCTTTCCCGTATGCGTAAGTGATGAGAAGAAACATCTCAAACTTTAGTGGCCGGACATCCACTCATAACTGATTGACAGAACTAGCCCCACCCCCCAAGAGAGTCTGAAATCTGCTGAAATCTTCCAAGACATTGACATGATACAGACAGAACAGTGGCTCTTGCAGGAGTCATGCGCCGGGAGAGACGGGGGTGATGCGCAGAGGAAGATGCTCCTTTGATTGTGTTTGGAACTGTTATTTTGCGCTTCATGCACACACCCTCCTCATGGAAAATACACAAAGAAATGCAAATGATGCAGAAGTTAAAGGTAATTAATGTGGCTGTGGAAAAAGGAAATGGAGCTGCTGCATGTGAGCTCAGCATCAGTGAGTCGATGGTGAGATTTTGGCGATGGCAGCGTGACAAACTGACTCAATGCAAAAACACACGAAAGCTTTCAAAGGCGATAAAAGCAGATGGCTCTAACTTGATAACGATGTAGACACCTGCATCTTATATTCAGGTGCGGTCTATATATGTACATTTTAAAATTTTCTTAAAATTTTGTTGATGAGGCTTATATTCAGGTGCACTCAATAGTCTGGAAAATACGGTAATGTATTAACGCATTTTCTATAAAGGAAAGTAAAAGTGTTACCACACGAAAGCCTATGTCTAATCTGCTACACATTAAAAAAATACTGCACTGCCCTCCCAATACCTTCCAAATTATCTAGGTTTGGGACCAGCATCAACGTTCACCCACATAGTTTAAAATGATGACAATTTTTCCATGTACTGTATACCCACACATGTGAACCATTTCAACACAGATCTTTACTTTGAATGCCTTCTATTATTCCTCTTTCTTATCCACTTCCCCTTATACACTCTGTGGGAACCTTTGCTCAGGGAAACTAAGTCTGTAATCTACTTAGCAGCGTTGATGCATCAGACATTTTTAATCAGCCATATTGAAAAGAGAAGAGCTCAACACTAAAGCGCTTGGCAAAAAGCAGCGCGCCGAGCTGTGAGGAGGTAACACAGGAAGAATTCTGTCTTTCCAAAGCCTTCCAAGACTATCCAGTAGAAACATATTAAGAGGGTTCTAATTTTGCATCACTGTTGTTTGTAACTCTTTGGTAGCTACTATTTGGCTTTCTATGGGAATATGGGATACAGTGTTTTCCAAAAGTGAAGCCAGACAGTGTTCTCTTGCGTGAATTGGAAATAAAACTGCAAAAACCAAGCACCATGCATGAGGCATTAATGGGGCTTTTTAAATGACTTTAAATGACACTATAGCCTGGGTTTTCTTGTTGTTTACTGAGCTTAATTGATGTGTGAAAACAATGGCAGCTTGAACATCAAAGTTCCTACAATCTGAGCACTGAATGGTCAAAACAATTTAACTGAAGGTGTATCGACTTTAAAAACACAGTGAAGCTGCATAGAATACAATTTGAATAGATTAGATTAGATAAAATGACAATTATGAACATGCATACATACCAGAACTGTACAAAAATGCATCCATGTCTTACATTTCAAATAAAAAGTACAGCTTTAAAGCAACCATTTGTAAGTCTATATAAGGCATCTGTGCAAAGTACAGGCTGGCGACCTCAAGGTCAAAGCGGGAAACACCGCCAAAGGTTGTGGAGAATGATCGAGCAAGATCCTGTGGGGTTTCCAGATACAGACGGACAGAATGGTGATGGCGAAACAACCAGACATGTTGGCGGTGGATAAGCAACTCAACAAAGTCGTGGGGGTGGACATCGCAATATCAAGCAAACATGAGAAACTATAGAAATACCAGGGGCTTATGGAAGAGCTGGAGAAGGCGTGGAAGGTGAAGGCATCAGTGGTGTCCATGTGGCCACAGTGGCTACAGCAGATACCAGGAAAAACATCAGACATCCTAATCCAGAAAAGTGCAGGACTAGGAACAGCAAAAATACTGCGCAGAACTCTCCTAGAATGCTCCCAGGCCTTTAGCAGAGGACCCGAGCTGGATGAGGATGAGAGAGATTGACCAGTAGATAACCCCCCCGGTGTTTGTTCAGACTCACCTGTGCTCTCTGGTCTTCTTCTGTCAGGTCAAAACTTGCACACTGTCAGACAGCAGTAACGTAGATAGCATCTAGTGGTGACATGTGAGAATACAACAGGGCCGGGCCAAACACTCGCTTTTAATCATGGAGATAGGGTTCGTCAAGGGATTGCTCGTGACTGAAGGTTATACAACTCAAACCTCACACAGAGTGCTCACAAAAGACCCATCAAGACCTGGGAAACAACAAATACACATAAAAAGTGCAAGTTGTAAATATTAGTCAGTATTGGCAACCATGTTTTCTCTTCCAGGCAAAGTCAATATCTGCTCTGACTGAATCCTAATGACTGCCTTAGTGTCTTCACATACTGCAGTATTATCGGTGAGTTTCTTTAATGTGTTGATCGAGAGCACATTTTACACAAAAGCGACTGACTCATCTTGTTTTGCCTCCAGTGACTGAAGCAGTGCAATTGCAAATGAACAAAACAATTTTTACCTTATTTTTGTAATCTGACCTGTATATGTGTATTTCAGAGCAGTTTGACATCAGAGAAGACATTTACAGACAGCATATGACTAGTCCTTTAGACCGCTGTAAATAGCAGATATTATGATTCTGTTTACGCTGCAAAACAAAGTAGAAATATTATCTAGATTTTTTTCTATTGACTAGGAGAAAAGACCGGATGTATCAGCTATGTTGAATGAAAGCATTACATTTAAGGAAACCTTGGCCTGAGGGCATGCAATAGGCAGTGAGAGCAGTGGGAATTGAACCATCATACAATGTGTGTCTTTACTGAGCTGTATAACTTTCAACTCAGGAGTCAATGGCCACATTTTTATATAGCATTTATAACCTCTAAGGCACTGAAAGAGCTTTACATCAAGGAACCACTCACCCATTCACACACACTCATACACCAGTGTGTGCAGACACTGGGGGTGAGGTGGGTTAAGTGTCTTGCCCAAGCACACAGCAACAGTATTCATCTGTGAGAGCAGAAATCACAAACCTGTGGCTCAGTGGATCTGTGTGCTCTACCAATTACATTTATGTTGAGTGCGGGATTTGATCTGCCAACCTTTGGATCAGTGGACAAACACTCCAAAGGCTGAGCTACTGCCGCCCCAGTAGTGAATATTTTAAATTGATAATTTAAATTACATCATAATTAGGGACCTTTATAATAAATGTTTAAGGTAAGATATGTTTTTATTGCCAAATAAAGACAGAGGGCTACACAGTCCACTGAAAAAACAAATTCATGTATTTTTAGAACATTTAGGCCATTCACATGTTCATGTTTATAATTGCATTGATATGTTGTTCATTATGTTTAGTATTTCTTCCATTTTGTCCACATATTCTGTTCAGAAAATTGACAAAAGTATTGAAAATACTTAAGAAAAATCTTCATCAGATTAATAAAGTAAGGTTTCAAACTGAACTAGGTAGTGAAATATTTCCAAGAGGATCTAAACCAATCCAACATACTTATTCTGTATAAAGTTGGCTTAGCTCATAATGAAGTAACTCTCACTTATCTCACAGGCTCTCACTATAGTCCTATGTCTTGAGGTAAAATCCCAGTGCCGAGTGTGTGTCCCATGGTCCCATCTGCTCCACTGTGCACCGCGCCACAGCACTGACCCATATAAGTCCCCCGTGTAACTGTGTACGCAAACAGACAGGTTTAAAGCCTCAGGACATCAGCCAGGCTTTACTGTTACTTACTCAAGGCTTGCCATTCAATCTGGCACTGTGAAATTTGACCACATATTCTAATATAGTTTATGTGTTTGAGATTTTGTGTGATTAGATTAGAAAAAAAGATCAAAGCAAAGTAACTTGAAGATTGTCTCCAGAGGATAGTTATAGCATTAAATCCAGTCAAAAGGCTACAGAAATTAATGACACTAAGAAAGAAAACGTGTAAAAAAAGAACTAAAACTGATTCTCCCCTCCACATGGTGTGGCCCAAAACCTCCCCCCACAGGCTATAACCCTGCGCTTGATTATCTTTCGACTCCCACTTGGACCTTGGATTTAACGTCACATCTGAGCTTGAAGTGTATTATTATGTTTCACGTGTTTATGTGGATTATGATGATGACTATTCCCTCATTTTGTGAAAACTCTGCCACGTTAATTAATTTAATTTTTGAAATTTGCACTTCATTTTATGTTATGATTTCTTTTCCCTTACAACTTTAAGGATGTTAACACCTGTTAAATCAAGTATTTGTTTAATAATGGCGTCACAACAAAACACCAACTACCATACCCATAGGCGGTGATACGGACGCATTAAGGTACTGCAGTAATACAAGTGACTCATTTAAACCACCAAAGTGTCCAAACACAATGACAGCAGTTCATATTTACATGTCACACTGGGAGTAGCCATCCTGGATTCTGATTCTGAATCCTTGCTCGGTCTACTTTTTCCACCACCGAGGTCCGAGTCTCGCTGTCCCAGGAAAAGGGGCGTGTCACTTGTGTTGCTAGGCAAGGGGTAGCAGGGTAAATAAGGCCGTCCAAGGGCACGTCCCCTCGATTGTCTCCAGACCATGTGGAGTAACAGGTAAGCAGGTAAGTGTCTGACATGTATAACCAAACTGAATAGATGTAACCAAATAAAATATATTTAAAGTAACTTGCATGTATTGTGATTAACAAAGAATAAACAAACCCGGAATAGTATTTATTTTTAGTTTAGTTGATTATGGATAAACTAACAGATGTGAAATGAAATTAAATGAAAGTAAGTATACAGGAACAAAGGTTCTCTTTGTCACACAGAGTGTTTTCCATTTGAGAGAAGAACTAAATATGCAGGATTTGTGTTTTAAACATGTGTGAATGAAACAAAACACAAACACACGGGTATGTTTCTGAGGAGAAAACAGCATTATAAAGGCATAATTACGTTTACAGTTCACTATTATCTATATATCTGTTTAACATGAGAAAACGTCCAAATGACCACACATTGTTCCCTATAGAATCCTCACCCTTGCTCTAATGCGAACAACCCTCTTTGACATCTATAGCCATTACCATTCGACTAATTATACTCACATATTTTCTAAATGAACAGCGTATCCATTCTGTCTGACGAAACCTTAATTATCCTCCTCATTCTACTCAAACGCGGCCGTTAGCGCAGTTTCCGATTTCGGTTGTAGCATATTTCCAACCACCTCTCATTTGTCCACTCTGAAAGGAGCTAGCATTGGTCGGACTCGTGACAAGTCTGGTCCTCATTAAAGAAAAGCTCTCAAGAGTGCTTTGTTTCCAGAGTGCTGTAGTAGAGAAGAGGATATTGTGAATCGGACCCGTCTCGCAATACCCCTTAATAAGATATCAAGCGGACAGTAGACAGTAGCGTTTGGGTCTTATAATGAAATAGTGGTGTTTTGGAGAGGCCCTCAGTGGTTGCCATAGCTGACGGTTACAGCCATGTGGTTGTGACAGTCCACTTGAGGTTGCTTGAAACGTGAATAGGGATTTGTATAGCTCCAACAAAAAGGATGAATGGGTGATGGTTGTAGATGTTTGTTTAAAGCTTTATTATGGGTCTATTTGGTAAATGTTATAGGTAAACATGCATTTGGTTGCTAATTTTGTACATAGATTGTTCACACATTTACATTTACATATGCTCTCAACACATCATTGGGTGAGCGTTCAGATCCTCTGACCCACAAGTTGGCGGTGTACACTGGTCCATCTCCCACAGGTGAAAGGTGTCGTTGTGTTCTTGAGGTGGGAACCTGCAAGTCACGGTTTGGACTCAAGTCAGACTTGAGTCTTGATCTTTAGGACCTGAGACTTGACTTGATAAAATAGACTAAGACTTGGAACTCGACTTGAACTTGAAGCTCTCTGGCTTTTCTCTTTTCAGCTGATAAATGCGGTGATTAATTTTACAGGAACAAACTGGAACATGTTCCCCTCGCTTCTCCATTTGTTACTTTGGGTGTAACTGAAGTATTGTGATGTGGTATCATCAAAAGTACTACAGTAATATACAGTACAATACAGTAATATACAGTACAATACAGTAAGACAGAGGGAACTACATAGAACATGATCTTTCTATTTCAGTGCAGACTACATTACAACAACTGCACTTTTCTGTTCTCACTGTGATGATTCACACTAAGATCTTGTCAAGACATTTAAAAAGGAAATATTTGCATTTCTACAACTCTTATATAAATATACCATGACTTTTTAAGTACAATACAGTTTAAAATTCATATAAATTACAAAAATCGAAGCTTTGGTTTAAAGACTTGAAATGACTTGAAGGTCAAAGCAGACAACTTGGCCTTGACTTGAACTTGAGGGCCAGAGACTCGAGACTTGAAATGGACTTGTCTGTATATGACTTGGGACTTGTGTCAGACTTGAGGTCAAAGACTTGAGACGTAGTTGAGACTTGCAGAACAATGACTTGGAAGTACCTCTGGTTCTTGGGCAAGACACTTAACCCAGTTCGCCCCTGTTGTCTGTGCACATGGGTGTATGAGTGTGTGTGAATGGATGAGTGGATCCTCATTGTAAAGTGCTTCGAGCGCCTTAAAGGTGGAAAAGCGCTATATAAAAATATGTGATTATTTACCAAAAAATGCAGTAACACAGATATTTTTTTAGATTTGTTAACATAAAAATAACTACAGCTATCCAACTCATGCACCACCCACTGTGTTGGGTCAAAGTATGAACCCATGTGGCGATACAAGATGGCAGGCTGCAAGAAGAGCAAGAGCAGAGACTGGGTGGCGTGTCAGCCAAGAATGTTAGAAACATACAAGATTCTAGTTGATTCACTTACAGTTTTATTTATCTGATAATAAAGATAGTAAATTTTATTTAGAACACACATTTTATATAGATATTTAGATAGATCTCAGATTCATTTAAGTCTCAAATAAATACTCAGTCTGATTTATATAAATATATAAAGGAAATATGGCATTCAAAAAAGAGGAGAAATCCAAAGCAGTATTTTTAATGTCAGTTTGTAGTAGTAGATGGATAATAGAATAAAATTATAACCATCATAGAAACAAGTATAGAATGTATTTATCCAAATGCAAACTGTGTGGTTTTAGAAGAGTCACAGTCTCTCCAGTGAGACGATGCTCTTCTGTGCAGACACAAATGGACATTTCCATGTGATCAGCGTTTTGCAGTCTGCCTGAGCTGAATATAGACGACATAAATAGTCATGCAGCTCCATCCGAGAGGGTAATTGTTAAGTAATGGGATGTGGTCTGAGAAGCACTTTGCCAGTTCTCAAAGGGAGAGATTTTTTTATGACACTTACAAGAAAAGAAGCTTGAATCTGACCAGCACCAAATACATCTGTGTGTGAGTGTGTGTGTTTCCAGATGTGTGCTGTATCAGCTGAACTGTACTGATGTTTGCACAGATCAGGGACTGTTGGAGCTGCTGATTTTAAGTTGATTTCTCTCCTCACACAATCTGTAAAACTTTTGTCAGCTTTGAAGCATGCTGGCTCTTTAAACTTTTTTTTAAGTCACATTATCAATTTCTGTGAGCTTGAACCAGTATCCCAACTCTGTAAATGTGCATTCACTCACAGTGGCTTCAGATATGTTTTTTTTTTTTTATGTTTTCATTATATTGTAGAGCCGTGCAATACAAAAAATATATGTCAGATGAAGAAAAGAGATAGAGCCCTTCACTGGGTCATAAAAAAAGTTTAAAAAAATAGCAGTACATGTGCTCTACCAGGGTTAAACTGGTAATCTTAAAAGAAAGTTACCCTTACTGAAAAATGTTTAAGTGGGCAAGGCACAAACCTGAGGCACTCCGACTGAATATATTAAAAGTCCTTTATTGCATGAATGGACGCCAAAACAAGATACCTTTGAATTTCCAGAATACTCAGAATGATGACTGTGAATATAGAGAATGCTCCTGCCGAACTTTGAATTTCCTTATGGATCAATAAGGTATCTTTGTATCTATTTCATCATGTGACGGGTTCATATAAAACTGAGGGACTGTATGTATTTTTGCATATTTGGGTCTTCTTTTGATTACCGTTATGAGACTGACTTATTTAAAAATGTATAAATAGCCTGGTCTGCTACATCATCTACAGTTTTTTTCCCCAAACTCACCCAGATCCTCATGTCAAGGATGTCCTCACAGTCTTGCACATTTTATTAGAAGCTACACTCTAACCACACGTGTCCATCATAACAAACAGGTTAATAGTAGAAGTAGTTTGTGTTTTCTTTGTTCAGCATCAGCGTCAGAGCACATGCAATCACAGGCCCATTATGGCGTCAGATGGAGAGAGGGTGTGTGTTGGTGAAGATGGGTGTTTGTGAAAAAGAGCATTATAGAATCTTCTAAGGCTGCATCACCTGTTGGTTTACTTCAATGAGAATGATGACTGTGAATACAGGGAATGCTCCTGCCGAACTTTGACTTTCCTTCTGGATCAATAAAGTATCCATCCATCCATCCATGTATGTGATGGGTTCATATAAAAATGAGGGATTGTATGTTTTTGTGTCATTTAAAACAGAAAGATGAAAAGAACTAAGCTTGAATTTCCTGCTTCATGTAGTTGTCAGGTACCAAGGGAATTCTGGATATCTTATTACGTATTTCAGTAAACTAGATCTAACATGAAGTTTGCCTAAAATACTCATTTCTGTGTTAAAACTTCAATAAATCAGACTTAGAATTAGATATTTTTTAGTTTCGTTAAAAAGCAAGCGCAAGACTGGAAATTTTGGTGTATGTAGGTGCTACTTAATGTCTCTATGGGTGGGAAATGTATTTTGCTAAATGTGTCTTGTGTGTCAGTTTGACTTTGTGTTATTGCACTAATGTGGTCCCTCCATCCCTTGTTTCCTTGTGTCTTTAAGCATCATTTTTCCCCTTGTTTTTTGCTCTATTGTCATTGTCCTTTCCAGTTCTGGGAACACATCTTGTTCAAATTTTCAGTTCAGACTATTTGGGAGCTTCCTGTTTTTCATCACTGGTGCTATTTTTGTTGATTAATGCCAGGGCAGTAGACGGGGGGAACAAAGGGGTCTGTTATGCTGGGCCACAAAGCTATTAAGTTTCACATGTGGATGCCAGCTCCCAAAATTCTTTAACGGACCAGGGACTCATATTTGGGTCTTCTTTTGATTACCGTTATGAGACTGACTTATTTAAAAATGTATAAATAGCCCAGTCAGCTACATTATCTACATTTTTTTTCCCCAAACTCACCCAGATCCTCACATCAAGGTTGTCCTCACAGTTTTGCACATTTTATTATAAGCTACACTCTAACCACACGTGTGCAGCAGACAGATCATCTTCCATCATAACAAACAGGTTAATAGTAGAAGTGGTTTGTGTTTTCTTTGTTCAGCATCAGCGTCAGAGCACATGCAATCACAGGCCCATTATGGCGTCAGATGGAGAGAGGGTGTGTGTTGGTGAAGATGGGTGTTTGTGAAAAAGAGCATTATAGAATCTTCTAAGGCTGCATCACCTGTTGGTTTACTTCAATGGGCATATTTTACAATAATGTGTATGATACAGTCTGTGGTCGATTCTGGGTGGAAATTACAAACGTTGACCTCAATGCCAATGACTGTCAAACCAGCATATTTCTAGTATTGAAACCAGTCTTAAGACCAAAAATGATACATGCACCATGATTTGAGAGCTCTTAACAGTTCAAAATGATTCATGTTCGTACCCTCCAATAAAAAATGTAAAATAAAAAAATAAAGCTTTTTTTTTTTTTTTTTTTTTTTTTTTGCTGTGCTGTAAAATATGACTTCACTACTAGTAATTCAGTCTGTTATTTTGAGAAAATATTACTTATTACTGAGTAACAGTTTGGCCATAAAAATCTGACTTCAAGATTACTTAAAGGTGCACTGTGTAAGTTTTTGGTTGGAGGTCCGTTAGCTGCTTGTTCTATGGATATGTCATTGTTCTGCCTGGAATGTTCCACAGTATGACATTAAACTGCTCTACCTTACATTTACATAATGTTTACTCAAGTAAGATTACTGTTACTTCAAACTAAATATTACTCAAGTTGGAGGAAAATGATAGTGTCAGAAAATGTGTAAATGAGTACCCACCTTTTGTCAGGCTAACTTGGAACTTACACCAGGAGCGTCAGCAGCACGTACCGTAGGAAGAGCTGCATACACGTGTACTTTTAAAAGCTTCAGTTTACACCAGAGGCGGCAGAGCTGCACCTGTGACTCCAGCCTCTGTCTATTCTCATGTTTAAACACTAAACATTTTACATTGTTTATATTCATTGTGGATTAGATGAATTATGTTTTAAATCACAAAAAAACAGTTGACAACAAGAGAGACAGTGAGATGCAGCGATAACAAGCCATGTCTGTGGTGCTCGCATTAATTAAGATACCCACCACTTCACTTTGGTTGTCTGCATGACGTGCCTTTTCCTCCAGAAGTTGCTCTTGTAAAGTTGCTGTCTGAAGTGTTTTATATTTGTCCTCCACGGCTGTAAACTTTCCATAGTTTATCACGAATCATTCACACGGTGTTTACGCATCTGTAGTAGTTTTACAGAACGTATTTTGAAAGGGCATCAGAAGTTTATTTTGACACCACGTGCCATTTACTGTCTTTCTGGAGACGCTTTCTGGGTGACGCTGCAAAATTAGAACTCCAACCTATACTAAGCAGCGCAAAGCACAATGACAGCCATTGGACGTACTTATTGCTGGTGTAAATTGTCTGACCGGTTAAAATTGAAAGCGATATCTGTGTGTGTGCTGCTAGTGTGCGGTGCTGCTGCGCTTACGCACTGTTATGCTTTGGTGTAAATTGAGAGTAAGACGTGCCTGAAAAGACAGTTTAGAACAGGCCAGAGACCTGCTGCAGACCTCTGTGGACTGAAGCAGAAGTCAAGTCATGGCAGTATCTGAGTTTTGGTTTGTGATTGCAGAGATGATGACTGTACTCCAGCAGTGCACCTGTCTCCACTCAATCACACACTCACACATTCAGGAAACAGAGAAGCTCCTCTGCGGGGGAGCCTGGAAAAACAACTCACTTTTGTACACAGGCTAAAACTTGTGCAAGAGTCGTGAAAAACTGGGTCCATTACCATAGAGATTGACAATTAAAAGCATTTTCTTCTATCATTTAAATAAAATAAATATACAAATAAATAAAAGTCTTCAAAATAGCATCCATAACAGAACATTCGAATGAATTTTGATATATAAGAGTCATTAAAGGTGTGTTGTGTAGCTTTTCTGTCAAATGTTTGTCTCCAGGGGGTCTTATTGCTTTGTCTGGAATGTTTCATAGTATGGCATTAAACCTTTCTATGTCCATGGAGACCAAACCAGGCCAAATTACAGCTCAGATCTGTGTAGAGGCAATCCCACTCAGTCATAATGCCTGTTTTTTTCTGGGATTTGTCTCTAAATCGATCAAAAACAATCTTACTTTCTTTTTTTTTTCCAACCTCTTTAATAATACATTACCATAACTCCACCAGAAGTATTATGAAGTCAGACTTTCTGAACAACACAGTAAAGTTAATATGGAGTACACAGCATGTTTTTCACAGATACTACTTTATCATACCTTAGCGATCATGATATTGATTAATCAGTTTATTTGGAAATCCCTAGCCTCAAACCATTTTACTTATAAAGAGTATAATGCAAAATAATTTTTTGAGCTTTCTACTGTATTGTTATTCCCTGAAGAGAGTTTGAGGTAATCCATGCATGTGTGAGTAATTTAGCCCTATTCAAATCCTCTTTACTGTTAGCTCTAAGATTCTGACCGAAGCTCAGGCACAAGCTTACATCACTCCATAAATATACAAAAGCATGATACAAACTTATGTTACTTGTGTTAAAAAAGGCGCACATTGTCACTTTTTGGTTGGGGGTCCATCACCTGCTTGTTTCTATCGATATGTCATTGCTCGACCTGAAATTTTCCTCAGTATGACATTGAACAGCTCTTACATACTTTACATTTATTCAGTTAAAGCTCAAAAATACCTACAAAAACAGGCATTCTGACTGTGAGCGGGTTTGCTTCTCCACAGATCTAACCTGTAACTTGGTCTCGTTTGTTCTCCATGAAGAGGCGGCAGTAGCTCAGTTGGTAAAGCATTCACCCACTGATCTGAAGGTTGGCGATTCGAATCCAGCTCTCAACATAAACATCTCAGGTTGAGCAGTCAGATCCACTGACCCGCAGGTTGGCTGGTGTGATTCCAGCTCCCACAGATGAATGCTGTCATTGTGTCCTTGGGCAAGACACCTAACCCACCTTGCCCACAGTGTCTGCGTACACTGGTGTGTGAATGTGTGAGTGAATGGGTGAGTGGTTCCTTGTTGTAAAGCGCTTTGAGTGCCTTGAAGGTGGAAAAGCGCTATAGAAAAATGTGACCATTTACCAAGATAGAAAGGTTTAATACCATACAGTGAAACATTCCAAACAAAGCACTAACATCTCCATGGAGAAAAGCATTTGATGGACCAGAAAAGTGACACAAAACACCTTTAACTTTGCTGCATCATTCAGAAAGTCTGATTTCACAAAGCTGGAAGAGTTCTGGTAATGTATTATAAAAGAGCGTGAATGAAAAAAAAACATTATGGATCATTAGCAGTAAGTAAAATACTCTTTCAACATATTGACATATTGTGTGTTAGGGTATTTGTGTACTCTGTATACAGTTGTACCTGTAAGAGAAATTCCCCTTTTGCAGTTTATGTAACATTTGAACACAACTATCCGATCTGTAATGTAAGCGCTTATCTTTGTTTACACCAGCTAGAGGAATTGATCCAGTGGCAGCCGGCTACCCCAGCAACTCGCGCCAAATATTGACCAGCAGCTCCAAGTCCGTTTGCTGTTACAGTGGGATGTTAGAGAGGATTTGTAATTTTTAAACACTCAACTACATTTGGCAGGGTTTGACCCACTTGACCTTGTTTTTGATGGTTTTTGAGATAAAGCCATGTCTATGTGGGGATTTGACAGGAATAAATCAAGTTAAGACTCCCGAGCGTGATTTACAAGATTTGAAATTTCAAGAATGAACCTTTTTCTGTCATTTCTGATCAAAGCGCTACCACATTCATACTGGTGAGAGTGTTTTGCCTGAGAGCACAAAACAATGTAAATATCAACATAGAAGCAGAATCAAACCATCAACCTTGGATTAATAAGAAAAATCTCTACCATGTCAGACACAGCACTTACAATATTGTCCAGCTTCTAACAAAATCACCAAACTTTTTAGTTGTATTTCCTTTTTGATTGAGTGATATGGAATTACAAATTGAAATAAATATTACTTACGGAACAAAATCTCATGTCACAACTTCCACGCAATAACTGAAATGATGATGTTATATTATTGATACTTTGCAGCTGATGTCGTCAACATTCACTGGAGTGCGAGGCTAACTGTAGGCACTGCTCTGTCTGACACTTTTTAATCTGAGCTTTAATACACTCTGACCAGAAGGAAGTAAATTAGTTAAAACTACAACCAGTGAGGTGTTAAACAAGTCTCTCGCACGTGAAAATACAGTCACAAGCTAGCTATTACCTTTAGCTAGATGTTTTTCAGTTAGTCACACTTTTATTATTAAAAATAAAACACCTAAATGTCTCAATCTGATCTAGTGCCAGTGCCGCTGGATCACAAGTGCCATCCAGTGAGCCAGTATTGTTCAAATCCTTTTTTGTGTGTGTGAGTTTTAAGACTATTTGAACACTTAGAGGCTACGGTTCTGTTTGCAATGTGTTATAAACTTAAACAGCCGGAAGTGCCGCAATGAAAGGTAAATGTCACTTCTGGTTAATGCTTTTCTATGGCAAAATATTTGTGGAAATGTCTTGCATATTTTCCACCAGCTTCATAAATCTGCCCCATCACCAAATCTTCAACCAACAAGGTCAAACTACCCCTGAACAAAACTAACATTATGGTCATGAATAAAACAAAAGTAACTTCACTCAGACTGATTCTAGAATTAAAATAAAAAAATTGATTTCGTGATGTAGTTATTAGCATAGATAAAGAGATTTGTGCAGTTTAAATGCTACACATGTAATCTGTGATTGATGAACATCTGTAGTATTTGAACTGCACAAATGCATCTATCTATGCTAATATCTACATCACGAAATCGATTTTCAATTTTAATTCTAGAATCAGTCTGAGTTCACAAGTTACTTATTAATGAATTACTTATTACTTATGTTTTATTCATGACCGTAATGTTAGTTTTGCTCAGGAGGAGTTCACTAATGCTCATCGTTGTTCGCCTTAAAATTTTCGTCTTTCTTACCTTGATGGTTGTGGATAAATTCTTCATGGACAGAATATGTCTTTTGTCAGTGATGGGGCAGATTTGTGAAGCTGGTGGAAAATACGTGAGACATTTTCACAGATTTTATTTTGACATAGAAAAGCATTAACTGGAAGTGACGTTTACCCTACATCGCTGCACTTCTGGCCATTGAAAAAGCAAATGGCAATTTCTGAACATCCAAGTTATTATTATTATTTTTTTTTTTCATAATCTGTAGTCTTTTGGTATCATTAATTTATAATAGTTCAACAAATAAAAAATGCCTCAAAAGGAATAGTTACTTGAAAAAAAAAAAGTATTCATTTATCTGTTTATTTAATTTACTTAATATGTTTAATTCCTTCTCCTGTGGGATTTTTTATTTTATTTTTTTACATATATAGTGGAGCACAGACACTGCATCACCATATTGCCCCAGCTTTAGTAGCACAGCCTTCCCCTCGTGCCAGTCCTGTGCTATAAATGGCTGCATGTGCCCTCCATTGTCACACAGAGTACTGTTTTTCCTCACTCCCAGCATGTGGTTGTCTCTATATGTCGTCTTCAGCGGTGATGTGGTGTAGAGGTTGCACACTTGTTCGACTTGTTTGTAATTCAAGCATGAAGCCCAGTTGTGGCTCCATGGTTCAAATCGACAGGCCATCTGCTGTCTTCTATGGGACTGAAGACAAAGTCGACCTGGCACAGTCTGTGGAGCTTAGGAAGTGATGCCTTGGTTGCTAAAGGGAGGCCAGTCTGTGCCCCCAAGGATGGACTCCAAATCTGTTAGCATTATACAGCAAAGGTGCCAGGAGTGTGTCTATGGGTGTGTGTAGTTTTTATGCTGAACTGTACAATGACAAGATCTAACTTTATGTTTTACAGTGTCCCTAGATGGAATACAATGGTTTGCTATAATAATAATAATAATAATAATAATAATAATAATAATAATAATAATAATAATAATAATAATTGTTGTTGTTGTTGTTATTATTGTTATTACTGTATTTTTCGGACTATAAGTTGCACTTTTTTTCATGGTTTGGGTGGTCCTGTGACTTATATATTCAAATTTTCACACTGACAGCCACGAGAGGGCGCTCTAGGCTTGTTCGCCCTCTACTGCGCATGTCTCCTGCAGAAAAAAACTCTGTCCTGCAGCAAGTAGTGAAATATTTAGCCGAAAACGATAATCGAGCAGTAGAAAGAAAGTTTGGAGTGAACTAGAAACTTTTGAGAGACTGGCAAAAGGCAAGAATGGAGAACAAATCTTCACGGCAAACGAGAGGGTGCACCGTGCAACTTTCCCGGAAGTCACTGGACGGATCGACAAAGCCTGGACTTCAATGACAACCGAAACCATCCTGTCGGGATTCAGAAAGGCCGGGATAATTCAAACTGGAACTGATGCTGAGTCTGACGACAGCTACACAGAAGAGGAAGGGTTAGGGCTCTGTTTAACTCCAGAGGATGTAAATAGTGAGACTTACAGTCTGAAAAATACAGTATATTATTTTAAAGGGCCAATATTTCACTCTTTTCCCTCTCTATGTCTCAGACCTTGGAGTGATATTTTCTGTGTTCCAAACAAAAAAAACAAACAAAACAAACTATATATATATATATATATATATATATATATATATATATATATATATATATATATATATATATATATATATATATATATATATATATATATATATATTACAGTAACAAATTAATAACGTGCTCAAATCAGCCAAGAGCAGATCCAAATAAAAGTAGACTGCGTAACATTTCTAGTGGTAGGTCCATCACGTGCTTGTTTCCATGGAGATGTTATTGCTTTATCTAGAATGTTCCACAGTATAGATTAAACCTATCTATCACAAGAGAGACAAGCAGTTCACAGCACTACGCTACATTACAATTCAGGTCTGTGGAGAGTCGCCCCTATTCACAGAAGGAATTAATGTATTTTTGAGCAACAGAAACACCCATATTGAATAAATGCTACATGGATATGTTTTATGTCATACCATGGAACATTTCAGTAACATCTCCATGGAGACAAGTAGGTAACAGCAAAGTAGCATAGTGCACCTTTAAGTTAATTCAGTAACCCGGACATTGTTATTGCATTTACAAGTACCATCATTATTGTCGTTATTTCGAGTGGGAATTTTGAGATTGTGTTCAACTATCATCTACATGTTGGAAATCGGAAAATCTGACCCCTGAGAATGTCTGGAAATCACCATAGAACCATACAGCACATTTTTATACCATTTGGAAAAAAAGTAAGGGTGCATTGTGTAACTTTCCTGGTAGATTGCTGGTTACTTGTCTACATGGAGATGTTACTGCCTTACCTCCAGTACTCCAAAGTATGGCGTTAAACTTTTCAATCTGCATAGAAACGAGCAGGAGACGCCAAAAGGCCAAGGTGAGAGCAGTGAAGAGGTGACCCCACTCACAGTCAGAATGCATCTCTTTAAAGGTACAAAAGCAAGAGAAACCCATAGCTGAATAAATGCATCTTTATACTATATATATATATAGTAAGTTTAATACCATATTGTGGAACATTGCAGGCAAAGCAATAGCATCTCCATGGTAGCGGACCCCTAACCTGAAAAGTTACCATTGCCCCTTTAGATACAGCGTGCGTTGCCATTACAAAGTTTAAAAGGTTTAGTTTGAAATGATTTAGTTTGAAATGATTATAAAACTGAGCACACACGATTATGTCATAGAAAGGCTTTTGAGCTTATCTATTGTCATTATGATAAAAGATATGATTTAAGGTGAGAATCAAACCAGGACAGATAATCCTCAGAACATTCATGAAGTCATTTCAGGTGGTTGCACTGACAGATGTGTTTTTGATCCAGTGTCTGCACAGCTGTTACACACACACACACTCACACAGTATGTTGCCTATGGTGCTTTATTTTGACAGCCTTGTTCACGGTTGGAATCAGACTTAACTACGCACATACAACTGTCACGAAAGAATGATTTTTGAGAGGAAATGAGTTAATGCCAATATTTATGATTGTCAATTGATATCCAGACCTGTAAACTCCTCAGAGAAAAAAAAAAACCTCAAGGACTGAGCACAGTGCAAAACATCCAGACAGAAGCGCAAATACTGTGTGGTTGGTTATATCTTATTCTGAGCGCTCTGTCCTTGGTGTCCTGGTTCTTACAGGGGAAAGTGCTTCTGAGGCTGAGTCACCTAACACCACTCCCTGCTCCAGCTCCTCTGGGCCCGACCTGAAGTGGAGCTGCTCCCCGCTGGGTCAGGAGTCTGGGTTTGGACTGCTGTTCCCCAGTTTGTATGGGCGTATTCCCATGGGTAATGACAAACCAAGATGACAAAAAGGCCGGTTGCAGCTGAAGTGGGTGTTTTCTTCTGTTTCTTCTGTCCCTCAGACGTTGAGTGGAATTAAATAAAGCCGATTTAACGCATTTTCCATGTAAACCTTAATTTGGGATTATTATTTCCATGTAAACTCGAAGGAGGATAATTTAATTTGGAACAATTCATTTGGAATTAACCCCAATGACCCAACTGACCAAGAAAAAGCCGACTGTAGCCGAAAAGCGACAAGTTTGCAGGTCTGGGTATCGGATGATGGTTGTTGATGTTAAAGGTGCATTGTGTAACTTTTCTGGTGGAGGGTCTGTCAAATGCTTTCTCCGTGGAGATGTTATTGCTTTGTCTGGGATGTTTCACAGTATGGTACAGACATGGTAATTTTCTGTCTCCAATGAGCATGAGTAATTGAGGCCCAATTCAAAAACGCATTCAACTCTGGTATAACATGGTTAAAAGCTCATAAAAACTTGAATTAAAACATGATGTGCTCTTAAACTGGAGAGAAACATGAGACTTGTGCAGACAGTGCAGGACAGGTAACGCTGCAAGTTGCTATAGGCCTAACTGCTCTAGTGATGTGACATTTGTGAACAACTTGGCTCTTTTAAACGGTTCCTGAACATGAATGGTTGGACCCGGATCCTATTTTTTAAAAGAACCAAATCATTTTCTGTCTAATTTTCAAAAGTATTTTTATACTGATTATCACTGAACCAACACAAGGATCAGCAAGAGCACATCATAATATCAGTTAATATCAACATTATGATTGTAGTTCAACAGTTTATTGAGCTTATGCATCATTTCTGTGGGTAAACACACTTACGCTCTCAGTTTGAACCATTATAAGCAAATGTGAGCCTTGGTCAGTCTGTGTATAATTCGTTTTTTAAAATAAAACCAAAAATAAGAAAACGAAATAACAACTATTTTCTTTATTATTTGTCTCCAAAACCAAAATGAAAAAAACTGATAACGGATAATGATTCTCAGCATTGATCTCAGTTCTGGTCTGGTCCTGGTCTCAGCCCTGGTCTCAGTCCCAGTCTGGGCTGAGTCTCAGTCCTGATCTCAGTTCTGGTCTGGTTCTGGTCTGGTCCCGGTCTCAGTCCCAGTTTCAGTTCTGATCTGGTCCCAGTCTCAGTCCTGGTTTGGTCCCGATCTTAGTCTTGGTCTCAGTCCTGGTCTGAGTCCCAGTCTCAGTCCCAGTCTGGTCCCGGTCTGGTCCTGGTCTCAGTCCTGATCACCTGACAGTCCTGTTTTAGTCCTGGTTCATTCCATATGCGGTGCAAAAGTCCGATATATAAGTCAAGGAACCGATAATTCCATTATTAATTTAAACACAAAATCGAAAACTGTACAAACAAATCGTTATCTGTTTTTTTTTTTTTCATTTTTGGTTTTGGAGACAAATAATGAAGAAATCACTGTTTATTCATTTTCTTATTTTTGGTTTTATTTTGAAAAAAACAAATGAACGAACGATACACAGATTTGCGGTCGTTTCTCTGTGATTAGTTTGTTGCTAAATAAGTACTCACATTAATTTCTGTCACATAAATAAATACAAAAAGAGCCAGTTTTTGACATGAACAGACCCTAAAGATTCAGATCCCATAAAAGATCTGAAAGCCCCATTTCTAAACTGCACTTGTATGATCAATGTTGGAGTTCACTTCCTTTAAACAAATGACGCCATTGTACCGAAGCCTTTTTAAATCGGCTAACCCATTCTGGTCAGCATTTGCCTAAACACTGCACGGCCTGTTGCGTGTGCTAATAGCTCCTCCAAAGTTTCACTCATTAATTCTTTGCAAATGGACTACAATTTAGCCTTATCTCACCTAGCGCACACCTACACATACTCCAACCCAACCTAAGCCATTTAAGCATTCACTTGAAAATGACCTAATATGGATCACTGGTGCTAATAGCTAATAGAATAGACTTAATGTGATTCAAAAATACCATTGGTGGTGACCTGAGATTACCTAATAGAGAAAGCCCCTCCTCTGCATTAGCCCTCCATTGTTTTTATAGGCCAGTAGAGGGTAATTATTGGTAAAGCACCTCTCTCATAGGTCAGTTCACAGACAATCATTTGCGCGTGACTTCCTCCCACACAAGCTCGCAGTGTGTTCTCTACCATTGTTCAACAGCGCTCTGTGCATCGGCAACATCAGGCTTTTTGATGTTTTATGGTTTGTTTAAAGGCGCTGTGCCTGATTTTGAACAATGAGCTACTTTGAAATGTTATTCCCAGACCATTTTGTCCTTTCTTTTACATGTATGTTGAACTATAACAGACCATCTGGGTTACAAGCAAGACACTCGGATCACTCATTCAAGTTAAAGGGAAAGTTCGGGATTTTTGACATAAATCTGTATGGCATCCCCGTGAGCAGTGTTGTGCATCCACACTGACTTACCCCCGACAGCGTCCGGTGGGCCGAGATACTGGCCGTTTTTGGTGCTGATGAAAGTAGTTCAGCAAGTTGGCACACGCATGTAAACACTGCCGAACAACTGCAGAAAAGTGATGGAAAGTGAGGGATCCGTGCGCGGCTGTCACCTGGCGGCAGCGTGCAGGAGGATAGGAATGAAAAGAAAATAGGGCCAAGCGATTATGAAGTCTGAATTTTTAGGCAACAATGGTTTTTTTGAACACATACTGTTTTGAGAAGAAAAACGCTTTATTATACTGTCCTCAGCCAACTTGCCAAACTACTTTCGTCAGCACGGAAAACAGCCAGTATCTCAGCTCACCAGACGCTGTCAGGGGTAAGTCAGTGTGGATGCATGACACTGCTCACTGGGATGCCATACAGATTTATGTCAAAAATCCTGAACTATCCCTTTAAGAGTGCAGGGGTTGGTTTTAGCTGATTTGGCTAACAGACTCACTAAGCTGCACATTTCAAGCTTCTATCAATTACCAAAAATATGCTGTAAAAATGTTCATGGTCAAGGCAGAGGTGGCGCAAACATTAGGCAAAAGTAGGTGGCTGCTTAGGTTTGAGGGCCCCTCTCCATCCAATTGCCCTCAGTGCCGCTAATGACCGAGGAGCAATTTGATTTTCTCTCAATATGACACGTTGTATAGAAGATTTTCCAACAAAAGAGAAATACAGCGACTGTTTGTCCTTTTCAAATGTGGCACTTCACTTCTTTTCCCCTCCTCTTCTTCTTTCAACAAACTTTGTGCAGACTGACAGGAAGCTACAGTTCTGAAAAGACGCTAAGAACTGCAATGTTGTTTGAGTGAACGGCATCAGTGCATGAGGTGAACGTAAACCATGTAATCCCAGCGCGTCGGCAAGTAAGTGATGCTAGAAACAAAGGAAGTTTGACTGACAACCCAACAGCCAATAGATAAAGAGGTAGTCTTGTTATCTATTGGCTGATGTTTATTTGCCCCCACCACGTGCATCTCTATAATTCTGTTTTGAACTTTCAATGACAATTTGAAACAAACAAAAAAATCCTCCATACAACCTTTAAATGAGAGTGGTTTACCATTAAACATTAATCATAAGAAAAATAATAATAATCATATTTAATGGATGTAAACAAAAATGTAATTGTACTAGCAAAAAAAATAAAACTACTTTCAGCTCTGGTTATCTAGTAAGTGACCTAACGAATAAGACAAGTTTTCAGTCCACCATATTGCTAACTCCGCAACTCAGTCAAGGTAAACTTTATTGTTCCTGCAGGGAAATCCGTCATCTGCATTGGACCGTGCCCAGGCCTGAGCCAGTCCAAGTTGAAACCGCAACCTTAGCCACCCTGATAACTGAGTGTACAACGCTTGTGGCTTTAATTTTCTTTTAAATATGCTGGTCACCTTGGGATAAGTGTTTTACATTTTCTAACTTAAAATAATGTCTGGAAATGGAAAATATACCACACTCAGTTTCAGTTTTATTTATTTATAAGGGAGGTGCCATTAAATTTAACATCTCGTTTGCGAGGAGGTCCTGAATACATTAACAAAAATAGCATTTAGCCTTAGGAAAAAAAAAAATCAAAACAAAACAAAAGACAAACACAACACAAAGACAACATTCACACAAAACATAGTCAGCATTCCCACTACACAATACAAGATCCTAAGATATACATCTCTCTGATTTTATTATCCCCACACCTACATTTGTATATTTTATTGAATTACTGAAGAAAAAACAACAACTCTATGTACAACAGAAAGTACATAGAACAAAATATATTAAGTAACTATAATGATTTTTTTGTTTTAATCAAATGAATGCATGATTATCCTAAAGAAACATTCTTAAGGATGACTTACTACAAAGAATATTTCACATCCAAATACCATCCCTTGCCATCTTTCTTTTAAATCTGAAACCATTCCAAGTACCTCCAGGCAGCTATTAGTGTTCCTATACCACTGACTGGGAAACACAGCCTGAAGGAATCACACGAGTCAACCAGAATCTGAAATAGACAATTCCTTAATTAAAATTCCCATACACATAAAATACAGTACAGAATGAATGTTATAAATACATTGTGAAAGTAATTTTTGCTGTGATGATACTTGATAAGATATTACGTCACCTCTCCACATCTCCATTTTGAAATGACATTAACCATCTAGTACCCTTCCTCTAGTCCTATGCCCTCCGCCCACTCCTCCTGCTGGTCCTGGCCCTGTGCTTTCATTGGTGCTGACAGTGGAAGTGCCCAGAGGAGCTGTCCCAGTCTCCACTCATCAGGGCAGTGTGGGCGGCTGTCACAGAGGCCTGCCCTGCCCTGCCATGGGGAGCTTTATTAGCCTAAGCTCTGTATGTGTGCCTGCTAAACTCCACTGGTTGTGCCTCACCCAAATATTCGCAATAACAATAAAACATAGCAGACAAAGCATTCCCCAGAGCTCATGGAGTTATCATAGTTTGTAGCATGTGAGGATGAAATGAGACAAGGATTGAGATTTGAGTTTAAGGTAATGAATGCAAGGTTTCTTTTATAGTGCACACATGATATCAATAAGAAGTAAGTAAGTGCATTTTTAATACTGATACTGTATTTTTAGGACTATAAGGGGAACCGGATTATAAAGTGCAATATCAATAATGTTGAATTCTCTCGTCTATTTTCATACATAAGGCAGACCGGATTATAAGGCGCATTAAGCGACGATACTTGAGACTGAAACTGAAACTTAAACCAGACTTCATTCGCCTGGTGTTGCCTCCCTGTCTTGGTGAATGTGTATTATGAATGTGAATGTGGGTGGATAATTTAAGTTTGTTTTTTTATTTCCTAATAGGAGGACTCAAATATACACTGAGTAATAATGTGTTTAATGCAGCTTTGTGCACATTTGTTTACGTTTTACAGAAACGAAACTTAAAACCACATGAGAATTTTTGCATAAACTATATAAATTATAAGCACCAAAAAAACAGCTCGCTACTTGTGCGCTGATGCGGCGCAGCTTCGTAGCTTACCAAAGTCGTACGGAAACATTTTGAGAGATTTTTCAGTGCCGTGTGCCACTTAAAATTGGTTCTAGGTCAGTAAACACAACTAGAATGAATTTTTTAAGAAAATTAAAGGGTTTTAAGTGTGCCTTATAGTCCTGAAAAATATCTTACTTGTTCAAGTAAGATAGAAGTAGAAGTAAGAGTATCTAGTTTTGATACTACATTTAATATTGATTTGCAATACTTTTGACAATCCTACTCCAATAAAACACTTTATAATTAGATGCAGGCAGGACATGGTTGACTTATTTTGACTACCAGAGCTGCTTATTTATTTATTGCTACTTATCTGTACTGGGGCAAGACAAGGGGTAAGATTTTGCTCAGATTCATGTAAAAAAAAATAAATAAATACATTTATAAAATCAGGTTTCTAGGTCTGCGCTTTCAAATAATGTATAGTCTGTGTGCCCCTCAATATATAGTTGAAAATGGATAGAACTGAAATTTTTCAGTAGTGATCAGCAGGCCTGTCTACAAAAATTTGGGGGCCCGGGGCAAGAAGCCTCACATGGGCCTCTCTTTAATATAAATCAATATACAGATATATATATATATATATATATATATATATATATATATATATATATATATATATATATATATATATATATATATATATCCAATTCCTGGGACCTGCATTTTGAGGTCTGATTTTGAAATGGATACAGATAACTATAACAAAAACAATTTAATGCAATGATTTTAAAAAATGGTTATTCTTTATGTCCTAAACATCCTCAAGATCTTGTCACAAACCCCACGTGCTCCATCAAGGTACAAAAGCTTGATTGCTGTTATTATTATTCTCTTAGCACGCGGTCGTATCTATATGTAGTCTTCCGTGAGTGCTAGCAGTGTTCTGTGTGTGATTCAAGCATGAGTCCTTGTTTAGAAAGCTCCTGTGGTTCAACGTGACAGGCCATCTGCTGTCTTTTATGGAGCACCATTCTGGGAGCTCAGGGTGCAGTGCCTCGGTTGCTAAAGGGAGGCCAAGGATCAACTCCAAATCTGCAGCAGTCATTGGTGCTGCATCGTTACGCTGCCAAGGTGTTTTTACTACTGGTTTAAGATGACAACACTATGTCCAAATAGTTTAAAGAGTCTATAATATGCTATTTTCTGATCTATTTTATAATGTTGTTTCCTCATCAAAAACATACCAGAGATTTTGTTTTGTTTCATTCACACATGTTCAGCACATAAACCTTGCCTATTTAGACTGAGTTCTTCTCTCAAACAGAAAACACTTCTTGTGATGTTGTTACAGCACCAGGCCTCCAGTTCTGACTGTTTTGTGTGATTTAATTTCTTTTGCTGGCTGTCCTGAGTCCTACTGTGGGATCCCCTGGTCCGTGACTGGTGGGGTTTGTCTACGCCCACCTCACCTGCAGTCACCGCCTCCTATTTAAGGAGATTGTCAGCACTTTTTTCAGGGCTGCTGGTCTTTGTGGTCATTCAGCCATTTTGTGTGTGTCTTTTGTGTTAGTCACTTTGTTTGTACTTGTACGTGTCTGACTTCTATGTGAGACAATCAGTTAGTTTAGTTTAGTTCAGTTTTGTACCTTTTTGTTTTGTTACTCAATTCTGTTTGGGTTTATGTGGTTTTACGTTGAGGCGCTTGTGATTTAGTTTTCTTGTGTGTCCCCACTTCTACTTATGTAAAATTATTTAAAAAAAACAAAAACAAATATAAAATAGTCTACAACTTAAATGTCAAACTGGAGCTATTGGCAACGGTGAAAACAACCTGCACAGGTTCATGATATCTACAGTAGTGTCCTATAGTGACCTGCGACATGAGGGGACCAGGACTGAACCAGGTCTAAACCAGTAATAAACCAGGACTTAGTGTCGAGACCAGCCCGGAGGTGCGTCCGAGTAGACAGTCGGGTGACCCCCATGGGGCTAAGCGGAGCCATCGCCCAATCGCGCTTTGTGGACACCCTGCTCCACAGGCTCGAGGTTCTCCCTCTCTATCTAAGTCCAAGATTAATCCTGGTTTAGACCTGGTTTACTCCTGATGTAGTCTTGGTGTAGTCCTGGTTTAGTCCTGGTGTAGTCCTGGTTCAGGCCTGGTTTAGTCCTGTTTTAGTCCCGGTTCAGTCCTGTTTTAGTCCTGGTTTAGACCTTGTTTAGACCTGGTTTAGACCTTGTTTAGACCTGGTTTATTCTTGTTTTAGTCCCGGTCCAGTCCTGTTTTAGTCCTGGTTCAGACCTGTTTCATTTGTCGTAGCCTGTGATTTATGTTCTGTAGGTGATTATGAATGTCTTTAATGTTAATAACATGATTCCACATTGTGGTCCGTAGGTGGGCAGGATTCATCCCTTCGATGACGTCACGAATTGTGTACCCCCACTTAAAAGATCCCCACTACACCACTGCTGCCCCAGTGTCTGCGTACACCGGTGTATGAATGTGTGTGTGAATGGGTGAGTGGTTCCGTGATGTAAAGTGCTTTGAGAGCCTTGAAGGGGGAGAAGCGCTATAGAAAAATGTGACAATTTACCGTTTACTTTGTTTGTCTTTCAGCTCCATTTCACTTGGATTGACAAATCAGAAGGAGCTAAAAGACATTGTGGGTGAAGTGTCTTGCTCATGGACACCAACACAGTATGTCACGGTGAGCCATGGTGCACTACTCCCCACACTGCACCCCAGGCAAACAAGTATATGACCCGAGAACTCTCCTCCCATTTCACCACAAATGTTAAGCTTGTCGTTGCTCTTCAAGTAAAGGAATACAGAAAGTGAGGTCCCGTGCTGCACAATAGTCTTGTGGTTTAGCACATGTGCCAAGCTCTCTTCAGTGTTGTGGGTTCATTCCCAACTCTGGCAATTACTGTGCATCTCTCTAATGACTTCTACAAGGTAACATAAAAAGTTTGGGTGAGAGTGAAACTACTTTTGTAATTAAGACAAAGCATAATTACAAGAGATTTTACATCACTTGTCACTGCCTGATTAGGGTTAAGCCACCAGGACCCTCCACAAAAAACTTCCAAAGTGCACCTTTACAATGTGTCAGAGATGTGAAGAGGAACATTCTTCGGTTACATTTACAATGAAACGTATCACTGTATCACCATAGCACCAGATCACCATATCAGAAACAATTTGTGTCCAGGACACGTCGTTTTTGTGTCTGTAAGCCTGTCCCTATCCACGCAGCTTTGCGCATACTTGTTTAAGTTTTACAGAAACAAAACTTAAAACCACATGGCTAATTTGCATAAACTAAGCGTTCATAAAACAGTTCTCTCCTTGTGCGCTGATGCGGTTCAGCTTCTGTCGGACTAAAGGACAAGACTCAGTGGAAAATATGTGTTCTTTCTGTGATACAGGGGTGTTCTGCTAACCATGTCTGAAGTTGCAGCAGCAGATTTCGAGCCGAGGAAGATGGCAAGTGTGAAAGTAGTAAATAGTTCTAGCTATGCTGTTTCCTGTTTGTTTATGGTTTGTTTAAACTGTTTTCCACAATAGAGTCACATGATGGATGTCATGAACCCAGCAAATCAGGAATGCGCAAGTCACACTGACATTGTCCAATAAGGACGGCAACTAGAGCTCCTACGTCAGTGTTTCAATGTTTTCAGGCGTCCACACAGTGCCGGATCATATCCATACTCAGATGAATTCTCAGATCGTCCGTTTCTGGAACCATTTTCCATCGGATTAGTGTGGACGGACACTGCCTCTGCAACGAAAAGAGCTCAAATATGTACTAGTGTGGATGGAGCCTTAGACATTGGAAGAACAAGGGTATTGTCTTAAAGCTGGAATTCCCAACCTTTTTCCACAACCACAAGAACAAAAGCAGCACTTTCTAACAAAAGAGACCACTGCACACTTTCTGTAGTTAATAAATCCCCATTTTCACTTTGCTGTGTACATGACCCGAAAATTAATGCATATGGATATTAACAATGTGCTGAAGGCTTTGTGAGAGCTATGGGCAAGTTGGGCAGATTTTAATAGCCCCTTCTTCCTTCTGTGGGGTTAAAAATAGGTGCCCCAGCTTTAAAGGGCTTACTTTATTACTTTATTACTTTATTTTCTGATCTATGTGACAATATTGTTTCCTCATCATAAGCATACTTGGAGTTGTGTTTTGTTTCATTTACACATGTTTAACACACAAACCCTGCATATTTTGGCTGAGTTCTTCTCTCAAAATGAAACAGAAGTACTACATGACTATATCACCATAATGTATTGAGGTTTGATTTCATAAGTACAGGCGCAGTGTAAAATGTTGCTGAATATAATATGAGAAAAATGACTTAATGGGGGCAATTATTCTAAAACGGAAACTGCTGAGGTACTCTACTGTTGTTCCCAAAATATGTGTCCTTAATTTTCAGCGCCATCTTTAGAAATGAGTGTGTGCTTGAAGAAGACATTACAGTAGCTACCAAATGCACTATTGAATGGCTCCTCTCCAGTTTAACATTTAAAAGCAGACTTGTACATTGCTTGTCATTACAATAAAATTAGCTTTTAGTACCAACATTTTCAGAATGTTACGCTTAAAGAGAAAAGGTGAAAGATAAAAACAAGTGAAAATATATTCACTAAAAGATATTTTTTCATTCAAACAAAAGAATAAGTGTTATGAGTTGTTGCTCTGGAAATGGTTATTATTTTTCATCATATAGGATTAGTTTTCGGGGGCAATTCTAGGCTTAGGTTTAGGGGTAATACAAGAGCAATACATGAAAAATACCTCCAACATGTCAAACACTCTTTCTCATCCATCTCTCCATTTTTTTATTTATTTTTTTTTATATCAGTCTACACCTTTAGATCAGTGGTTCTCAAACTAGCGGTTGTGCAAAAATATCAAAATATTGTATTGTTTAACAAAGACTTTATTTTTATTGAACCATATGGAATCAATTTGAAATATATCTTATCAAACCCAAAGTGCACTGTATTGAGATATGTATCATATTGTAGCCTATGTATTGAGGTATGTATTGTATCGGCAACTTCTTAATGACACCCAGCCCTACTAATAATACTACTGTATTACACTATATTCTAAACCAGGGGTCATCAAACTAAGGCCTGCAAAATGACTAGTGTTATTGACAGTTGACAGAGAGTGCTGAGATTTCAAAGAACAGTGGACGACCGATTATTTTTTAGTTCAGTGTAAGGACCATGCAGTTTGTCTGATATGTAAAGAAACTGTGGCGGTTTCAAAGACAATAATCTGAGTCGGCTGATCCAACCCTGGTCCCTCGTCACAGTCAGGAGCGAAAATGTGGCCCCCCAGAGAAAAAAATTTGGTAACTTTGTACATTGAGATGGATGGATGTGAACATCTTATTACTTAGTTACTTTATTTAATTTTATTCTATTTATGCCCTGGGGCCCGGTCAAGCAGAAGTATACAGCAAGGCCAAAAATTCAAGTTAATGCATCTGATATAAAAATGTATTGAACAGATACATATGTACTCTAGTTTATGAAACTGTTTACCTTTTTTCTGTACCATTTTTGGTTCTAAAGTTACAAACGTTTTAAACAGACCATGTATGAAACATAGAACAAAAATTTCCCAAATTTCAAAGACCTGCAAATCATGTAAATAAATGGATGTATTTCATCATATCTTGTGTTATTCGATCTTTGAACTGTTGATGAAGGTACATGATTTTTTTTTCTTTTTTTATTTATTTAAAATGATAAAAATTAGCTTGGAAGGACTGACATATTTTATAGAAATAGTTACCTTTCGTTTTGAAGTAATATTTAAGTATTCGGAAGAAAAAAGTTGACAAATTATGCAGAATCATGCACCTTCTATTTGTTTGCACAATTCTCCCTTCGTTACTTTTCCCTCCGTTACCGTGACCTTTCTTAATAAAAAATCTCATTACTCAAAAAGTAAGAGGTTTTTCAACCTAATCTTGTACCATATGGTAGAAAACTATATGAAGCAAATATTCAAACCAGTTTGTTAAGGATATGTAAGTGAGAACCGCTAGTTATCGCTGTTTGTATTTATTGCCCAAAAAGTGCTGCATATTTCATTCCCTCCGTTACCGACACTTTACATATTGAAATAAGTAAAGTATTAGAATGTCCAACAGGGTAAAGTTAACCCTGTTGGACATTCTAATACTTTACTTATTTCAATAGTCCCTCCAGTTTCTGAATAAGAGCTATTTGAATGTAAAAAATCTGCCTGTTTCCCTCCGTTACCACTTGACCAGACCCCGTTATCCTTGGAAAACCTTCATAAGAAAACAGTGGGTTTATCTGAAGTAGTAGGAACATTACATAATATTATACTGTGGACTGAACCAAAACTCTTTTACTATTTTCAGTATACAATTCAATGAACATATACCTGCATTGCACTGTATCACTCAAACCCGTTTGAAACAAGCCAGGGTGAAAAAGTCAATATTCCTCTGGTGTTTGTCTGAAACACACTGCATCAAAGCTGAGGGGACTGCATAATCCGGCCCATCTAGTGCTAAAGGGCCGTGGCTTAAAGTGCCATTTACCCCAGCCCTCCCTGGAGATGCTATTTCACCTGGTGTTCAAAAGCGCAGGGCTGGAAGAGGGCTTGGAATGGGAAAGCAATTACTGGCTTTCATCGGCCGACAGAGGAGAGTACAGTGCAAATGTGCGACAGGGGCTAGCTGGTGCTGCGGGGGATTCCTTTGGCTCTATTCACTGTGGCTCCTCTCGTATTGATTTAGGTCAACAGTCAGCGAGCCTGCTACAGAGACGCTCCCAAGATGCACACACTTTGTAGCGTTTAGCTGGCAGGAGCACTGAAAGAAAGGTTTGAGTCCAGGAAAAGTATTAATTTTTGATCATCGTGACCAATTACAATGGAGCAATACAAACTGTTTATGGTTTTAAAATAACTGTTTAGACTGTGGACACATGAGGACACATGACCAAATTATGACATAAACAAGTTCGCCATCATGTCCATAACATATCCAAGAAGACAAGAAGAAAAAGGGGGAAAAAAAAGATTAAAGAGTGCTCAAACATGCATGAATCACTCCAAATACACCTTTGAGAGAGTGAATGGTGAGAGGAAAAAACTATAATATACATTAAACTTTTTTGTGTGTGTGTGGAACAAGATATATATTTTTTTCTTTGTACTATAATTATTTTCTTCTGAGTAAAACAATACTCGTTCCATTGCCAATCTTATTACAGACACTGTCCCTAAATAGAAAAAAGAAAAACAATGAATTGAAACAAGAAGACAGACAATTGCCAATACTTTTTCAAATGTATTTCTATTCATATACTATTGATTATAGCTACTGCAGTATGACAATGGACAAACAGATAACCCAAGATACAACGTGACTGTTGATGGCGTTACATAAAAAGCAGAGGACAATAGACAATGCACAATGCTGTACATGCACCTGGCCTTGAGTGACTCTTCAGCTGGAGAGCAGCCGGAGAGAGGTCATCCATCCTCTGTGCAACAAAACAAAGGCTTTATCAGGACCAAAACAGATTTCTTTAGCATTACTCTGACTATGAATATAAATAGATGACATGTTGTTAATATCTAAAAAGGACCACTCATAATATATAACAAAAAACCTTTTCAGCAGCTGATAAAGACAGAAACTCTATTAGAGAAGACATACTGTTTAAAAGAGACTTTTTTGAGCTTTTAACCATGGTAGATTGTTGTCAAAAACAGACCTGGAGTTGTATTTTGCTCCATTCACGCTTGTTTAATAAAATGGTAAATGGTCACAATACAGCGCTTATCCACCTTCACTTCACCAATCACAGCTCCAACATATAAATGTCTCAATGGAAACGGACTGCTGGTTTATAAATAATATATAATTATTTTCCAAACCTAGATATTATTTTAAGTTAGAAAATGTGAAATACTTGCATGATACAAAATTCTGCATGCTCTTTTTACAAGCTAATCTCTTAATATTCCATACAAGATGAGTAATAAGGGGGTATCCCTAATTAGGCTGGCGCAACCTAGTGCCCCCGCTCAATTTCATTTCTCTCCAGTGAGTAGGTCAGGAATAAGAATACACTAGACGGTTTGCAAGAACCCCGGAATTGTAGACCACCCACCGGCCAATCAGCGAAGAACTGTGAAGCCATGATGTCAAACTTAAGCGCCTGTCTGGGTCCCTTTTATGGTACAGCACAACAGTAAACAAAGCGGTCAGTATAGATGTAGATGAAGCCATACAATCTGTATTGGCAACGATTCCCGAGATCGAGGATTTAAAGCCGGAACAAAGAGAATGGTGAATTTTATCAAATTTACCCTCCACTTTTTTATAGACATTATTGCCCTGCTTCCTACGGAATAGAATAGCAAATAGCAGCAATTGGTTAAGTAAAAAAAGTACCCGCCCACTGTTGAGCAAACGAATCCGAATGCTGTGAGGTCATACGGGTTCCACAAAGTGAAAACCAGCTGATGAATCAGGCTAGGGTATCCCAGCTTTAAGGCTAAAGGTTTACACAAATACTGTTAAAGTTCTTTTTAAGTTACATGTTTCCTGAGGTCAAAGGGTGTGTCAAAGCAAACCAATTGCATTCCAACATTTTATATTTTTTTGCTTGTTTGTTTGTTTTTAATCAGAGGCCCTTCCAGTTGCAATCATCCATACAACTAGATTTAGAATTAGCAATTGAGGTTAAGTATCTACTCAGACAAACTTATAAAAAAAAAAATAAAACTCAAAGTGTCGCTTTTAGTATTCACCTAGATTCAGACAAATAAAACTCCAAGTGTCGCTTTTTGCCCTTTTGATTCCAAGCCCTTGAGAGCATTTATCATTACTCATGTTTTGGTCCAAATACACAAAAACGAGATCTTTTTCTGGAGCACAGCTTGACTCACCGCCTGCCACGGCATGCCTCATCGTGGTCACCGCTCGTAGATATGCACTCTCCAGTTGTGAGCGCCGTTTCAGCATATTCTCTTTATCTCGGTCAAACACTGCAAAACTGGCCGCATGGAGGTCAGAGAGATGACCTAGTTTCTGCACTATCTGGGTCTGCTCCCTGTCAGAGAAAAGCAGGATACAGGGGAAATAGTGTCACGGAGATACTACACAAGAGACAAACTATTCTGCTGCTTCACTGTACTTCTCTGCTCCCCCGGAACAGTGGGATATTTAGAGTGGCTATGTTTTGGGGTTGGGTTCGAATATGGCTGAGAATACAGATTTCTTTTGCTTACCTAGCAGGAGTTTCACATTTATAAATAAGAAGAAAGTCTTATCACGCTAGAGTCCATAAAGAAGACCTATTGTTCTTGAGCCTGCTGTATAGTTATATCTACAACACCCGTGGATCCTTATGTTACAATTTACATTACATTTTAAATCGCAGTATTCAGCTAAAACAATTTAATAAAAAAGACAAGACCACTGACCTCCGTGTCTCATGGGAGCCGATTAAGAAAATACAATTGGAGAATGAAGTAATTACAGACCAGTGGCCGTATGCAGGTGGTGATGAAAACGAGGGTCGATCGGCAATGTGGTGTCTTGAAAATATGTGATTAAAGATTATTCAAACATGCGCGAATCACTTTAAAATACAACTTTGAGAGGGTAAATGAGGAGGGAAACAACTATAACATGGTTAAAAGCTCTGAAAAGTTGATTTTGTGTTTTAATTGTGATACATAACACAAAATGTGACAATAAGCACCCTTTATTATAACCAGGAAAAACTCTTCATTAGCCTCATACCATAATTGCTTAAGGATTTTTTTTCAAGGTTTTCAGGAAAATGCAAAAATAAATAAAATAATGAATTTTAGGTCATAAAGCTCACTCTGATTGGCCAAGGACGAGGACCCACAGATGCAGCAGAGTCTGGAGAGTTGAATGGGACTGAAAACTGAATTTGACCAATTTGCAGTTATGTTATGAGGCTGAAATGAATGAATTATTATTCATGTATCTTCTTCCACTTATCCTGGGTTATAGCAGTCTGAGTAGTGACTCCTGAGACCATGAAATACAGATGGAGACCAAAGCATGAAGGCACCTGCCCAAACTTCAATGCTTCCCTAGTCCTGGGCCCCAATGCAACAGTGGAAGCAGGACACAAGAAGATGGATTTAGTGTGTTTTGTTTCATTGTCACACAAACACTGCATATTTAGGCTTCTCTCAAATTGAAAACACTCTTCTTCCTCCTTGTGATGTCTTATGGTGCCCCACTGTCTTTGTAAACTCCCTACACCTTCACTACAATCATTTGGATAATTTCAGCCCTGGATTTACCAATCTCTACTAAAGCAAAGGTAAAAAGTAGCTGTTAACATGAAGACTACCACTACATGAACTCACAAGGTGGAATAAAGCATTTTGAGTAGACGGAGTAATAAACCAGGATTAGTAAAATGAATGAAAATGTATGTGAATAACACGAAACAAGACACAACTCTATGTTTTTGATAAGATAACAACATTATAACATTGCTTAAAGCTCACATGAATCCATCAAATGTAATATAAGACCTTTAAAGTTAGATCTCACCGCCATCCACTTCAAATAAAGCCCTTGTTGCTTTGGGGGTGTTTCCATTATCCATGCAACGTGACCAGTGCCCACTGAACTCTGAGTGCCTATCCAAAAAAAAAAAAAGAGTACAGGATCATAAAAGGATCAAACATAGTGAAAAATGTCTGCACGACTCAAAGGTGATTGTTATGTTTTTGTTATTCTCGTGCCATGTTGTTTCCGTAGAAGTCAAATTGTCCATTAACTCCACACCAAGGTCAGGCTCAGTGTTTGTTCACAGCTCCGTAGGGCGGTGGTTTGAATCCCGCTCTCGACCCACAGGCTGGCGGTGCGATTCCAGCTCCCACAGATGAATGCTGTTGTTGTGTCCTTGGGCAAGACACATAACCCACCTCAAGTGTATCAAGTGTCTGTTTTCACTGGTGTGTGAATGGGCGAGTGGTCGAGCCCTGCACCCACAGGACCAGACGCAAAACAGTGCAGCGAGGGAGACATTTTGAAAGCTCATTGGGTGCAGTCCCGCAAACTAAATATGAGTGTAAAACAAAATATACAAATGATTAATGTATGCCTATATTACATCATTTGTGCTGGATATTTTATTTGGCATTAATAAAAACATAAACAAAAGCAGCCTAAATTTGTGGACGTGGTCTAATCTCACGCATATTTTAGACAATTCCTTTCCACTTCTCCGTGTTGTCCCCATCTTGCGGGATTTGCGGGCGGGAGCGGGACAAAATATCGCAAATGCGGGCAGGAGCGGGAGTGAAAATTACAATTCTTTGCGGGTGGGAGCAGGAGCGGGACTGCACAATGCGGGTGCAGGCGAGAACTGGACTGAAAATTCTGTTCTAGTGAGTGATTCATGGATGTAAAGTGCTTGAAGTTGGAAAAGCGCTGTATAAAACTCTGACCATTCACATGGCCTGGACTCAGGGCCATAGGAACTACTTTTCAAATAAATTGCCCTCTAATCATTACATGAAGTACGCAACTGAAGCTTGAAATCAAGAGATCGACAAAATCAAATCCTGGTATAAAGTGAGTCATAATTACGATGTTTAAAGTTAGCAGTTGGCGATGACTAATCTGCTCGAACTTACCACATCTCCAATATTCCACTACGTTTTTTCAGACCGAGCCTTAATTACTTTGGGTGGGAATCTTTTAGCAATTCATCTGTGCCATTATTCTACCTCTCTCCATTTCTGAATATGGCCTTTATCAGGAACGCACCAGTTTGAGTTCCACATCGATCCTCTCACCTTAATTAGCCAGCTCTTTTGATCATTGTTAGATTTTTATTTTTATTTTTTTTTACATATTGTGCCTGAGGCCATAAAAACATGACTAAAAAATAAAGTCTGACTCACTTGTGAACCTTCTGACTTTAATAATAGTGGCTGGAGTTTACGCCTGGAGCACACTGACCGAGCAGAGCATCGGGCAACCTAAGCTGAGGAAAAATGCATGAATCTGCAGTAGGTAAAATAACTTGAAATTCTGTTTCAAAACATAAATTGTGGAGTTTGAGGAATAATTTAATGTTTGTGAAAGCATAATATAATTTTCTTGTGTTTATAAGGTGTGAAGATTTTGGAGATGACTTGACTTTTGAGTAAAATGTTAGAAGTTAAAGTCACCTGCTTGTTTCTACAGATGTCATTACACTGTTTGGAATGTTCCACCGTATGATATTAAACAGCTCTAACTTACATTTATTCATTTATTTTATAGCTCAAAACCGTCTAGAAAAATATGTATTCTGACTGTGAGCGGGGTTGCCTCTCCACAGATCTGATCCCTAATTTGGTCTGGTTTGGTCTCCATGAAAATATAAAGGACAAAGCAATAACATCTCCATGGAGAAATTTGATGGCCCTCCACCAGCAAATTACACAATGCACCTTTAAGAGTTAGCCTAAAACTGTCTATTGAATAATGATTCCAAATGGGTGTTACATTTTTTGTTGTCACACCTGGATTTTTCTACAAATATCTGTTTCATCTCATGGTTACCCAGGGATTGGTAACTACTTAAAGGTGTATAGCATACATTTTCTGGTGGAGGGTCCATCAAATGCCTGTCTCCATGGAGATGTTATTGCTTTGTCTGGAATGTTTCACAGTATGGTATTTAACCTTTCTATCTTCACGGAGACCAAACCAGAACAAGTTGCAGATCAGATCAGTGGCGAGGTCACACAATGCCTGTTTTCTAATCATTTTTGAGGTATAAATCTGTTTAATGTCATACTGTGTAACCTTCCAGGCAGAGAAATTACATAAAAACAAGCAGGTGACAGCCCCCCTACCAAAAAGTGACATAGGCTACATTCAGACTGCAGCCTGAAGTGACCCTAATCTGATTTTTTTGCCCCTATGCGACCTGTATCTGATCTTTTAATGACAGTCTGAATTACAGAGATCCGCTTTTTTCAAATGCGACCCAGGCCACTTGGATATGTGCTCCTAAAACCGATACATATCTGATCTTTTGACATGCGACTTCAGATTCAGATTCAGAAAACTTTATTGATTCCATAAGGCAATTCATTAGCAGCATCTCAGAGCACACCCAAACAAAAACAAACACTAAGTGTGACAGTCTATTGCTGTCCACCAGTGGAACTCAAAATAAAGTACAAATTACAGTGTAAAACTTTCATAAAACTGTACCCTTAGAATTTAACAATTCAGTCTGAACAGCCAGGTTGTAACTTACATGTCACAAATGTCCACAAACATTCTTCTCATCATACAAAAATTGTGTCTGAACTCCTGCGTCATTGAAGCAGTGAAGCACAAAGCAATCCTACCACTCTTGGCTGCGACTTTGCACCCACACGTTCCTTTCTACGGACGTCGCTGCCGCTGCCCCACAAAACGCCATGGACAAAAACCTCGTCCTTCTCCTTCTCAATCTCCTCCTTAAAACAAATAAGCTGCACATGTTCTGGCTCCGGCACGACAGGAACTTTAAAATCACCAGGTGCTCAATGCGTCCATGTTTAGGCTACTTCCGTAAACACTGAGCATACTCACTGCACATGCGGGACACTTTTGGGGCATTTAAAGTTCACACTGGGGATCACATACAGGTGGCATTTAATTGGAAATGTGAATGACCTCGCAAAAAAATCGGATTTCACAAAAAAAATAAAATAAAAAAAATTGAGCATTAAGCCCTGCAGTCTGAACGCAGCCATAGTTCACCTTTGAGTCATACCCGAATCTCTAACCTTAACCCTTTAATGAAGTAGTTACTGAGCTTGAATCATTTTAATAGACAATCTCATTATGTTTTCATGTATAATTATTATTTCACTATTATCCGTAATTGGGGCTTTAACTGATTTATGAAGTGTTATCAAAAGCCCGCCAGCTTCGTCTGACAGTTTGACAGACCGAATAGAAAAGCTTGTTCTGTATACCCCCCTCTGTGTTGCCTGACCTTGTATATCCCACTTTTCGACAGAGGAAATGAACTGGCCGTTGGAGGAACTAGGTCATCTCCCTGACATCTCTGTGACGACATTAGCTCTGTGTGCAGCCACTTTTGTCACTTTGTCTCTGGCATGAATGTGAGCCCGAGCAGCTGTCACGGTCGTAAACAAAATGCTATACGCTCTGACGGATGCAAGTATTTATATAAGTATAGCACTACACTGCTGACAGCCACAGTAAAAGGTATGGATTATTTTTTATTTTTATTTATTTATTTCGGTCACAGATATATTTTGACATTAATTCACAGACAGTCATATTTAACATACACAGACCGAAAAGGTGTAGGCTGAAGCTTAAGCTTATTATGCCTTTACCCTTTATGCCTTTGAAAGAGCGTCATCTTGACACCAGTTGTAATGTAGCCAGTCCATTACTTGGGCCTAGGGCTAGTTAAAAGGTAAAATGAGGAACTGAAACAAAGTTTAAGAAATGTTTATTGAAAATTTATGTGCAGATTGAAATTACCTGTAAAAGAAAAGGGAAAAAGTAAAAGTGCATTTAAATTGAAGTAATTGTACTTACCCTCTGGTGTGGTTTGCCTCAGGTGCTCCGGCCAAAAGAGTCCCCGGGGAGCCAGAGCACCTTAAGAAGGTTCCGGGGCAGCCAACCATGTGTTTGGAGGAGGGGAGCACAAAATTTTTACTTTTTCTATTTGGTATTTTAAAACTTACACTGCTAATTTAAATAAATATAGACATATATTTTTGTAAGTAATATATAATTGGATATTGTTTGGGCACTGTTTTTGATAATTAGCTTTTAAATATTAAATGTAGAGTTATTGGAGTTACCTGCTCGTTATAGTGGCATCTCCCAATTAGGACAGGGCCTTTAAAAGAAGCCAGCCTCACATTGTTCAGGAGAGGTGCTGTGTGAGTGCAGGTACTGCCATGCCTGTTTTATTTTTGGAACTTTTGTAAATAGTTTTTTTGTCTTGTTGGGAATAAATGCACTGGGATCTGCACAGAAAACTGGCTCAACTTGACTCTGTTCCTCTTCAAACCGCTAAGGTTGCCACCAGGCTATTACACCAGTTCATATTCATAAATACAGCAAGAGGAAGCAAACAAATCAGTAACAGTACAACAAAGTACTACAGCACAAACTAACTATCATATTTCATGTATCTGTCCAGAGTTAAACATTTAAACTTCTTTATAAAGTGAAAGAGACTGGTGCACAATTTTAGGTTTTCTGTACAGTTGTTCCAGAGCTCCACCCCTTTAACAGATATACACAATTTCATAATGTTTGTTCTGATTTTCTTTTTGATAAACATGGCCGAGGTTTATGGATTATTGACTAGAATTCAGTTGTTGTTGTTTTGTTTGCTTATTTGCATTTACATATATAATATAATATATTGAAAGATCCTATATAAGTGTTTCCCAAACTTTTTTTTTTCTGGGAACCCATATTTTAAAGGTCACAAACATTCGCGACCAAAGTCAATAGTCGTGATTCGTAAATCACAAAATAAAGGATTTGACCATTATTGAACATTAATGCACATTTATTGTTGAATGAGTGATTGTGTCTCTCTGAAAAATTAGTATTACTTAAGTTTTAAACAATGAAAAACAGTAATTGAACCAGCAATAAAAGGATCCATGAGTCGCCTATTTGGACATTAAATAGCCCATTTGTTTTTCTATTCGACATTCAATTGAACCAGCAATACTGGGACAAAATAGTCAATAAAATAATTACAAAAGGAATAGAAAATATACAAAACATGTCTTAACATTTGAAGATTTCTAATGAGATAGGTGGGCCTGTCTGTGTTTTTGTAGCTTGTTCCAGTCCGGGAGCAGGAGGAGAGCGCAGCAGCAGATCAGGTGAAGCATTCAGTCTTGTTTCTGTGCTTTTGCTTCATTTTTGTGAGCACAGAAAATCTCATGTGTCAGAACTGTATATTGCAGACCTACAGGCAGATCGTGACAAGGCGACCCCCCAAAAAATCTCTTGTGACCCAGTCTTGTGGAAACAATGCTATATTAGGTTCTGTATTTGCGAAGAACTCCTAAATATGCAGGGTTTCTGTGTTAAACATGTGTGGATGAAACACAAATGAAATGAAAACACAATTAGAGGTATGTTTATGAAGGGGAAACAACATTTTTACAAACATTTTTAGCCTTTCTTGTTTTTTAAGTTCAATTTCTATGTTGTTATTTCACTGCAGGCTTGCATCTCCGCAAACCTGACTCTTACTTCTCCGTCTAAATAAGACCTGCAAAGTATCTTTTCCCCCTGAATAACATTCATAAATATGGCTTTAACTTTCTACTTTGGTTGGATTTTGGTTATAGTGGTCCGCCATCTGCTTGTCTCCTTGTAAATTATTGCTTTATAGAATGTTCCTTGTTCATGTTCATTCCAAGCAGAGCAATAACATCGCCATGTAGACAAGCAGATGGCGGACCCTCCACCAGAAAAGTTGCACAGTGCATATTTAAGTGGATTTCTTCTCATTTACCCAACTTTTCCATTCTAAAACCACTAGTGCACTCAGATTGCCACACATCTTTTCATATCGATGAATGAACACAGCAGTCTGGCGTTCAAACCTGCCATTACATAAGATCCTGCACCTCCCCTCTTCATCTTCCCAACCCATCCTAATGCCAATATTTACATCCAAACATGCATCCAGTATCTCATCACACCCCCATCTTTCCCAAATCGCTAACGGAAATGAATGAAATCTGACAGTGTATAAAAAAATAACTTACGATGCCAAATCCTTCAAGGCGTGACTAACTTTGCCAATTGTTTCCCTCTCTCCGCTTTCTTCGCTCAAAACAAAAACTGAGCTGGAATCCTTGGCATTCACGCTTACGAGGCAAAATTTTCCACCGTTCGTTTTTGCTTATTATTTGTGCACCAGCTTTTTTGGCATTGCGTTATTAATCTCTCTACGTGGGATGACAGCAGCACAGTAGGTTAATTCAGTTCAATTTTATTTGTATAACCCAGTGTCACAACAAAAGGTTTTTTACCCAATAAAGGCTGATTCAAACATTACACAAGCTTATACTGCTATCGTATCCTTGGGCAAGACACTGCACCTACGCTATTTGACTTATAATGGAGATGAGTAATTTTGACTTCAGTGACCTAGATTGTTATAATACTTCTTTCAAAATGTTCTTAAATGGACATCAGGTTAAGAGAAACTTTCATAACCAAAACAAAATGTGTCTTCAATTATCAGTGACGTATTGAAACAAGTCAAGTTTAATGAAAGAATTAGAGATTAATAGATCTAAAAGAAAATGTAGACTACCCAAACAACCTATACCACACCAAATAATGTGTTGACCATATTTAAAGGCCCCATATTACGCTATTTTCTGATTTATTTTATAATGTCGTATCCTCATCTCAAACATACCTAGAGTTGTGTTTTGTTTCTTTCACATGTTTAACACACAAAGTCTGTATATTTAGTTCTTTTCTCAAACTTCACTCTGTTCCACCTTGTGATGTCACATGGTAATACAGGAAGAGCTCTACTGTTTTACACCTTAACTAGAATTATTTTGATGATTTCATTCATTCAGTTACGCAAACACTTGTGAATGAAACAAAACACAACTCCAGGTCCAGGTACGTTTTTGGGGAAGACACAGCAATGTAACATCACTTAGATTGCTCAAGAGTCAATTTTGCATATCATAGGACTTTTAATATACCATTTTACATGGGAAAGTGAGCATAATATAATACTCATACATTACATCACCCATAAGTAAATGCTGCCAATTCAATTTAATTCAACGTAATGTCAAACTCAATTTCAATAAAAGGAACAGACTCAATACTCAATACCTATTCTGATACCATGATGATACTAAAAAACACTTTTAGTTTATTCAGGGACTCCCAGACTTTCTTCATTCCGGATACTTCCTTCAGCTCCTCTGTTTGACCCTGAGGTGTTCTCAGGCCAGCCAAGAGACATAGTCCCTCCAGCGTGTCCTGGGTCTTCCCTGGGGCCTCCTTCTGGTGACACATGCCCGGAACACCTCCCAAGGAAGGCGCCCAAGAGGCATCCGGAACAGATGCCCGAGCCACCTCAACTGGCTCCTCTCGACATGGAGGAGCAGCGGCTCTACTCCGAGTTCCTCCCATGTAACTGAACTCCTCACCCCATCTCTTAGGGAGAACCCAGGTACTCTGCAGAGGAAACTCATTTCGATCGCTTGTATCTGCAATCTGACCTATGATCACTTCCCAAAGCTCATGACCGTAGGTGAGGGTAGGAATGTAGATTGACCAGTAAATCAAGAGCTTTGCCTTTCGGCTCAGCTCCTTTTTCACCACGTCGATTCACAACCACATCACTGCCGATGCTGCTCTGATCTGCCTGTCAATCTCACACTCCATCCACCCCTCACTCATGAACAAGACCCTAAGATACTTGAACTCAGAGAGGGCACCCGGTGAGTCCTTTTAATTTAATTTTTATATCTGCGTAATCCCTCAGTCATCCAGGTACATTCTATAGTGTTTCCAGGGCGTATACTAGTCTATGTGCAACTTAAGATCATGGTAAAGCTATGAATGGGTATCGATATTGTTCATATGAGTATCTAGTTTCGATACAAGTTTTAGTATCGCTTAGTATCTGATTTTCAATACTTTGACAATCGTAATCCAGTGTAAAAAATAAAAATAATACTCTTGACAACTCAAATTGGTTATAAACAGTATATACCAAAATAGGTGTATGTTTATTATGGATTTGTTTGAGTGTTTCCTTCTTAAAAATTGTAATTTAGTTCACAAAATAATAAAAATAGTGGACTTGCAGTTCCCAGCCCCTCTCCTCTTTTCTGTCTTTATGGTTCTCTGGGGGCACAGCGGTGCAAAAATGAGCTCTCCTGGCACATGTTGTGGGTATTTTTGCTTCGACAGTTTGGGGCTACGGTGAGAATGGAGAGATAGAGAAAGAAAAAGAGATAGTATGTGAAAGTGGACAGAGAAACACACAGAGAGAAAGAGATAATAAGAGAGAGAGAGATGAGAGAGACAAAGAGAAAGACACGATAAGAGAGAGAAATAAGATTCAAAGACAGAGAGAGGGCTGAAGAGAAAGAAAGAAATGGAAGGGGAAAGCTGTGGTGAGAGATATATAAATAAAGGCAGAGAGAGTTAAACAGAGGAATAGTGGGAGAGAAGGAAACAGAGAGAGAGAGAAAGATAGAAAAAGATGATGAGAGAGAGAAAATGAGAGACAGACATTCAGTAAGTGAGAGAAAGCGAGAGATGGAGTGAGAGTTAGAGACAAAGAGAGAGATGGAGGGAGATACAGAAGAGGCAAGAGAAAGATGGAGAGAGATGAAAAGAGAAGGACTGAGAGACAGAGGAATAGTGGGAGATAAAGAAAGGAAGAGAGAGATAAAGATTAAGTATGCAAAAGTTTCAGAGAGAAAGAGAGATGGAGGTGGAGAGATCGAAGATAACGAGAGACAGAGGGAGACAAAGAGAGCGATGAGAGATACTGAGAGAGACGGTGGCTGGAGAGAGAGCAAGATTGAAAAATAAAGAGAGACAGAGAGAGAGAGAGAGAGAGATGCAGTGAGTTAGACAAAGAGAGAAATGGAGGGATATATAGAAAAGTGGTGGCTGAAGAGAGAAAGATAAAGAGAGACAGAGAAGAGAGATAAAGATGAAGTGAGTGAGACAAAGAGAGAGATGGAGGGATATATAGAGAGATTGAAAGATATACAGAGAGATCGAAAGATAAAGAGAGATAGAGAAGAGAGATGGAGATGAAGTGAGTGGGACAAAGAGAGAGATGGAGAGATACAGAGAAATGGAGGCTGGAGAGAGAGAGAGATTAAAAGATAAAGAGAGACAGAAGAGAGATAGAGACGAAGAGAGTGAGACAAAGAGAGAGATGGAGGGATATAGAGAGAGATCGAAAGATAAAGAGAGACAGAGGAGAGAGATAAAGATGAAATAAGTGAGACAAAGAGAGAAATGGAGGGATATAGAGCGAGACAGAGGCTGGAGAGAGAAAGAGATCAAAAGACAAAGAGAGATAGAGAAGAGAGAGAGAAAGAGATGAAGTGAGTGAGACAAAGAGAGATGGAGGGATAAAGACAGAGATCGAAAGATAAAGCGAGACCGAAGAGAGAGATAAAGATGAAGTAAGTGGAACAAAGGGAGAGATGGAGGCTGGAGAGAGAAAGAGATCGAAAGACCAAGAGAGATATAGAAGAGAGACAGAGATGAACTGAGTGAGACGAAGAGAGAGATGAAGGGATAAAAAGAGAGATCGAAAGATAAAGACAGACCGAAGAGAGAGATAAAGACGAAGTCAGTGGAATAAAGAGAGAGATGGAGGCTGGAGAGAGAAAGAGATCGAAAGACAAAAAGAGATAGAAAAGAGAGATAAAGATGAAGTGAGTGAGACAAACAGAGAGATGGAAGAGTATAGAGAGAGATCGAAAGATATAGAGAGACAGAGGAGAGAGATAAAGATGAAGTAAGTGGACAAAGAAAGAAATGGAGATGGAGCGAGATGGAGGTTGGAGAGAGAAAGAGATCGAAAGAAAGAGATACACAAGAGAGATAGAGATGAAGTGAGTGAGACAAAGAGAGAATGGAGGGATAAAGAGAGAGATCGAAAGATAAAGAGAGACCGAAGAGAGAGATAAAGATGAAGAGTGGAACAAAGAGAGAGATGGAGGCTGGAGAGAGAAAGAGATCGAAAGACAGAGAGATAGAGAAAGAGAGATAGAGACGAAGTGAGTGAGACAAAGAGAGAAATGGAGGGATAAAGAGAGAGATCGAAAGATAAAGAGAGACAGAGAGATAAAGATGAAGAGTGAGAACAAAGAGAGAGTGAGAGGGAGAGAGAAAGAGATCGAAAGACAAGAGAAGAGAAGAGAGAGATAAGAGATGAAGTGAGTGAGACAAAGAGAGAGATGGAGGCTGGAGAGAGAAAGAGATCGAAAGACCAAGAGAGATATAGAAGAGAGACAGAGATGAACTGAGTGAGACGAAGAGAGAGATGAAGGGATAAAAAGAGAGATCGAAAGATAAAGACAGACCGAAGAGAGAGATAAAGACGAAGTCAGTGGAATAAAGAGAGAGATGGAGGCTGGAGAGAGAAAGAGATCGAAAGACAAAAAGAGATAGAAAAGAGAGATAAAGATGAAGTGAGTGAGACAAACAGAGAGATGGAAGAGTATAGAGAGAGATCGAAAGATATAGAGAGACAGAGGAGAGAGATAAAGATGAAGTAAGTGGAACAAAGAGAGAGATGGAGGCTGGAGAGAGAAAGAGATCGAAAGACAGAGAAAGAGAGATAGAGACAAAGTGAGTGAGACAAAGAGAGCGATGGAGGGAGAAAGAGATACTGCACACTGCAAAGAGATAGAGATGGAGTGAGCGATAGAAACCCCGCTCGGAATGCTGGCTCCTCGGAATGTGTGTGTAAAAATGAGCGAGGGCAGAGCGGCGCGTGCCACACAGGCTTTTGGCGAGGACAGCTGGCCACGAGCAGGAGGAGCTCATCCAGCGTGACTCTACATGGGAGATAAACAGAACAGACGAGTGAGAGAGAGGGATGGAGGGAGAGAAAGAGAGAGCAGAGGCGAGCGGACGGCAATGATCAGAGACAGTTGTGTGGGGATGTCAAAACTGGAGCGCTGCATGACTAAAGACTGGATTTTCTCATCTAGAGTGTAGGATTGTGCCTTTAGTGAAATGGAGCAGTGTCGCGCGGAAGTGAATTCATTAAAGGGTTCATATTTTGGATGTGTTTAATACTACTTTGTGCACCTTAGGGTTGCCAAAAATGTATAAAATATAAAAACTAGTATTGAAATTAAATGCTGATTCGAGCATTCACAGGGCAGAAATGAATTCCTGAACAGCTTTAGAATGATGTTGAGTATAAGAGCACATAGACTAGTATACACCAGTGGACCACTATGGAACACTGGCATTTGAGTGATTACGTGAATACAAGACCGTATAAAAGAAAGTACAGTGATTTAATGTTGAGAAAATCACATTCTATTCTCTACATAATTAATAATCATTGTGGTATGTGAATCAGTATTGAGTATCGCGTCTATTCTCCAACAGGCTCCTCCAGTTCCGCTCAAACAGTGCGAAATACAGGATTACATTCATATCATACTCCTATACAACTGTACAACAACTCATCTTTATGTAACAGATAATACTCCCTACAATTGTACAACAACACACCATTATGTGACAGATAACCCTGTATCCTGTTAATCATCATTGTTGAACTGTCTTCCTATGACCTCTTGTATAAGACTGTGATTTTAAATGTTATTATCATATTTTTCAGACTATAAATCACACTTTTTTTTCATGGTTTGGGTGGTCCTGCGACTTATACTGATAGCCATGAGAGGGTGCTCTAGGTTTGTCAATTTTCTGCGCATGTCTTGTGCAGAAAAAGCTGCTGTCCTGCTGCAAGTAGTAAAATATGCAGCCGAAAATGGTAATCGAGCAGCAGAAAGAAAGTTTGGTGTGAGCGAGAAACTTGTGAGGTACTGGCGAAAAGCGGGGATGGAGAACACAGCTTCACGGCAACCGGGCGGGTGCAGCATGTCTGGACTTCACTGACAATCGAAGTTGCGTGGAGTTGCTCAGAAGTGACACCGAGGATGAAGAATTCAATGCATTCAATTGGATTTACTGATTTGTAGTGAGATGGAGAGTTTGGTAAATTTATGTTATGTTGTTTATGCTATAGTTATCTGAACCACTATTAACATACATTACGTTAACATACCAGACACCTATTCAGCCTGTTGTTCTCTGTTCTATTGTTATTACTATAACTTGTCTTTCAAGATAAAATGTCAGTTCCTGGTCCCTGATTTTATAACATAAATTTCCCCAAAAAAGTGCGACTTATATATGTTTTTTTCTTTTTCATTACGCATTTTTTAGCTGGTGCAACTTATACTCCGAAGCGACTTATAGTCCGAAAAATACGGTCCTTATCTTTCTATTTTACTTTAATTGTACATTTACATTGTTATAATTATGTCTTATTTGACACCTGTCTCTTTCTGCCACTTCAGAATTTATTTTACCATTTGTATTTTTGCTTTTTGTAATTATATTGTTGTGATGTGTGAGCTACTGTGTCCAAATAATTTCCCTTGTAGAAGTTAGTCTAAGTCTACACATGGGCATTTCCTTTTCTGGGGCAGCAACATTAATTGGAACCATATCAAAATTGCAATTTGAATGGACTGAATAAAACTGCAAAAGCTGCAATATTTGAAACACCATAATTTCCTTCAAACCAAAAATTATTATTCAGCATTAAAATTGCCAGCCCTGTAGTTTAGAGCTGTAGAAACACGCTCTGAAATGTGATTCTTGTATTAGTTTGTCAGTTCATATTACTGTCTTTTTGTCAGTTCTTCTGGACTTGTTTATGTTGTGAACTTCGAACAGAATTTCAATATGTATTGTAAATCTAATCGCAATGATTGCCTGTCTTTTCCCAAATTCTTCATCTCTATTGTTTACTAACTGTTAACTTAAAAGAATTTGTAAGACAACATCTCCTGACTTATTCAATCATAAAATGGAGTTATAAAACAGGGTTCCTACAGGTTTCTTTAAGTTAAATTCAGTTCTTTTTAAGACCTTTTTGAGACCTCTTGTATATAAAAACTCCATACCTATTTCACAACCTATTTCATAGACCTACTGGTAAAGAAAAACAAAATTCTTAAATTTGTATTCATTTATTTCTCAAACTAAGGAATGTGGGGAGTAGAGACTCTTCCCAATAACTCCAGCATGAAATGTGTCTCTCAGTAATGTAAAACCAGCATTAAAAAACAACAGAATGGTGTTAATCAAACTCTGTGTTCTTCTGCTGAGCTTGTTTCATGTGGTGCTGTAGAACGTGATCTTCAGTGACGTGTTGGAGGATTTTAGACCTGGGGCTGTGCTGCGTTTTGAATTATTGGTTCCGCCGCTCTTTATTTAGGCTGCGCTTTTTAACTTCCTAAACGTTTGAAGAGAATTGCGATACAAAGAAGTTACGTACTGCACACATTTTAAGACACAGAAAGTCCTTTTAAGGTATTATTTCCAAATTCATAAATTCAGTGCTTTAAAGAATTGTTTAAGGCACCCTGTAAAAATGGCTATAGACCAGTGGTGCGAAAAATTGCAAGTGGTCCCCTGAGTTTTGTCTGGTCACGAGGTCGGGTCATCGGAAATACTAAGTATGCAGAATAATATTGTAAAGAATCCTAAAGTAATGACAGGAAAAAGGTTATGGGTTTCTGAAAGAGATGCTTGTTAATAATCATTTGTTATGTGATATATTTATGGGGGACAATTCATATAAAGCGATGAAATTCAGGAACAGGGTCAGAATTAATATTAAGGAACGGGCTATGGCAAAGGTTAGGGTTATGAAATAGACCAGTTTAGGAAGTTTGCACCATCACTTCTGTCCCTCCTGAGTTGTTTATCTCGGACTAACTCCTGATGTTTTTTATTGCCATCTGAAAAGCTTATGTTAGAAAATGTACGTTTATCAGACTAACAAAACCAAGCAAGGTAGCCCAAGATACATATACTTAGAGACTTCAAAGTACTGCCTGTGTCTGATGTTAGCTGCAGCCCGGCGAGCTGCCAATCACCAGTGTCAATCACCGTGATGTGGAGTGCAGAACAGATCAACTGTAATGGAACAATCAGTGAAACTATGTTCATAAGAGGCTTCAGTTATAGCTTTTTGAATGAGAGACCGCACTGATGTTACAGCATGAAATTCCTCTAAAGAACTTGACCCATAAATCAGACTGCCAGAGAAGCACACATTAAAGGAAAAGAAAAGTGTCTGCTGTGTTTATTTGGTTAAAGTATATACATAAACTGGAATATGCTGATAATTTAAAGGATAAATTATACAAAATCGACTTTTTCAAGCTTTTCGAACATTGTTTTCCTCATTAAAACGTTTGAGGCACTGGCAAAAAATGCATCAAGTTTTAGAGCCTGATCATGATTTAGATTTTTCCATGATTCGTGCTTTCGTTTTTTTTTTTTTTTTTTTTTTTTTTTTTTTACAGTTTTTAAAAGGTATCTAAGCTGCTGTTTCTCAGAAGTTTACACTTCACTGTGATTGGTTATATCCATCTGTCACTCACTCACAGCATGATGGAGGACGACCAATAGGAGAAGTTACTGGTGGAACGTGTTTTTGACCACAGAGCTGCATAAAACAAACAGGGAATCACAATATGGAAATTTTACCAAAATAGTAGATCATCATAGGGATGAAATAGATCAGTAGTTAAATTTTTAGTGTCATATCATCGTGTCCTACCTGGAGTTATATTATGCTTCATTGTCACACATTTGCTAACCCTAAACCTTCAGAAAACATAATTTTTTTTCCAAATTGTTGTGTCACAGGTATAAATCGTGCACAGTTTTGAAGTCCATAAATCATCGCAAGACTTGTTCTAAACATTTCTGCCATCCACTTGCGTTCATTAAAACTACGTACTTACATAAATAAATATGTCAGGGCATGTTTCCTAATTCAATAACATTAGTTTAATTTAGATTTTTTTTTCGCATAGCAATTCCTGCTACTGCCAGTAGATGGAGTCCTGCACCAGTTTCCAAGTTGAAAAGTTGGAAACTAGTGTGTTGTTCTTTTCAAATCCATCATTTTCAGTTTTAAAACATGAGATGAAAAAGAAAAGGTACTCAACAGCATGTTTAAAGGCCAGTATCAACACGAATAATACCCAATATTTGTCCTTTAAAGGTGCACTATGTAACTTTTGAGGTGAAGGGTCTGATGCCATGGATTTGTTATTTACTGACCTAGAGCTTACAATTACTTCAGTTACAAATATTGATAATACCTTAAGAAATCATTCTAACTGTAAATAATAGCCTCTCCACAGATCTGCCCTGTAACTGGGTCTGGCGACGTTACTTGCTTGTCTCCACGGAGATAGACACATCTAACTCCAAAGTGTGACACATAATTTTGCTATGTAGGCCAGCGTCTGATCTTGGCTTTTGACAGGTTGTCCCAGCGGCAGTGGTTGAAGCAGAGGACAAACACAGAGAATACACCGACTCAAAAGGTGACACGGCTAATGATTTCCTTTATTCAAACTTTTATGTATTAATATGAATAGGATATCTATCTGCGCGGTTAACCTTCTGAACGCTTAAATTAGCATCGATTCTTATCACTGCTCTACCCTTTAAAGGTAACGTTAGGTAAAACGAGGGCTTGCGTTATGCTAATGGTGCTGTCCTCATGGAAACTGCAGCTCACTTGTGTACGGAGCAGCGAGGACAACAGAGACGCAAACAGAGACAGATAAATAGTGACTGGAGGGCGGGCGGACACAGCCAGTCCTATTAAATCAATGGAGTAAAGTCTCTAATTATGCTAACCGCTAATGAAAAACACTATATTACCAACAGTACCCCAGTCGCACGCCGAACGCTCTAACGGAAAACATTGCATTGTCCTAAAGTTTGATATGATTTTGAAAACAGATGGAGAATCTGGAACTATACACTCGGTATTTTAGTGTAACCAGAAATGTAAAATGATGTATAATTCAAAACAACTATCATGAAAATATAAACTTAAAAAGAAAAAAAGAGAATATACAGATAGATTTGAATTGTAAGATGTAACTCCAAAACACACAAGTATGTAAAAGTGAATATTTTATAAATACTATATGTGTACTGTAATTTCCAAACTATTGAGCACACCTGAATAGAAGCGGTCATCGCACAATACATACTGGGAAGGATCCTCCAAAGTAGTGAGCATCAAACCGCCATGTTTAATTTCCCAGTGGGATGCATCTATTGTCAAAGCCGATCTTTTCAAGTCTTTTGAACCATATTGCTTTTGTTTCTGGTTCTGATATTGTCATGTTTTAGTTATGGGATTCAAATGTTGTAATTGTGTGGTTGTTGGATCTTCTAACAGTGGAAAACGGGTTGAAAAATGGGCTTTGGAAGTTTGCGAACTCCATAAATGCAAAAGGGAATCAGATCAGTGTGACTGCAAACCTCCGTTCAAACTGTTTCCCTTCCCAATGGTATTGAAAAATAGTGAAAGGCGAAGGTGATGGGCAGTACTGATACACAGGAAAGACAGAAAAGGAAACCTTTGGCTGCCTAAAAAATCATCCTGAATTTGCAGTGAACATTTTGTATGTGGAGAGCCAGCAAAACAAAATGGACTAAAACGTTTTAGTGCACTGACAACATCGCTAGCTAACGCTGGATCTTCATATAAACCCTAGATCCTTGTGTTATCCGCACAGACAACGACGCACTGCATTCTGGCTGCGTGTGCCAAACAAAGAATCAATTCATATATTAGCCCCATTGTTGTGTAAGACACACGGTTCAAAGTGTGAGAGAAAAGTAGCGGTTTATAGTCCAGAAATTACAGTATATGAGTATGTATGTTTTTTTCATTTCCCTTTCTGTATTTATTTTTTTTCCTAGCTGCAGTTAATACATCTAAAAAATTTTTTTTTTTTTAAAGCCAATCAAAGCATAAATGAGAGAGAGAAAAAAAAAGTCAGTGACAATGCAATATTCAGAAGAGGCTACAATGCGTTTCCAACCTCAGGTGTCGGAATTTTTATTTTTGGGGTGCCCTTTTGTCCTGAACTCTGCTCACACAAGCCAATGACTGAGGAGTAATGACAAGAACGCATGGCTATAAACAGTTCACTCACCTGCAGCAGAGAGAAGATTAGAACCTCAAATGACAGGGAGGAGTCGGTGAAAGGGCTACGAGGATTTAGGAAGGTCGTTTTAGTTAATGTGACTCAATTACGCAATTTTCAAATGTATGTTATAATGTTGTTTCCTCGTCAAAAACATAACTGGAGTTTTGTTTCATTTACATATGTTTAACACACAAATGCTGCATATTTAGGCTGTTCCTCTCTCAATTAGAAAACACTCCAACTTGTGATGTCATGTGGTAATACAGGAAATACTACACAGTACAGCCCTGCACTCCCACGGGCCCCAATGCAAAACACTGCGTCGCGGGACACATTTTGAAAGCGCATTGCAGGCGTGGGCGGGAGCGAGTGGGTGAGATGATAAAAAAAAAAAATACAAATGATTAATGTATGCCTGTCATGGATCATTTGTGTTGGATATTTTAATTGGCATTAATAAAAACATTTTAAGCAGCCTAAACTTGTGGATGTGGTCTAATCTTGCGCACATTTTAGACAATTTCTTTCCTCTTCTCTGTGTTTGATAGAGCTTAAGAAAGCGAACGTCTCCATCTTGAGAGATTTGTGAGCAGGAGTGGGACAAAATATCACAGATGCGTGCGGGAGCGGGAATGAAAATTACAATTCTTTGTGGGCACGTGAGCGAAAACAGGACTGAAAATTCTGTCCCGCGCAGACCTCTACTGCAAAGTGTCTTTAAACTCTATACACCTTCACCAGAATCATTTGGGCGATTTCCAAATGATTCTACAGAAAGTCTACAGAATTGTAGCTGTTAACTTGAAAACTGCTGCTTCATGACATCACAAAGTGGAACAGAGCAACTCAAACATGTGTGAATGAAACAAAACACAACTCCAGGTCTGTTTTTGAGGAGGTAACAACATTCTAACATGGCTTAAAGCTCACAAGGGTCAATTTTACATATTATGGGACCTATATTTGTGTATTTAGTTCTACAGATGAGTTTATGTCTTGTATTGGTGTAGTCTGTTTCATACAGACTAGAATCATATTAAATTGATACTTCCAACTTTGATGCCACTCTTGTTCCCATCATGAAAATTCAGTTACTTAAACTGCTCTAATTATAGTCACATTTGGATATATAATTAATGGTGCAATGTGTAACTTTTGTGGAGGAGTGTGCGCCATTTGCTTTTCTCTATGATGATGTTATTGCTTTTCTTAAACATTCCACAGTATTAAACTTATCTATCTCGACCCCACACATTGAAGAGTGCTTGTTTTCAAGGTAGTTTTGAAAAATAAAACACATCTATGAAATATCCACAAAACATTTTTAAGTTGGAAGCTTGAAATGAACCGTAAAATTCAATTATTTAACATTCCCTCACAGCGCTGTGAGCTGGCGTGCAGTGGTTGGAGTCAAATCAAAGCGTCAAGGACAAAGTTAAACAAATTATGAACAAGAAATTCTATGTTGTAAAGTTTCATTCACTTTGCTCAGAATATAGTCTTTCACATTCTCCTGATTAAATTCAAATCAACTTTTAGTCTGTTTCTCTATGAATGTTGCCGTGTGATCAGAATGCACCGCCAACCCCTGGTTTCATTTCTGTTAATCATGAATAAACAATGCGTTGTTTAGTTTTCATAGCCGCTGTTCCACTGAGGCTTGCAAATATTTTGGGCCATTTCCATAAAATCCTTTGATCTGCAATGTGCTGAGTTTCTCCCATGTGATTAAACAGGTATTCCACAAGAGCGACAACAAATCTAATGCGGCGCTGCTAAAACTGTTTTAATCCATGAGTCACTTGTTATGCAATATTAGCATAAAGCAAGATATCTACAATCTATATATGATCTTCTTCACAGAATATTTATACTAAAAGGTCAATAGAGGAATAAGGTTTTTCAGAATTGTGTATAAATACTATGAGAATGACCACAGAAGTAACCTTTGCCATAGTGTTTAGTGTCTCACCCACGCAGACTTGAACTGTATTCACATTCAACACAAGCCAATATTATATTAAGAGGGCTAACCCATGGTTTCAATACAGCAAACATGAAAGCAAAATGTCATGAAGACAATATGTAAAGTAAATTATATTAATTCTGGTGTAAATATTGATTGTACTGGTGTTCCACAAGGCTCAACTTTAGCCCCCCTCTTATTCACTGTAACCTCTTAACCTTAAGATTTGGAATATCATGTTACCTGGTTATATGATTTGTACTGTGCATCTTGAATAATAGTGCGTATAGTTCTCCATGTTCAAATCACAAAACCAAACCAAGAAAGGTTTTCATGACTTTCAAGCTCTGGTCTTAATGGTTGTTTTAAAGCCACAGTATGTATTTTCTTTGGCTTTACTCTTCCACATAATGGCATAAAATGTATCTCCATGTAGAAAGTATAGTTTTAACTTTCTATTTCCATCAAATCATGCAGCTGATGTGCCACCTCCATAAAGTTACATACTGTACCTTAAAGACAACGCTGCCCTACAATATCATGTTTGGTCAAAAATGAATTCATGTTATTTTGGGGGTAATTGAGATCTCATTTATCATGAGAATAAAGATCTTGAAACATATTGAGCTCAAAATTGACCTTATTTGGCAGTTACTGTACCCTGCCTTTGTTTCATGTGTCAAAAATAAGGAGTCATGTAAACAGTAACAGTGTATGTTTTGTTTGTGGTTTAGTTAATAAATATATATATTTTTTTTAAATCCAACCTCTCGCCTCCTTCTTTGTGTTGCGGCCTTGGCACAGGGTCTTAATACATATACCTTGTTTCCAGTTATATTTAAATTATCTTGAATGTGAAAGTTTTTCATGTGTTTATTCATATAATAATAAATGATACAAAGGCAGAATACAGGAACTGACATTATAGCAACTAGTTGTGAAATTTTGGGAGCCATACCGATTAAACTTTTGTCTGGACAAAACAGAAACTTTGAAGTAATTTTTCTCAGTTTCACACTCCAGCGAGTTAAGGTCTTTTGCCTTTGTAGGACAGAATGGTCCTCCATAGCCACAATCAACTAAATCAAATAAATATGTATTTTGAATGCAAAAAGGTCTTCACAAACTCTCTCAAAACAGGAAATAATTATCTGCCTGAAACCCAAGAATAGCTCCAATGATAGTTCAGAGGCTCAAAGGAAGTTTTGAAGGCAGACACTGGCTAATGCAGGAGATGAGGAGAGCCGCACCGACAGAGACAGACAGGTGGACGGAGAGACATGTGCGCAGTCAGCCAAACAGACAGGACATCAAGAGCACAGACAGGAGGCAGCTGGTGCGGTTGGCAGGCCTCCAGCCAACAATGGAAGTGGACAGTAAAGGATGGGCATCAGAGCATTGAGAGGTATTGACTCCCGAGCAGGCAGCCAGACTGACGGGAGCACCGATGGGGAGATAAGGGAGAGTGGACTTTATAAGTAGATGCAAGGGGCAAGTTTGAAAAAAAGAAGTCAAGTTTAATGGGACTTACTCATGAGAAGCGTATTCAAAAGTTGGTCATAATTTTATTGTGACCAGCAGGGCTCTTTTGCAAAATAGCTTCTCCCAAAATAATCAAATCAATGTTAATAAAAAGTAAGTGAAAAGGCCTTCAGACATGATCGATTTTCAACTTTGTATATCTGAAATCTTTTGAAGGATCCTAACCAAGCAAGACATTGTTTGGAGACTGCAGATATGAAACTACACGAATTGAAAATGTGCTCGGTATTATCTGTTAACTCAGGGCAGTGTCTCTCAAACTTCATAGACGAGATGGCTCACAAGGTCTGTCTGTGCTCTGCTTCAACCTCCCATCCAAGCACATTCAAATAAAAGACAATGGGTTCTTCAATTGAAACGGAAACTACTTTATTTCATTCATCCTTTTACAACTCAAAAGGATCATGGGTCAGTGAATGTATCCCGGCAATTGTGACCATGAAGGGAGGTACTAAATAAATACAAACACTTTTCATACAGGGCCCAGTTTGACAATATGGAAAAAACAAACGTAAGATTGTAATATATTCATTTCCCGGAGACAGATCTTTAGCTTAGCCATAATGACTAATTGCCTAACCTTTACCTAAATGTTAATCTTAAAGGTACACCGTGTAACTTTTCTAATGGAGGGTCCGCCACCTGCTTGTCTCCATATAGATGTAACTGTTTTGCCTTGACTCTTCCACAGTATGGAAATAAACTTGGTAATCACAATGGAGACAGGTTAAGAGTCAGATCAGTGGAGAAGCAAGTCTGTCTGAGCTGTAAAACACCAGTAATTGAGCAAATGCAAGGGAGATATGTTTAATGCCCTACTGTGGAACATTCTGTGCAACAAAATAGCATCTTCATGGAGACAAGCAAATAGCGGACCCTCCACCTTAGAAGTTACACAAAATGAAGTTGCACCTTTAACCTAAATTCACCAATATTTAAAATTTAAAGCATGTCATTCATCTAATACTGAATAATCTAATTAATGGGGTCCTGATTTTTATCCCCATAAAGGAGGCATGTCCCTATAATACAGATTTCAGAGATTTAAAAAAAAAAAAAAAAAAAAAAATTTTTGGCACGTGGGGGTACGCCGTCAACCTACTTCTCCCGGCGTGAGATATAAAAAACCAAAACAAAAAAACAAAAACAAAAACAAATATAAAACAGCTACAATGTCATAAATGAAATGACGGAGCTTTTGGCAGTGGTGAAAACAACCTGCACAGGCTCATGATATCTTTGTCTTATAGAGACCTATGACATGAGGAGACCAGGACTGAACCAGGAGTGTCAGGACAGGCCCAGAGGTGCACTCATGTAGACTGTCGGGTGACCACAGGCAAAAGGACCGGCGCAGAGCTCCATGTCCCACGGGGCTAAGCGCAGCCGTTGCCCGATTGCGCTTTGCGGACACACTGCTCTGCAGGCTCTCTCGCGCTCATTAGTCTTGGTTTAGTCTTAGTCGGTGGAATTAATCACATCGATGACGTCAGGAATCGCATACCCCCACTTGAAATATCCCCACTACACCACTGCCAAGGACACAACAGCACAGTGCACTGTTGCTGCTAGAATCAAACTACCAACCTTTTACTTTTTTTATGTTACATGTACATTGTTCTAAATGTCTTTTCCAATATGGAAACTATTTAAAAAATTATCTCACTCTGTAATATATTAATTCCAACAAACATTAGCATGATAGCAGTGCACTTCCTGATTCTCAGAGGATAAAACATAAGCACACTGTGGTCTCATTTCAACCATAAGAGCAAAACATAAGAATATATCAAAACAAATTTAGCTCAACTACATGGAGAAAAAAATCACAGTCCAGCCCCTTTAAACTCTCCCAGCCCTGCTCTGTTGTAATACAGCTCTTCATTACTCTGTCTTGTCATGGTCCCTGTCATTGAGCACTATTGGCAGCTCCGCTCTTGTGCACGTCCACTGTGACAAACTTGTTACAGACACGTCTCCATGTGGTGGCTGGTGTGCTGACCTTAAAATGCCAGAAGTGACAGAGCTGACTCCAAGGCCCTCGTCATAATGAGACATCTCACAGCTCCATCTTCGCACCACTGATTTGTTATTGTCCTTTTTGTTTTTCAAATCGCCGCCGCGCTCGTCCCTCTTAGAAGCAATAGGATCCCTGATTACCTGTTGGCTCCAAAATGATTTTTCATTTGTTCTGTCTATTTATATTTTCACTCGGCTTTTCATTTGGAGTCCCAGTTGCCTTTCAAATAGTTTGGTTCTGTTTGATGGAGCGATCAGCCTCACATTATCATTTACTGGTTCAGTCATGTAAAACAATTGTGTTAATAGGTACAACGCCGGCCGCTGAGGATTTGAAAAATAACATGCTTTCTTGTCCAAAAATCTTGTTAACAAAAAAGTGGGCTTCTGAGTAAAAATACAGCGCATATTTAAAAAGAAATCTTAAGAAATTCACCCTGGTTTGCAATCATTTTAATTACAATGTGAGTGGTTATTATTAGATGAAAAAAATCAGTTTCAATGTTTTTCAGTTTGTTTCTATGTTTTTCATTTATACAGAAGTTCACAGCCCCTATTAAATTATAAAAATAATTTAATAAAATACAAATGCTTTTCTTTCAAATGAGTCAGTTTAGTTTTGTGTGGATTTTTGCATTTCAAATTTTGTAAAGATTTGTATTCAAGGTTGCAATTTTAAAAGTTTGACTAGAAAAAAATAGATTTTATCACTTTAAGACATACAGTTATAAATTGTCAGCTTTGTTACTGCCTTTTAAAGACACTGCTTCTGATTTTCACTCTCTGAAAAGAGTTAAAAACAGCCAACTAGTTCATTTTAAACAATTTGCTGTGACTTAAAGTTATTGCTTTAATCCCTTATGTATTCTGAGCATCCTCATTATTCACTGCAAAGAGTTTATAAGCGCTTTTCACAACTTTGAGAGATCAGAGTGGGGTTTTATAGTTTTTTTGGGTTTTTTATTGTTTATTTATAGAATCTCCATTAACACAGACAGATTGACAATATTCTTCCCGGGGTCCAAATCAGATAACTACACAAAAATGGATAAACTACAAAATGTAACATACATTTCAAATAGTAAAATCTTTCAAATAAATGTTCACTGCAGAAAATGTCTTAAGTTATTTTTATATCTGTACTGGAACAAAACTACTTTACCACAAATCCATGGAAAAAATCTGGTACAAGACCTTTAAAGTGGCACTGTGTTATTGTTCTGGTAGGGGGTCCGCCATCTGCTTAACTCCATGTTGTTTGTTCTACAGTATGATATTTACTTCAACTATCTCCACGGCGACAAGGAAGCCACATCACCTGACCAAGTTACAAGTCAGATCTGTGGAGAAGTGGACCTGCTCACAGAAATAATTCATGTTTTGGGGTAGTTCAGAGAAATAAAAACACTTGTAATTGAATAAATAATATTTGTTTAATGCCATACAGTGGGACATATCAGGACATCACCATGGAGACAAGCAGGTGGTGGACCCTTCTCCAGAAGAGTTACACAGTGCACCTTTAAGACAGCTACACTGCATTAGTTAGATTTTTTTATTTTTTTTTTTATCTGTTAAATGCCAAGTCAATGTCTGTTTAGTTAGTTTAATTATTTAATTTATTGATTGATTTATTTTTTGGTCAATTAACATAATCATACATCATATTACAATGATTTAACACAGAAATTATGCATATCACTATCAAGTTATTCTACAGACTGAAGTTTTAACACTTATTTTGCCTAACCCTATTAACATATAGAACTGAATACAAGACGACAGAACTATTTACAGAAAACAAACCAAAACTCATCTTTTATGAGTGCAGGAAAGAATACGTACTTAATTCCGGACTATAAGCCTCTACTTTTTTCTCACACTTTGAACCCTGCAGCTAATAAAATGATGTTGTATATGGACAGATTCTTTGTTTGGCACATTGTCCATTCATATATACGGTCTATGGTTTGGCAAACACAGTGGATACGTGCAGCTTCAGTGCAGAAAGTGCAGAAAGTGCCGCATATGGATCTAAGGTTCACATGAAGTTGCTAAACTAGTTAGTGATATTGTCAGCGCACTCAAATAGTTTATTTCCGTGTGATAAAATAAAGTTATGACGTTAAATTACATTAGTGAGGGGGATACGTCTTACCTATATGCATAAATGACAAGAAGAAACATCTAAAACTTCAGTAGCCGGACATCCACTCATACCTGATTGACACAACTAGCCTAGACCCCGGGAGAGTCTGAAATCTGCTGAAATCCTACATGAAGACAAGACAAGACAGTGGCTCTTTAATTAATTTAATTAATCATTGCATTTATATATCACCTTTCAAGATACCAAAAGCGCTTTACAGTTCATTATTCATTCACTCAACACTCAGTGGAGATAAGCTGATACTGTAGCCACAGCTGCCCTGACTGACGGAAGCGAGGCTGCCAATCTGCGCTATCGGCCCCTCCGACCACCACCATCACTCACGCACACACCACTTTCATACTAGGCAATGTGGTGTGTGTGCAGGAGTCATGTGCCGTAGAGCCCGGTGAGAGACGAGGGTGATGCGCTGAGGAAGATACTCATTTGATTGTGTTTTGAACAGTTATTTTGCACTTCATACACACATCCTCCTCATGGAAAACACAAATGCAGATGATGCCACTTTTAAGTTAACGGCAAGTGATGTGGATGTGGAAGAAAGAAACAGAGCTGCTGCGCGTGAGTTCGGCATCAGTGAGTCGATGGTGAGATTTTGGCGACGGCAGCGTGACGAACTAACTCAACGTAAAATAACGACAAAAGCTTTCAGAGGCGATAAAAGCAGACGGCCCCAACTTGAAAACGTTCTTGAAGATGTGAACACCTGCGGGTTATATTCAGGCGCGACCTAGAGATGTACAATTTTAAAATTTTGTTAAAATTTATAATATTCAGGTGCGCTCAATAGTCCAGAAATATGGTCCTTAATACTTTTGGTCTACACACATACACAAAACAGACCCACAATCTGTCTGTGATTATGAATGAGTGATTAGAATTATTAGAACAGGCCGACCTCATTATCCATATGTAACCCATAAGGACTGGAGCGGCACAGGGACATAGAGTGACGTGCAGTGTCCGGCGTGATGGCTCCGCTGAATGAAGGCTTCATAGTGGCCTTATGTCACTGGCTCTGACACTGGCTGACAGGCTCAAGCATGAATGATAGCTTTTCATAAAGAAGAATGGCAGCTTAACAGACCACCAGCTGCTTCCAAACACTAGTCTCCTCTCTCCAATTTATCGCGCACTTAAGCATATGTACACTGTGGACTGTGGGGAGTCTATCATAGCAGAATGAAGAGCGAAAGAATTGTGCTCTTAAACCTACTCAAAGTTCTGAAATGAAGCAAATATAAATAATAAATCATGAATAAATAGATGAATAAACAGAGTTGAAAAGAGTAATATGACATGCCAGCTTTATATTAAATTTGAGACAGGTGCAGTGTGGAACTTGCACAGATCTCGCCCTTGAGGGTATATAGCAGATATTATTATCGCAATAACATCCTATAACGTGCTAAAATGTCTAGAAATATTGTGATTGAGGTTTAGGAACCATACAAAATTCAAATTGACTCTAAAATAAACACTATAGTTTAGAAAATCACTTTTAATTCACATAAAATTTTCACTTTTCATGTTCTGTATGGTATTGTATTTTGCATTGTATCATTTTGGTTGGTATTTTGTAATATATTACTTTTTTGTCCTGTCTCATTGTCTCTTGTTTGCAAATAAAAAATAAAGAATAAAATAATAAATCACATTGCTCATTCTTTTGTCCCCTGTTCTGGAAATTTGCACATTTGTAAACGCTTTTGTTCATGGATTAGAAGTATTTTTTCCCCCTTAATTGATTACTAACTACAAGCTTATCATGATTAAAACCATACTGCAACAACAAAAAATATATTAGGTGTTAAAGTTAAAGGTGTGCTAAGTAAATGTTTGTTTGGGGGTCCATGTTACGGCCCCAGGCCTTAGTTTTAATATTTCTGCAGAGTTTTCTTGATTCCTGCTGCAGGAGCCCTGGTCCGTGATTGGTGGGGCAAGTCTACGCCCACCTCACCTGCAGCCACCGCCCCCTATTTAAGGAGATTACCAGCACCTGTTCAGGGCTGCTGGCCTTGGTGGCCAGTCTGCCATTTTGTTTCTGTGTATGTAGTTTAGTCTCGTTCTGTTTTGTGCCTTTTATGATTTGGTCACTCGATTCTGTTTGTGGGTTTATGTGGTTTAATTTGAGGAACTTGTGTTTTAGTTTAGTGTGTGTCCCTAAGTTTTACCACTCGTTTTTGTGTAAGCCTGCGTGACCCCTTTTCTGGCACAAAACTCTGTTTATTCTGTTGTTCTGTTTCTTAGTTTAGGTTGTTTTCTGTATATTTTTAGTCTTGTGTTAATTTACCTTTACATTCCTGTTAATTAAACATTATTTAATTTATTCCATTTTACATCTTGGTTTTATTTTTGTTACTTCCCTCACCCCAAACGAGCTGGGTCGTAACAGTCCATCACCTTCTTGTTTCCGTGGATATGCCATTGATCTGCCTGGAATGTTCCACAGTGTGACATTAAACAGCTGTACCTTACGTTTATTCAATTATAGGTGGTTTTATAGCTCAAAAATACCTAGAAAAACTGGAATTCTTACTCTGAGTGGCGTCGCCTCTCCACTGATCTGACCTGTAACTTCTGGTCTGGTCTGGTTTGGTCTCTGTGAAGATAGAAAAACACTGTGAAACATTCCAGACAAAGCAATAACATCTTCATGGAGAAAATCATTTGACAGACCCTCCACTAGAAAAGTTATACAATGCACCTTTAAGCCTAACAAGTAACTAACTAATAAGGCCTATTCACTGATTCGAAAGACTCGCTCAAATGAACTTTCTCGCGTTAATGTAGCGCTGACGCCGCTGCTTAAGTTGATGGACAAATGTTACTGAGGTTGCATTTAGCAGCATTTATGACCAATGACAGCGAGCCCCATGGGGTCAGCCTCATTTGAATCTTAATGACGTGCCAAGCAGTAAATATCCACACATTCACGAGCGCTGAAAGAGGGTTTACCAGCCTAATCTCAGAATTCCAACGATATTTTTTGTCCTAATCCAGAGGTCAAGGGTCGCGTTGGGAGATGGAATGAGTATGGTATGAGTGATGGCCCTGAATATAGTGTATTGTAAAATGGTGACAGTTTGAGGCCAGACCGGTTGCCTCTAGCCGATATGTGGTTCTAGAAAAATCTGATAAATTCAATGTGCAGTGGTGAAATCAATACCTGCTCCCTTCTCCCGCAGGATTTAAATGTCAGTTCGAGCTGCTGCCTTCAGACTATGAGCTGTAAATACACTGACCCAGCCATTACTGCAATATATGCCAATTCTTATGTCGCTTTCTAGCAGTTATGGGTGATCTTAAAATGTGCAAAAATCCTCAATAGTTTTCTTGTATATATGTTTGAATTGGAATAGAAGGACAGAAAATTCTCCGCAACATTTTAAAGATCAAATATTACAATTATTATCAATGATTACAATATTAAATGTCTTCTAAAGCAGGGGTGTCAAACTCAAATTCACAGAAAATTAAAAACTGGGACTAAGTTGTGGGCCAAACTAAATATTTATTGAAAAATTTCAACCACATCTGCATGTTTTCTCTTCTATTGAGATATGAAATATTAAACCTTTTCTTATTAAAACACATGTTTAATAATAGTTTTGCTTAAACATTGAATACAGAACAAGCATAATATAAAATAATAACATTTTAATAACATTTTAAATAAATGATGTCTCTATAGCCTATCTGTAGCCGGTAGACCAGCTCTATTAAATATTTGATATGATCTCGCGGGTGAAATATAATTATATCGCAGGCCAAATTTGGCCTTCGGGCCTGAGTTTGACATGTCTTTTCTAAAGGCTCGAAGTTAAAGTGGAAACTGTTTCTCCAGAACCGTCTAATTCAGAGGCAAATGCTATTCAAATGATTTTACCAGGCCCAAATGGTAATGTTACTGTAATTTTCCTGGTTGAATAAAATAATAAAATAAAAATGATTGCTGCAGTAGTAATAGTAATAGTAGAAGTAGTAGTAGTAGTATACTGTTACTATTATTTAATGTATTACTCAGAAATGTATTACTTTTATTAGATCAGTTTTAGATCCGTAATACAGACCATCTATACTGGGTGGAGAGAAGGGAGAAGAAAAGGTTCAAGGTTTCATATACATATATATATATACATATATACGTCTGTGTTTCATTAGAACTGAAAATAATTGTCATCTTTTCTTCATAAAGTTCTTATAAAAATGTTGCCAAAATATCAGTAACGTACAGTATATATTTGATAGGCTATGTTTTTCTGAGTAAATGTGGCCACTGTCTTCACGTAACACGCAGTACTTCAGCGGAGGTTCTATTCCTCAATCAGAGACTTTACTTTGCATATCCTACATGTAGTGTGACTATCATCTCAGAGCAATCAGCCCGTGAATGTGTGCCCTCTGTGTGAAGTATAGAGTCGTGCTTGTGCGCTCTCGTGGCTCTTCACAACGCGGGCTTGTGTTGCCCGCTGGAGGCGAGGCGGGGGAAGACACGCACAGACGGAGAGAAGGGAAGGGAAGGGAGAGGTGTAGGCTGTAGCGCGCGCTCTCTCTCTCCCTCTCTCCTCTGTTCGAACATCCACAGTCACCGCTTTCTGCAAACGAGTGGATATGAACGGAGCCAACTGTGCTTTCCGCGGCGCTGACTTGTAAATATAAACATATTAGAGAGACTGTGACTGCGTCTGAACACAGCGGAAGTTTTAAGAGTATGGGAGTAGTCTTATTTCTGGCTGCCATCCACAGGTCTGTCCTTATTTCTTTATTTATTTCCCGAGTGCGCGCTCCCGTTGCGCTATCCGGAGCGCTCCTTCACTTCGCCTCCTCTCCTCCTTTCGATCCACAACTATAGCGCAGCCCATCACTCTTTTTTATCCTTCCTCTCCTCCGTGTCTTCTCTCCATGACGCAGAACTGAGAGGCGAGAAATAATCACAGGGAACATTCAAGACGTCGATGTGACTGTCACGCGGACACGGCACAGCTCCCCAAAAACAAACCCAACCAGAGGACAGTGTTAACCCGGCTTCACTGTTGAGGTGCGCACGGCTGAGAGGAAGAGGAGGAGAGAGAGAAAAACAGAGGAAAAAGGCGAGGGGGTGTTGGTGGTGGAGGGAAGCGGACGGGCACAAGTCGAGCACTTGCATTTTAAGCAAACTGCTTAGAGGGGAGGGAGAGAAGAGAAAAGAAGAGAGGAGCGAGAGCGGGATAGAGAGAGAAAGGGAGAGCGAGGAGGGGGAAGATCGCATTCCCATCACGTCTTCATTTCACTGCGAGAGGAGAAGAGGAGAGAGATCTAACAAGATTCAAACTCAGATTTTCCCGATGCTTTCCAATTGCAGTAGGAGGTAAGTGTTGCGCCTTTTCCCGTTATTTGGCTGATCTGGTGCGTGCGCGTGTCTATAGGTTTGCCATTCCATGCTGACCGTTTACTGCAAAGCCTTTAGACTCCGAAAAAAGCAGGACATTCAAGCGAGCCTCGCGCGGAGCTGATCAATAGCTTTTATATTCGCTGTTTCCCTGCCAATGTCACGTCGAGAGGCTACTGCATTATGCTTGGCTGTATCTCCCAGAGTGTCTGCAAGGTTATTCTAAAGAAAAATGTGTAAAAATGCAGTCTGTCCTGCTCTTCTCAACTGTCATATTTGGATTTAAGACGCCTCGAACCCTTCCATTGCGCACTGTTTTCTCTCCAAGCGCAGTGTAGTGGCCGTTTCTAAGCTCCATGTCACTCTCTGTCCTCGCAGCCCAGCGCAGGACAGCGAGCTGGACCCACCGGGCGACGACAGACGGACAGACCGCAAGAGGATATGTGAAGTTCCCGCTAAACTAAGTACGTATATAACACTCCACGCACACACAAACCTCTCATGGGAATATAACACAGCACCCGATGTTCCTTTCCTCCTCTTTTTTAATTGCTTTAATGCCGGGCTCCTATATTTTTGACACCACACCGGCGCCTTTTGATCCATGGAAGCGTCATAAGGAAATCCTAGGATTACGCACGGACTGGATGTCTGAGGATCCCTCTTTTTTATATTTTCGACACTTCATTTTTGCCATTTTTGTGGATTACAATACGTGTTTTGCTTTTTGTTTCAATTTTTAAAAGATTTTACTGGGCTTCTCTGCCGCTTACCGTTGCTTAAGCACCATGGACAGCGGCACGGTGCAAGCGCTTTCTCCATACGGATTTTGCAGCTTATTTGCGTGAAACGGACCAAGTATAGCAACTATAGTCCACTGTAAACATTTGAATTGTTAACTAAATATTACAAAAACAATGTATTAACTGTAAAAATACATAAAACACTGAATCCCAATTAATAAACATGTACAAAGTAGCTTTTTAAATAACCAAACCGCATGCTCACCGGTGCGTTGCGACTCCTCACAACACGAACAGCAAAACGCCCGAAGTTGTGCTGATGTCATATTTTGTGACTGGCTTTAATGTCACCTTAAACGCGACCACTCGATCCCATTGATCTGCCGTCCATGTTGTGTTTAACGCACCATTTAAATAATTAATCACCACGCAACGGACTCAGTGGATTGCTTTTTTGACATTTTTTTTTATGATTTCGTGCGTGCTAGGGGAATTACAGTCGATATTTTCATTTTGAGGTGAGTGCTTTGAAAGACATTGATTCTATGCATTTGAAGAGGCTGACACCCAATGGGCTAAAATTGGACTCTAGGGACCTGTACAAAGCAATGAGTAGTTTATTTTGCTTCTTCACTTGTGCGAAACAATAGGCTACATCTCTTGTGACGATTCTCCATCTTGGCTTTTAACATGTTAAGTGTCGAGCGTTAACTAAAACATGCATTTAACCATGTCTCCAGATGACTTCCATAAAAACACCCCCCTGCGTCACTGATATTGCATTCCGTCCCTGTCCACCCCAGCCTGCTCCCTGCCTCAGCCCTCTCCCTGACGTGCCCCTTGGTCCAACGCTTTTTCTAAGAGGGATTGAGCTCTGTATTATGTAATAAACACAGCTAACGGGGACGCTTTCTCCTCTCCTCTCCTCACCTCTCCCACACCTGCTGTTTGCTTCATTTATTCATAGTGATAAGCATCTCTTTCGGGTAGGGGGGTAGGTTGATTTATTGCGACTTTAGCACCATATCAGCTGGAAAATAAATGGCAATTCTCCCTATATATACAGTAGGGTAGCGGGGATTGTTTGTGTTGCTATAGAAGCATCGTGCCATCCATCCACAATGTTGATTTTTAGCTCGAAACTGTCGGTTTGAAGTGGCCCCAAATGTCATTTTATTATCCATCATTGAAAAGCTATTTTAAAGGTCCTATATTTTGCATTATTTTTGGCTTGTTGCTGTCAAACATCTAAGCACTGGTATTTCACTTTGCATAATCCCAAATAATGTTTATAAATGGAAAACAACTCAATACTAAATGACAGGAATACAAAAAGCACTACTGTTTCCAGCAGAGGGTGCAATGACTCCAATTGCTTGTGTACTGATCAGTGTAAAAAAAATAATAAATAAGCATTTCTGGCATTTGTTGGTTAGCTGCCCAGCGCCGTTTGAGCACTGAAATGATCATAATTAGTTACTGTAAGATGCGTGGACTTTAAAAAACCTCTCTGTTTATCACCTGATGACATCACGCTGTTGAATGAAGCATTGCGAGTCCTTGAGATGAAGTGGACTACACACACGGGATGACTCAAACATGTGTGAATGAAAGAAATAACAACTTCAGACAGATTTGTGTCAAGGAAACAGCTTTAAAGCAAAGTTAAAAGCCACGTATATCTCATTTATGTTATGTTAGGTTAGGTTCTTTGCAATCTGTCGTACAAAACACATAAGAAGAACGTGCAAAAAACTCAAAGACAAACTATAAACAAACAACAGACAATCATTACAGATGATATATACTGGCACGGTAAAATTAAAAAGCAAGAACGATTAAATAGCCAAAATTTGACGGAGCTCCACCTACATTCAGCAGATTATCGGACCTTTAAAGGTGCACTATGAAATGTTTTGTTTGGGGGTCTGTCATCTGCTTGTTTCTATGGATATGTCAGTGTTCTGCCTAAAATGTTCCACAGTTTGATACTATACAGCTCTACGTTACATTTATTCAATTACAGGTGGTTTTATAGCTCAAAAACACCTAGAAAAACAACATTCTGACTGTGTAACTTGGTCTTCATAAAGACAGAAAAGTTTAATACCATACATAAAACATACATACAATAAAATACATAAAACATTCTAGACAAAGCAGTAACATCTCCATGAAGAAAAGCATTTGACGGGCTCTCCGCCAGACACGATACACGGTGCACCTTTAAGTCCGTGTTAGGTTGTGTGCATGTGTTGATCTGTCTGCTTGCACTTCCGACCACTATCCCTCTCCGTCTCTTCTGTTGCAGCGCTGTGAAGTGGCTCTCTCGCTGGAGCCGACACTTCATCTCCCCTGGTGTCGGCGAGGATGCTGTGGGTTACCTTGCTGGCCACCATAGCCCTAGGATGGAGCACCCCAATCCCACTTCTGGAAGACTCGGAGGAGATAGACGAGCCCTGCTTCGAGCCGTGCTACTGCGAGGTCAAGGAGGGCATCTTTCACGTCCACTGCGACAGCAAAGGATTTACAAATGTCAGCCAGATCTCCCAGATATGGAGTCGGCCCTTCAAACTCAACCTGCAGAGAAATTCCATGAGGAAGCTCTACTTTAACAGCTTCCTCCATCTGAACAATGCCATATCCATAAATCTGGGTAATAACGCGTTGCAAGACATACACGCCGGGGCTTTCAATGGCTTAGGAATACTCAAGCGGCTATTTTTGCACGAGAACAAGTTGGAGGTTTTCCGGAATGACACTTTTCTTGGTTTAGAGAGCTTAGAATATCTGCAAGCGGACTACAATGTTATTAAAAGGATCGAGAGCGGCGCTTTCAGACACCTCCACAAACTACGGGTGCTGATTTTGAATGACAATCTGATCCCAGTGCTGCCCAACTACCTGTTCCGCTCCGTATCTCTCACGCATCTGGACCTGAGAGGGAACAGGTTAAAGACGTTACCGTACAAGGGCATGCTGGAGTATATTGGGCGGAGCTTGATGGAAATCCAGTTGGAGGAGAATCCGTGGAACTGTGTGTGCGAGATAGTGCAATTGAAAACGTGGCTCGAGAGAATCCCGTACACCGCGTTGGTGGGCGAGATCACGTGCGAGTATCCGTTCCACCTGCACGGGAAGGACTTGCGAGAAATCAAACGTAGCGAGCTCTGTCCTCTGCTATCGGACGCGGAAATCGAAGCAAAACTCGGAATTCCGCGCATACACTTCAACAATGAAAACACATGGCCTACAAAACCGTCGTCTATGCTGTCGTCGTTCCACAATACGGCGTCCTCTGTGGAATACCGGGACAGAACAGCCAAACCCACCAGACGGCCCCCCAAAGCTACAAAGAACCCGCCCACCCCTCGTAGCATCTACCCCGGTTTGAACCAACCTCCCATAGCTGGCTACCAAACAAGACCCCCCATCCCGATCATATGCCCCTCTGGATGCATTTGCAATCTTCACATTAATGACTTGGGGCTAACCGTTAACTGCAAAGAAAAAGGCTTTCACAATATTTCCGAGCTCCTCCCAAGGCCGCTAAATGCCAAGAAGTTATATCTAAGCGGGAATCTAATCCAGAAAATTTACCGTTCCGATTTTTGGAACTTCTCAAGTTTGGATTTATTGCATTTGGGAAATAATCGGATCTCTTACGTCCAAGAGGGGGCCTTTATCAACCTGCCCAATTTGAAAAGTTTATATTTGAATGGAAATGATATCGAGAGACTAACTCCAGGGATGTTTAGGGGCCTCCATATGTTGAGTTATCTTTATTTTGAGTATAATGTCATCCGTGAGATCCAACCTAACTCCTTCTCCCTGATGCCCTCCCTCCAGCTGGTTTTTCTTAACGACAACCTGCTCCGCACCCTCCCCGCTGATGTTTTCGCCGGCACCAATCTTGCACGTCTCAACCTCCGCAACAACTACTTCCTGTCCCTGCCTGTGCGTGGCGTTCTGGAGCACCTCACCTCCCTGGTTCAAATCGACCTGCACCAGAACCCATGGGAGTGCTCCTGTGACATAATCCCCTTGAAGCAGTGGGTGGAGAAGCTGTCCTCTGTCATTGTGGTGGGCGACGTCATCTGCAAAACTCCAGAGTTCGCTTTTGGCAAGGATCTGCGCTCCCTGGAGGTGGAGGTGCTGTGCCCAGAGCTCAAGCTGTCTGGGCCCTCCCCTGTTCTGCCGGGGGATGACGTGAATGGAGGGGGCTCTAACATGGGAGAAGCGGGCGCCAGGGGAGCTGTGCCTCTGTCTGTCCTTATCCTCAGCCTGCTCATTCTTTTCATCTCGGCTGTGTTCGTGGCTGCTGGGCTTTTTGCTTTTGTCCTCCGCCGCAGGAAGAAGCTGCCCTTTAGGAAGCGTTCTGAGGTGGATCTGACAGGGATTCAAATGCAGTGCCGGATTTTTGAGGATCCGCCAAGACCAAGTAGTGCTGGAAACATCGCCACCGGAGAAGCCCACTCCTACATTGCACACTCACAGCAGTCACTCTCACGCCCATGGACACGTCTATGATTACATCCCCCACCCGGTCACTCAGATGTGCAACAACCCCATATATAAGCCCCGTGAGGGAGAGATTGCAGAGGAGGGTCGGCAGTTTACCGAGAAGAAAGACAGTGGCAGCAGTAGCAACAATTACAGAACCTTATTAGAGAAAGAGAGAGAGTGGACCTTGGCCGTGTCCAACTCTCAGCTCAACACCATCGTCACAGTGAACCACAGCACTGCTGACATAGCAGGGTTCCACGAGAACGGAGGGCTGTGCCCCACTGTCATCGACAGTCAGAGGCCCACCCCCACTGTGGGCTTTGTAGACTGTCTGTATGGGACCGTGCCCAAACTAAAGGACATGCATGTGGCGCATGCACACCCACCAGGCATGCAGTACCCAGACTTACAACAGGATGCACGACTGAAGGAGACGTTGCTTTTCACGGCGGGGAAAGGCTGCTACCCCGATCCGTCCCAAAGCGATTACCTCGAGTTAAGGGCCAAACTTCAGACCAAGCCGGATTACCTCGAAGTCTTGGAAAAATCGTATCGGTTTTAACATGTTTAGCCCATGGGAAAACAACTTTTCCACCATCAAAAGAAGTGACCCAAAATAAAAAAGCAGCATGATAATAAATGAAATATTGTATTACAGTTACAAGTTTCCCCCCAAATTTCTTTGGTGGAGAGGCCATTCTCAGATATTTCAATGAAGTGCCTTTTTTCAGAGTAGCCAGCAATGTCAACAACCGTTATTTTTCTACAGTATATAAATCTCTCTATATGCTCCAGTGAGAGCCACATATGTATACGAGGGTCACGCTGTGTGTGAGGAAAGCCTTGTGTGGTGACAGCAGACGCACAGGAGCAGGACGTCTCCTTGACTTGTGCTGGTGTTTGTGGATGTAGCCTACACTCACACACACACACAGAGAGAGAAGGGGACTGCAGTGTGCTGCATGCACTCGCTCCTGAGGGGGATTACAGAGGACTACCACGTCACATACGAACAGATACACTGCTGTGTTCTATTTAATTTTTATATCTTATTAATATGGTTATTACTCTTAACAAAGACTTGTGTCTATATCAGGGTGCTTCTGGTAAAGGACGCGCCGACGCACGGATGGTAAAACATTTGTGAATATTATTATAAGACAACACTCAAGGTTTTCTGGATACCCATGCACTTTGTTAAGACCCCCCCTTTCCCATTCGCTTCTGCATTCCCCATTGTCACCCACTAACGGCTTTGTAGGAGGCACTTTTAATGTTTTCTCTCACAAAGATTTGAAGAAAATGTGAATATATTTATTCTGTAATTTCAGTGAAGAATTTAATTGTAAAAGGTAATGTTAAATCAATGTATAGTGATTATGCGTCTGGTATAGCCTTCTTAATAAAAACAAAGTCTTCAATCAAAACAACACAAGAGGTTTTGAAGCCACGGAAACTTGTGTGTTGGCACATTGTCTGTTCTGGTGCACTGTTGGCAGTCAGGCAGAGCTGCAGAGACCAATAGAGACGAGTCCAGGGCAATAAGTTGTTAATCAGCAAAGCACCTTGTTATTTTTACAGTTTTTAGACTCAAGCTAGTCCATCCTACCATTACACGTTTAGTTAAGACTGCACAGCATTTCTGTTAGGATGGTTCTAGGAGGCACAGGAGACAAAGTGGGTCATGCTGTGATTCTTTAATTATATAAGTAGCTACTGCAAACATAGGCTCATAAACAACTATTAGGGAGAGTGAATCACTGGGAGCTTAAGGTTGCAGTGCTGCACCAGGCCACTAGAGGGGGTTAAACACAATTTGATTTTGTTTTCTCCAATGATATCATATGATGCTATTCACTTGTTCCTTTGACCCCAACCTGCAAAGCCTGCCAATGGTATATAAACAGTACAATATGATATACAATGTGTCCATGCTGTTTTTTGTTCATTTGCGCTTATGTTAAAAATATAGTGATTTGGGGAAAATAAGAGAATTTTTAAAGCAAAATGTCCATGACTCAACAACATTAAAGCGATCCCTGATATGTTCAACTTGTTCATTGTTTAGTTGCTGTGAATTATTTGGTGTTTGACTCATGACATATGGAATAAATTATGCCAAACTACCAAATTTGATATTAATACTTATATAAATGCTAAATATTCATGTCTGTTGGTGAAATAATAAGTCCTATACTATGCAAAATTTACTCTTGTGAACTTTAAGCCATGTTATAATGTTGTGACCTGATCAAAAACATACTTGGTGTTGCATTTTGTTTCATTTACACATTTGAGTAATCCTTTATTATTAGTCTGTCTGCATATCCAAAGCTCAAAATGCTCTGTTCCATCTTCAAGTAACAGCTGTCTTTTACCTTTTGTTTAGTAGAGGTTGGCAATTCCAGGCCTGAAATTATAATTTTATGCCTCAGCCTAAATATGGAGGTGTGTTAAACGTGTGAATGAAACTAAATACAACAGTGGGCATGTTTTTGATGAGGAAACATTATAACATAGATCAGGAAAAAACATAATAAAGGCCCTTTAAACTTATTATACTTTTAAATTTAAACAATTTTGAATCAACGGGATGTTCCCAAACATGTTCTTTGAAAACATGTGGAAAATAGTTGCAAAAACAGTCACTTTGTTGCGGGACAGATGGGTAAGGCCCTTGAGTCTTCTATAACTATGTCCTCATTTTACATAATGTGATTCCATTGACTGATTTGATTTCTCTGACTATGTTAGACTGGGTAAGCTGGGGTCACCTTGCAAGTAAGATATAAAAGCCTACTGTATGGAAGGAGTCTTTTCATTGTGTTGTAAATGTGGTTCTTTCGAGTCTAGGTTGTTTACAATGATGGTATATGTTGGGAAGTGCAGACAGGAACTCAAGAATCAAATACTGCGACATCTGTTTGAATATGAGATCAATAAGATAAAGGGAACAGGCATACAAGATAAACAGATAGATTCCAGGAATGGATATTTTTAACACTATTCAAAGTTTTGGCTTTTGAATGAACATAGTAACATCTGATTTGTTGTCTGGATGTACACCTCTTTTGGCTAAAAAACAGTAAATAAAATTAGGGAAAAAAAATATGGAAATCTGACCTCTGCATTTGACCCATCCTTCAAAGCCACAATCAAGAACCCACGGACCCATCTCCAAATCTCGAGCCAGGTTTGGTCAGGTTTACCTCATCTGAAGGATTTGACCTATTCTGCATGTTTTGGGTTGACAAAATACAGTATTTAAGTTGAGTAGTTGGATATAGGTTTCCAACTTGGGTCCAGTTCAGTTAGTATGATTAGAATTAGCACTTTGGTCAACCTGTATTGTTTTTAAAGTGTGTTATAAATTAAATTGCAGTTGCAGTAGAATCATCTTCAAATGTCTAAAATGTGTGTTTAGAGATAAAAACAGTAAATGAAAACAAAGCAAAAAGAATATTCACTTGTTTATTATGTGGTAACAACCCTGGCCTACTTAACAAAAAACTTAAACAGCATTTAGTACACTGTAGATTTGTTTTGTTTAAATGCAAAATGCCTAACGTGTTGCTCCTGTCTGCTTTCCTCCAGATTCAAAACATCCAGTCAGACTAATAATAAAGCTCAACATGCTCTGCCTTGTGATGTCATGAAGTGGTAGTTTTCAAGTTACCAGCTACCTTTTAGTTTGTTTAGTAGACGTTGGCAATTCCAGGGCTGAAATCAACCAAATGATTCTAGTGAAGTTGTGTGGAGTTTAAAAATACAGTGGAGCTCGTCCTGTATTACCACATGACAAGGTGGAGCAGAGAGTTTTCCATTTGAGAAAAAAACTCAGCGTAAATATGCAGGATTTGTGTGTTAAACATAACTGAATGAAACAGCATTATAGCACAGATCTGAAAACAGCGTAATATGAGCCCTTTAAACAGTGCACCCCAACTATCCAAAACACAATTTCCAACCGAACCACATTTAAATATAACTCATTTGTTTAAACCCTTCCAGGTATTTTCTTCTTTCCATGTGCGGACACTTACTGCCTGCTGTGTTTCAGTCCTTCTCACACCTCCTCCCACAATATTAAGAGTCCCCATTTATTCTCTGCTCAGCTATTCTCCAGTGCACTCAGTTTGATTAAAAATATAATGCATTCTTTCTGTTCACCCCAAACCTTCACCTCTTCCTCTTACCCTTCCTGTTTAAAAAGATGAGTAAATAAAGTTTTGGGATCGTTTTGCTGTATAATTCATGGCGGCCATTTTATCCCCTGTCATCAATTCCTAAATGGGCTTTGTCCTATTACGATGTGCTGAGTGCTTCAATACCAATAAATCCTGGTGTTATCCTATCTCCAAGTGATTTCATAAGCGGTGTACTCGGTATGACGGGGTCAAAATCAAGTCTAAATGTGAGTAAATAGTGCATTATCTGGGGCAATAGAGTGTACTCTGTGAAAGATTTGGTTGGCTGATTTTGAGATCAGTGCTTTATTCTGCGCTGTTATCCTAATCCATACATCCAACAAGTTAATTTAGCTGATTTGTAGCTGGTTTGTCATCAGATTAATTGTGTTATGAAATGGCTTATTCTCACAGAGTTATGCGTTACAAAAGCTTAAAGGTGCAGTATGTAACATCTTTCATCTGTCACCTGCTTGTCCTCATGGAGATGTTTTTGTGTTCACAGTATTCATACATTTATTGCATTTGTTAAAGCTGCATTATGTCACTTTTTGTTTACCTATCTACCTACTTTGTTTACCTACCTACCTACTTGTTTCTATGGATATGCGTTTTGCCTGGAATGTTCCGCAGTATGACATTAAACAGCTTTACCTTAAATTTATTAAATAACAAGTGGTTTTATAATTCAAAAATACCTAGAAAAACAGACATTCTGACTGTGAGCGGTCTTGCCTCTCCACAGATCTGACCTGTAACTTGGTCTGGTTTGGTCTCACTGAACTCAGAACGTTTTAATAGTAACATCTCCACAGAGAAAAGCATTTGACAGGCCCTCCACCATTAAGTTACACAATGCACCTTTAAATTACAAGTGTTTTTATTGCCAAAAAAAAAATACCCTGAAGAAGCATTTTTTGACTGTGAGTGATCTTGCCTCTCCACAGATCTGACCAGTAACTTAGCTTGATGTCTCCTGCTTGTCTTCATTCATGGGCATAGATAAGTTTATTGGAGATATGTAGATGTTATTGCTGGACTAGGACAAGGTGAGGCAAGCACCAAAATGTTTTATGGTTCGTGGTTAAAGGTATTTCAACTTGAGCCGCAAAGTTAAAGATGGCTGGTGGTTGGTTGTAAAGATTCAGAGGCTGATGGTTCTGCTGTTTTGGTTTTTGGAAAGAGGGTTGAGGTATGCACTTTAAAGCAGGGCAAAGGGAGTGCATTTATATGAATGGATTGAAAGGTTATTGGCTGAGATGCAAATGTAGTAAGGTGTGATGTTAAAAAGTAAGCACAAGGTAAGAAATTCTGTTATTGTCCTATTTGAATTTACCAGTGGTGGAAGGTTTACTTAATTTTGTAACTTAAGTAAAAAAATAAAAAATCTAAAGTAAAAGTATCACATGAAAAAATCTACTTAAGTAAAAGTATTAAAGTATCTGTTTGATGTACTAAAAGAGTAAAAGGTAAAAGTATTTCGAGCATATTTTGAGGTCTTCTAAAGCTTCAAATGTAGTGATTTTGATACAGATTTGTGCTGAATTTTGTTCAACAGATACAATTAAATCAGTTATTTTCCTTGCTGTTTTTATTTGTATATTTTTATTTGAACTTTTCAGCTGCTCTCAAACTATAATAAAAGTACTTGGTCTAGTTAAAAAATTTAGTATAAAGTACATATACCTACTCTCAAATGCGAAGTAAAAGCAAAAAGTATCCACTGTAAAATATACTTAAGTAAAGTACAGATACCTCACATGTATACTTAAGTACAGTACTTTATTATTTTTTACTTTTTTTTACCCTCCACCACTGGAATTTAGCCACAATTTATACTACACTGGTATTATAATGTCGTCAGTCTAAAACTAACACATGGTTCAAACATTTCTACAAATATTCTGTAAACATAAAATAATAAAATTGTACTGTCAGTAACAGTGTAAAAAGGTTGGAACAAAACATAAAAAAATACAATACGTGATATAATGACAAGATGATAAGATGTAGACATGAATAAGTAAAATCAGTGAAAATGTTTTAATATGTCTTGATTTTGTGTAATAATTCTCAATAAAAATATATATATAATCAACCTAAATTTTCAACATCAGATCCTATAAAGTGCGTTTACCAAGTGTTAGGCTATCATTTACATATAGTGTTAGCCAAGTCAATTAAAAAAGAGGCTGGAAGATATGACATTATCTGTTGGCTCTAAAGAATTCTGATTCCTGATTGGCTGCGAGATACGCCTTCAAATCTTACCTAGTCTGTAATAAAGCCTAGATTTAATTAACGTTTGGATTACTACAACGTGTAACCATAGCAACTGAAATGAGCCCCGTAAGAAGACACTAAATACTAAAAAGCCCCTCTGCTGCTGTGTTAAAACAAATGAAATGTATTGTCTTTTACTTAAGATTTGTGCGTGCCATTTTGGATTTGTGCGATTTGAATAACTTAGGGATTCTAGTTGAGAGATGTTGGATTTGTCTTTGTTTTAAAACTGAGCAGAGGGGCAGTTGACAATTTTATAGTAGTATTGTGTGTAAAACTGTCAAAATGTGTTTGCCAGTAACAAATTGTGTTTGTGGGAATCAGAGTTTATGCTGAAGTGTCCATATGCTGGAGTCTGAGCTAATCATTGGCTAGTATCATTGTAGCTCCTGGGCCTATTAGCATAAAAAGTTGTTTATATGACATTTTCCATTAACTGTTAATGTGCTGTATGTTTTATAAGCCTCACCATGCACGTACTAGACTGTAATGTGTAGAAATTAACATGCAATTCAGAATATTTAAAATTATAGGTTGAAATACAGTTAAAGATGCCTTTGTAACTTTTATGGTGGAGGGTTTGCCACCTGCTTGTCTCCCTGCAGATGTTGTAGCTTTGCCAGAAATGTTGCATAGTATTAGCCAGGCTGGTGCCTCCGTTCAATTTCATTTCTCTCCAGCGACTAGGTCAGAAATCAGGATACACTAGACGGTTTGCAAGAACCCTGGAAGTTGTAGACTGCACACCGGCCAATCAGTGAAGAGCTGAACCAACCCGAGTTACGACAGCAGACTGCATATGCTATCCTACTTTGGACTTCCTCTGCCAAATACAAACTTCGCATTTTTTATTGCACGTTGACAGACATGTTCACTGTCTACTTTGTTTGCTGTTGTACCCGCAATTACTAGGACACCACTGAGCGTTCCGGCGAATTGCATATGTCACAACCAAATAGCAGCAATTGGTTAAATTAAAAAAAGTACCCACCAACGAACGACTCCTAATGCTGCGAGGTCAGACGGTTTCCACGAAGTGAAACCGGCTGATGAATCAGGCTAGTGCAGTATGGCATTAAAATGATCTATCTTCATGACAAATATTACAAGCCAGGTTACAGGTCAGATCTGTGAAGAGGCAATCCAACTGTCAGCAAGAATGCATGTTTTTAAAGGTATATATTACACCTGTAATTGAATAAATGCAAGATATATCAGTTGAATGCCATACTATGGGACATTCCAGGCAAAGCAATAACATCTCCATGGAGACAAGCAGCCGATCCCCACCTGAAAAGTTACACGACTCTCCATTTCTACAGATAAAGCTATACAAAGATTGTTAGTTTTAGCTGATGATACAAAGGATCAGACGGATTCAGATGATTGACTACACCACCATCTGAAAAGACAATTCCGATTATAACTTTGACATGTGGCCATTACTTTGCAGTATTTATTAATCCTCAATATTGTACCTCCCCCTATTAGTCTTAACAAAACCTTCCACTGTCTCCGCAACCATTTGACAAGACGCTATACATAACGAGACTCATTGTGACACACTGCTTTGCCTCTGTACAAAATGTCTCCCTTCTTTGTATCCTAGACAACTGGCACCCTTAGGTGTCTGCACTCCCGGGGAACGGATCCTGCGTACTTTAATTAGCCTTGTCACCCATCTTTCACACGTTAGCTTGGCCTCTTAATCGATATGTATTTTGGGCTGCATTGATTGCAGATGATGCATTGTTTGCCACCCCCGCTTACTTTGTAGAAAACTGGGTAATGAGTTGCCATGCTATAAATTACTTTCTCTATCTGCAGTTTAGAAACACTGGAGAGCTTATGGGAACATATAGCAGAATAATGCTAATGTAATAAGGCTTAATAGCTAGATTTAAACAAAGAATTACGCAGATGTAGCAGACTGGCTTGTTAAAACGATGGATGATAAAGTCTTGGCTATTAGTGGCAACAGTAAATAGGAGTGGACATTTTAGCTTTGAGTGGGTACGACTGGGTGGTACTTCTATGTTATAATTAGGGGTATGCAGAAATATTAAAATATCGATATATCGTATAGTTTAATGTGATGATACAGTATCGATGTCGTGGGCTGCTGTATTGATATATCACCAAGAGTATTTTTTGGTATATTTTACTAAATTATGTTGTTACAGTGCTACAGTTTTGTTACAGTTTTGTTACAGTGCTGTAGCTTTGTTTTGATGATTAAAATGTTTGCGTTTCATATGAACTTTGCACAAGAAGTGGTTTAACAAAGGCATTTAGTATCACAGCCTTTAGTTTTTATTGAACCGTATTGAAATATATTGTATTGAATTGAAAGTGTACTGTATTGAGGTAGGTATCGTATCAGCAACTTCTTAATGATACCCAGCTCTAGTTTTAATGTTGTTTTCTCTTCAAAAGCATACCAGGAGTTGTGTTTTGTTTCATTCACACGTTTCACTAATTGTGGCTTATTAATTTGTCTATATCGCCAACTTAACGCTACCGTAATAAGCACTGCTCAATCTTTCTGGTGGAAGGCCTGCTACCTACTTGTCTCCATGAAGATGTTATTGCTTTGCCTGGAATGTTCCGTGGTATGACATTAAACCATCCAGCATTTATTCATTACAGGTGTTTCTGTTGCTCAAAAATACAATCTTTCCTTCTGTGAATCGGGGCGACTCTCCACAGATCTGAATTGTAATGTAGCGTGGTGCTGTAACCTGTTCTTTACGCGGAGACTTTAGACTGCTCGTTGACACCACGGATGATAAAGCTGTGGCTATTAGCGGCAACAGTAAATACAAGTGGACGTTTAGCATTGAGTGGGTACGATTGGGTGGTACTTGCGCGCGTGCGGTCCCGGTTGGCGGTTGGATTGCGCTTTGGCGTAAAAACTGACGGCCTCTGGCGCTCGGGGGGGTGGGTGAGGAGGGTGTTTTTGGGAGAACGAGGACTGCCTGGCTGTTGTGTGATCACTATGTGCCCAGACTGCACACTGAGCTGTTTGCTGTTTGTGCAGGGAAACTGGTCCCCGCCACTGAAAGAGAAAAACTGTTGGAAATATAAAGTGGAAAAAAATAATGGCTTGCTGCAGACTAACTTTGTGACTAAAACTATTTTGAGAAAGTTTAAAGGTCCTATATTACACAAAATGGAATCTTGTGAGCCGTTATATAATGTTGTTTCCTCCTCAAAAACATACCTGGAGTTATGTTTTGTTTCATTCACACCCACAAATCCTGCAGACTTATGCTGAGCTCTCTCAAACTGAAGCTCGTCTGCATCAAGTCATATGGATGATTTCTGACCTGGAATTGGTCATCTCTACTCATCTAAAGGTAAAAGGTAGCTGTTAACCTGAACTACATGACAAGGTGGAACTGAGCATTTTGAACTTTGGAGATGTAGACAGACATAATAAAGGGTTAGATGTGTGATAAATCAGAAGAATCCATAACAAAAAGAGAAATTCTGTTTGTCAACTGTACAAAAGTTTACGAATATGTTTCGCAGTTCATCCAAGCTACTTCTTCATTTCTGGTCAAAATGCTGGTGGATACTTCCTTATATCTGCCTGAAGGGAGGCGATAACTATAATGAAACTACTCTGAAACTAACATACTTGTTTACAGTTTCTGTTAGTTAGTTCGGTCTATTGAACTGCACTGAGTGTGGGGTCTTATTGGCATAACCATTCAGGGCCCTAATGGCTACCATATTGTTCTCTTGTTTGTTTTGACTTTACTAAATCAGAGAATTTCAGAGTAAAGTTTCAAAGTAGAGTTTCAGAGTAGTTTTACGATAGTTAGCTTCTCCATTCGGGCAGATATAAGGAAGTATGCACCAGCATTTTAAACAGCACTGAAGAAGCGGCTTGGATGAGCTGCGAAACGTATTTGACCAAATAAACTTTTGTTCAGTTGACAAATTGAATTTCTCCTTTAGGGAGAAAGGGTTACTCAAAACACGTGTGAAAAAAAAAAACAAAAAACAAAACAAAACACAACTCCAGGTATGTTTATGAGGAGGTAACACTGTTATAACATGTCTTGAAGCTCGTAAGAATCCATTTTGTGTAATATAGGATGTTTAACCTATGATAATGTAATCTATTTTATTTTGGTAGCTGATCAAAGTGTAGACATACAATTTTAACAGTAAAAGCCAAATTTTTCTGTTTATTTTATTAAAAATACATCCACACATCACCAGTCCTGCCATGGTGCTATTAATCTTTATTATTTGCGTCTCCTTAAAGTACAATTTGGTAAAGGGATTGTAGTGACACAAAGCAAAGCCATGCAGAGTCTTAAGCCTGAACCAGGACACAGCCACCCCGCAATAGAAACTGTCATTTAGACCGAGGAGCCATTCTTTGAGCTCCTTTGTCCCTGAATGACACCGTAATCGCCCAATTAGCCAAACTTGCCTTTCCGGAGAGCGCCTTGTTTGAAATAGGCAGCGTGACATTTCCATTTTGCATAATGTTTGTGTATGCGCAGTGGCCGTCATGTAAAGCGTGTGTCCTAGCATTTGGGGAGCCTGGAATTATCTTCGGTTTGCTGAAAAAGCCAATCTGTCTGAGGCCCCAGTGCTGAAGCTGCAGTATACGGCAGGTGCGCCATAGAAAGAAAGAAAAAAAAAGTCCAGGTTTGTGAGTCCAGGAGGGAAAAGAAGAGAGGTTTTTAGTTTTCGAGTGGCTTGTTGGAGCTGTGTGATTATGCTGATGGTTGAAATAACTTTGTGTGTATGTCTTTGTACTGTCACGAAAGTAGTGTGCAGAGTCCATTTTAGGGAGAGGTATTGTTGGCTAATTTAAAGTTGCAGGGGTGGGGTTGTCATAGCAGCCAACTACACCGCTAAAAAGTAAGTCTAGGTAAGTTATTTGAGTTGAGACCATATTAACATTATGTGAGTAGATTTGAATTAAAACTTGACTCTGTACTGCACAAAAAATTTACGTGTGAATGAAACAAAACACAAATCCAGGTATGTTTGTGATGAGGAAACAACATTATAACATAGATCAGAAAATAGTCTAATAAAAAAGTCTTTAAACATCTGTCAAACTTTGTTGACATAACCCAGTTTTGTTCTGTTGTTGTTCATTAGTTCCCCTCTGTGAATTGCTTTCCTTTGTGGAGTAAGTTATTTTACTTCTATGGGAAAAACAATGCATGCAGTACATCCCGCTAATGAAACTACTGCACATCGCATTAGGTTTGCCAAGTTGTTGTGCGTAGTTTTGTATCATGTTTTTGTATATTGATGGAGAATGGTCATGTGGGAGCATGGATGACGCAGGTTTGTGGGCTGAGCGTTGCGCAGAATCTTACAACTAACCGTAAAGGAGGGTTCGAATAAGGCTCAGGAGATAAATCATTTTTTCCAAAGACTCCAAGACAACCCTCAGGTGAGTCGCAGGAGATTTTTTTTTGTGTCACCTTGTCACGATCTGCATGTAGGTCTCCAATATACAATTACAATATACAGATTAATGTCTATTGACTTGGGTTGCGAAGGTTTGTGACTTTTAAAATATGGGTCCATGGAAAAAAAAAAAAAAAAAAGTTTGGGAAAAACTGCGCTAAATTACTCAGTGTTGCACAGATGACGTCTAAAACCTCCAAGGATGTTTTTGATGACATTAAAAAAGTATAATACCCACTCTTTCGTTAAATATAACTCAACAAAGAGAGGTGCATTGTACATTTAAAAGCAGTCTACATTTTCTTTTCTTCCAACTAGTAATTTTTGTATATTATCTTGCATTAAAGCGCTAATGATGGCTGGCTATTCCCCACCCACTCCCTTTCAGACATTTTGTTATGCAAGCTATTAAATGTAAAGAACAGACCCAGACCGTACCGCCTCTATCAGTCATATAAGATTTGCAGTTGTCTCCTTGACTGAACAAAGCACGAGGAAACCCTGAAACACATAACTCAAGTCTGGTGCAGTGCAGGATCTGAACTGACCCAGTACATCGAAAGAAAACCAGGGTAGGGAGGTGGAGATCGTGCAGAAGGAAGGAGGGAGGGAGTAAGAGAAAGAGAGAACGGCGGCGCGTGAAAGAGAGAGAAAAGAAAGGGGGGGTTCTCTGTCCGCAACCATACATCCGCCGGCTACATCTCTGCACTGTTTGCCTTGTGAATTCTACATCCCCGGAGATCCTATAGCCAGCGCTCTAGACTGAAAAAAGAGAGAGAGAGAGGAGAGAGAAATACTGCAAGTTGGGGAAAAGTTGCAGTCATTTGTGCAGTTCAGCAGCATCAGCCTCTGCGTTTGAAACTTAGCAAATTTGTGTCGTTACGGCTGTGGAGAGGAGGGGTATTATTTTTTTCAAATCTACGGAGAGGAGTGTCCCCGGCTGGCATTGTGGGTAGTCCTTGTGAGGCAGGGTTCCGCAGTGTGGGGGCCCTTCTCTGTGTTCGGTGATGGAGGGTCTGATGGAGAGTCTTAAAGGAGGACTGCAGTGGTTAAGCCCGGGCTGTACTCTGTGGCCACCTCTTCTGCTTTTTTATGAAATTGTTACAAATGAGCTGACATTTGCACAAAGCCAATAATGTCTGTCCTCCCCAGACTCCACTGCTCAGGCAGCTTTGCACAGCGTATCTATTTGCTAATGGTTTTGTGGAGGTTATTACGTGGAAGTTTGCAGATTTTACATAATGTTTCAGCTCTTTTCATGACATTTACAATGGTTAAAAGTGCACTAGGTGACCTTTCTGGTGAAGGGTGTGCCGCATGCTTGTTTCCGTGGAGATGTTTCTCATGAAATGTTCCAAGCTATGAAATTAAACTGATCCATTTTACAGTTATTCAGTTACAGGTGTTTTACTCCTCACAAATACCTTTGATTTTACCTGTAAGTTTAATGCCATACTGTGGAACATTCCAGTCAAAGCAAAAACAACCGACAAGAAGGTGGCACACCCTCAACCCTATCCACAGTGCACGATTAAAGAAGACTTTCATAAAGTGCTTGAGTCTGCTATGTAGCTATAATTTTTCACACCCGCGGATCATCATGTTATAATTTGCACATTTTAAATCGAATATTGATCTAAAAAGACTTAATAAAAGAAACCAGTCCGCTGACTTTTATGTTAGAAAACTGTGGTGCCAAATGGGAGCAGATATTAAACATCATCAAAACAAAGAGTCGGCACCTCCTACAGATAGCTGCAGATCACGCTTGGTCAAAATTGGAAAACAAAGTAGAGAGCAATGGGCGGTGGCCTTGAAAACGTATTGATCAGTAATATGATGTCTTCAAATCCAAATCCAATTCCACTTTATTTTTATAGCACATTTTACAAACAAAGCAGTTTCCAAAGTGCTGCACAGAGATCATAAAATGAAAACACCCAAAAGATAAATTGCTAAAAATGTGGTCATACCTGTCCTAAATAAACAATAAAACCATCAAAATAAAAGCAAAAACCATAAAAATCATAAAATAGCAACAAATAAGTAAAATAAAATAAATAAAAGACACAGAGGACCACTCAACTCACGCAGTATTAAAAGCCAGAGAATAAAAGTGGGTTTTAAGAGGAGACTTAAAACACTCCACTGTGGGGGCTATTCGGACATGGGGGGCAGAGCGTTCCAGAGTTTGGGGCTGGCCACAGAGAAGGCCCCAAAAATAAGTGAAAATAAGTGCTTAAAGATTGCTCAAAATGAACAAATCACTTTAAATATAACTTTGAGAGGGGAAATGAGAAGTGGAAACAACTATAACATGTTTAAAAGCTTTGAAAAGTCTATTTTGCATAATAGTTCTGCTTTAACTTTGGGTAAAAAACACTTAACACTCAACCAACATTGCAAACTCCAGTCTTAGTAGATGTTGTGCCATGGGGAAGGGCATAAAAACATAAAACATCATAATGCAACTTGTTGTTTCTGATTGCATCCCCTTAAAAGAAAGATAGAGTTAAGCCAAAATGGAAAAATAAGTTCAGTTTATAATATTGTTAGGACAGAATTTAGCCTAAAAGCCTCTAGACCTGGAGATGGCTCTTGCGCAGGGCACAAGTTGCCCCGCTGGCATTAAAGGACGGTTCAAATGCATTAAATCAGGATAAATAAGTACGCTTTAACCTTAGCTTACTTACATAATTCAATAGGAGATTATAGACATTGACGCATTTTTATCTGCTGCTGGTTCCTGTCGCACTAACTTTGGTCTTTGTCGATGGCGGAGTTCAGTCTAAACAGTTTTCTACCACTGTGAACATCATATATGGAGTATGCGCAATAACATGCAGTACATTTATGTAATCAGACAACTGTAACTGGGTTTGTCAAGGCCTTTAGTCCATCAAAATGTGTCATAGCATGTCCTAGAAGTTCCTTGTTTGAAAACTACAACGGGAATGCTATGTATAGTTCTTAAATATTGTAAGTTTAAAAACAGCAACAACAAAAAACGTCTTATCTCTTTGCTCCAGGCCAAATCTCAACTTAGCCTACAACTCTTTTCACAAGTGACAAAAAACGTTTTCTATATTTGATGGTGAACACAATGCACTGAATATTCTAGGTGTCCCCTCCTCTCAACATGTGTCTCTCTACACTTCCCTGTACTCGTGTCCATTCATGCATCCTTGATTCAGACCTGCTGGCCTTGTTGCCGGTCTCCGCGGTTACGCTCGGCCGGCTAGTATCTCCATGACACTAGTTTGGCGCTTGTACTCGATGCTTTGCCTCAGCTGACACGCTCCGAGTCGCTGGGGACGGCGCTGCGTGTGCGTCGGCCGTGTGTGGGAGAGAATGCGTGGGGAGGTTTTTGGCCAGGTGCTTTGCTTTTTGGAGAAGATTCCGTCACAGTTGCAAGCGAACCAAAAGAAGAGGGTCAAAGTAGTTGAAGTAACAGACTGTTCTTTGGAGTCATTGTTTAGTGAGGCCCCTGGGAGTGTAGTTGCTAGGGATCATATCTATCATATTAAGAAAAAATGACATTTGAACTGATCTTTAAGCCATGTTATTATGTGGTTACTTCATCAAAAACATACTGAGAGTTGTTTTTTGTTTTATTCACACACATTTGAGTAAACCTTAATGATTTGTCTGTCTACGTCTCCAAAGCTCAAATTCAGTTCAATTCAATCTTTATGAAGAACACATAACATCTGGTTCATAGTATATATAAAATAAATAAATAAATAAATGCATTAATAATAATAATCATCATCATCATCATCATTATTATTATTATTATTATTATTATTATTATTATTATTATTATTAAATAAATTATAAATAATATTATATAAAATTAAATTGAATTAAATAAGAATAATATATGGTTCCACCTTAAAATGTCATGAAGAGGTAGTTTTCAAATTATCAGCTCCTTTTAACTTTAGTTCAGTAGAGATTGCCAATTCCAGGGCTGAAATGATCCAAATGTTTCTAGTGAATTTGTATGGAGTTTAAAAACAAAATGGAGCGCTTCCTGCATTACCACATGACATCACAAGGTGAAACAGTGTTTTCTGATTGAGAGAAGAACTCAGCCTGAATATCCAAGGTTTGTGGGTTAAACCTGTAAATGAAACAAAACACAAGTCCGAGTATTAGGGATGTAACAATAACCAAAATAGCATGATATTGTATCATCAAATGTCTCACAATAATATCGTGGGCTGTCACAGTACATCAAATTACAAGTTTCTTTGCTTAAATTCATTGTTATGGTGCAGCAACAGCGTAAAAAACAGACAGAACTACGTAGACCATGATCCTTTGCTCTGTTTTAGTCCAATCTACATGATAAAACAACTGTTATTAAGCACTTTTAAATTTTAATTATTTGGATTATGACAGACAAGCAGCATATTCACCGTTTTCTTAGCTTCCACAAAATATTGCAATAAATATTGTACCATGAGATGCATATCATGAAAATATCGTATCAAGAGATTTGGATATCATTACATCCCCATCGAGTATGTTTCTGAGGATGAAACAACATCATAAAATAGTAATATGGGCCATTAAAGCTATTAAATCTTTTAGTAAGCTTAGATATCAGTGCAAGGTTTCATTATTACAAAAGCCAAACCAAACAATAAACACAATTGTGGCGATTAGCATGCTGAATCATTGAAGGATGTAAAATGCAGAGAATTATTTTAGTCTATGGGTCACAAATTGCAGTTACTTTTTAACATTTAGATTTTATGCAACTACAGTGAACCAGAAAATTAATCTTGCTAACATTTTTGACAATCTAGCAAATATATTTTTCCACCCAAATTGTTACCGTGTTACTCTCCGTCTGGACCAAGGTTATTTCAAGGACACCTTTTGCTACAATTCAACAAATAATTTCTACTGAGATTTTGTATTTTTACGACTGTCAACTTCAGTCACAATAATTGAAATGTCTTCATGTAACCGCTTTGAATTTCTCCTCAAAGCAATGGCTCTACTATTTTAACTTAAAGGTGAGGGTCCATCACCGTATTGTTCCTATGGAGATGTCATTGCTTTGCCTGGAATGTTCCACAGTATGTCTACTTTACATTTATTTAATTACAGGTGGTTTTATAGCTCAAGAATATCTTTAAAAAAAATAAAAATAAATAGGCATTCTGACTGTGAGCAGGGTTGTACTTCCACAGATCTGACCTATAACTGGGTCTGGTTTGGTCTCCATGAACACAGAAAGCAATAACATCTCTGTGGAAAAAAGCATTTGACAGGCCCTCCACAGGAAAAGTTACACAATGCACCTTTAATTAATACTACTACTAATAATAATAATAATAATACCACTGGCTAAACAAAACAAAATAATCTTGAACTAAAACGTATTGTTAGAATAGTAGTAGACAGAGGACCCAGAATTGGATCCACTTCCTATTAATTTATATTAGAGGGGGGCCATGTGAGGCTTCTTGGCCTGGGCCCGCAAATTTCTCTTGACGGGCCTGCAGAGTAATAGTACTTTCTTTATTACCACGTGGTCTTATACTGATTATCTGATTAGGGCTGAACGATCTATCGTTTTAGACTGAAAATCACAATCTGAAACAACATGATTTTGAGGTTGTCAAAGCTGCGTCTTTTTGCAGTGCTCCTAAAGCCCAGTTTTGAGGGAGAAGTTTAGTTCTGTGTTGACTCAATGCACACTGTTGCCGTCGCCTTGTCACCATCATTTTTGATTTATGGGTCTGTGTTAAGGTCTATGTGCCGTGAAGTCATTCACCGCCACAATGCTAGGAGGTGAGGATTTAAACCTGGCGTTTGTGTAAAAAACACAATAGAAGCACAAAACAGACTCACCGTCATCAGCACATCTTCTGTCACAGAAAGAACAATCATATTCCACTGAGTCGTGTCCTTTAGTCCGACAGAAGCTGACCACATCAGTGCAGAAAGGGTAAGCTGTTTTTTCTGTGCTTATAGTTTACTGGCCAAGTTTAATTTCTGTAAAATGTAAACAAATGTGAGCAAACCATCCAGCGTCAAATCATTGTTGCAGAAATCTGGTATGATGCAAGTTTCTGTGACGTTTGCAACTGTTGCAAACTTGATTTGAAAAAAAAAAAAAAAAAATTGTGCATAGAATCGAAATCGCAATATCTGCCAGAAAAATCACAATAAAATGTTTTCTTAATCGTTCAGCCCTAGTTCTGATCAATTGGAAGATCCTTCAAAAACTGTTCACGAAAGTCAAATCTTGCCTTGTTTATTCTCAAGAATTCTCTGTCCAAGGTTAGTTCAAGGACTTCAAGGTCTTTCCTACAACTTAACAAATAATTTCAACTGAGATTTTGTAGTTTTATGACTGCCAACTTCACTTACAATACTTTAAATATCTTTCACTTCATGTAACCGCACAGAATTTTTCTTCTACTCAATAGCTCTATTAGCATTAGCATCAAAGCGCCCTCATTTTCACTTTGTAATTTACATCGATGACATTTATCTAATCAAAATGCTGTCTGTGGATGAGTTTTTATCTTGTGTTATCTTTGTACTCACTCATCTGCTTCAGTTAGTAGTTTCGTCGACCAAGGCCACCTGCTGCTAGCTGCTATAGCTAATAGCTGCATAAAGCTCTCGCCGTCAATGCTCCAGCACATGTTTTGAGAGATTTCGTGAAAGGGAGATTAAGGCGCTGATGTAAAAATAAAAGCTTCAAAGAGTATGTGAAATTTATGCCTGAAAAACAAGCCTGCAATATTGCTGTGCCAGGCGAGTAATTTGAGTGAGTTTTGCAGTATTGAAAGCAGATCGGAAGAAAGAGTGGTGATGACTGCAGACAATGATGGAAATGAAGAAGAAGCCCAAATAAGAAGCTGGGAGTGTGAGATGTGCAATTTTATGTTTATGCTAAGCCTCCTAGACTTAAAACATCCATTAAATACTCATGTATGATATTTAAAGGTCCTATATTACACAAAATTGTCTCTTTTGAGTGTTTAGCCATGTTATAATGTTGTTATCTCTTCAAAAACATACTGTACCTGGAGTTGTGTTTTGTTTCATTCACACGTGTTTGAGTAATCCTGCATTGTTAGTCTTTCTACAGCTCCAAATGCTCAAGTGAACAGCTACTATTTACCTTTTGATTAGTAGAGATTGGCAATTCCAGGGCTGAAATGATCCAAATGATTCTACTGAAGGTGTATGGAGTTTAAAAACACGGTGGAGCACTTCTTGTATTACCACATGGCTTTATGTGGTGGAACTAAAAGTTTGAGGAAAGAACTCAGCCAATATAGCATTTTCGAAACAATAACAAGTAGGGCTGGGTATCATTAAGAATTTGGCGATACAATACATGCCTCGATAAATTTTTCGATACAGCGCACTTTAGATTCAATATAATTTGATATGATACATTTGATTTGATACAGATCTGTGAAAAACAAAGGCTATATCGTGGCTGTGATACTAAAAGTCCCCTAAGTTTGTGCAAAGTTTATACAAAAAACTAGCCTAATTCATCAGCCCGGTTTCACTTCGTAGAAACCGTCTGACCTCGCAGCATTAGAATTTGTTCACTTGACGGTAGGTGCGTACTTTTTTCATTTAACCAATCTCTGATTTGTCGTGACATATGTAATGTGCTGCCAACAGGGCTAACTGGTATATTAAGCTTTTCCCAAATCCCATAGGAAGAAGGACAATAAAGTCTTTCCCCTTGATAAAATTCACCAAACATTCTCTTTGGTTCCTGCTTTAAATCCTCGATCTCGGGAATCTTTGCCAACACAGAATGTATGGCTCTTCACTGATTTGGCTGATGCCCAACCTCGCACTTCTGGGGTTTTTGAGAACAGTCTACTGTATTCCGATTCCTGACCTAGTCGCTGGAGAGAAATGAAACCGAGCAGAGGCATTAGGTAGCGCCACCCTGGCTAACGAAAAACACCTATTTTACTCAAAACAGTAAAAATGTAAACACAACTGTAGCTCTTACACAAAATAATTTAGTAAAATATACATAAAAATACTCTTGATGATATATTGATACAGCAACTCAGGATATGGATACTGTATCATCAAATTGAACAATACTATATATCAATATTTGAATATTTTTGCACACACCTAATAACAGGCAAAATGGTGATTTAAATATGTTCTGTTTTAACACTCTTTAAATCACCTGAAACAACTTAAAACTTAAAGGTGAAAACCCATTTTGTATTTTTAGATTTCAAAAACAGTGAATTTTTTTGTCTGAGTCCTATAGCAGTACCAGACCATATTTTTGCAGGGGCAATGACAAGTGCTGATTTGGTGGAATTCTATTAACAGCGCTAACAGTGCAGCCCACCTCAGATCTCCCATTTGTTTGGTTGTTGTTGCCTCTGACTGTTCGATCAGCGTGCTAACTTCCTATAGCTGCAGGCTACTGTGGGAGAAAGGCCAGAGCAAGCAGAAAGGAGTGACTGCCACTACTCGAAAATAAGACATAGTTAGCCCGAACCTTACCTAAGTTTTTCAAAAAGTATTGACTTGCTTTAGATGCTCTAGGTTGACATTTTTAGCAAGTACACAAAAATTGCTAACTCAGATTAACATGGTCAGTGTTAAAGAGACAATATTACACTATTTTGTGATGTGTGTTGTTTCCTCGTCAAAAACATGGCGGGAGTTGCGTTTTTTCAATCACACACGAATCCTACATATTTAGGCTGAGTTCCTCTCTCAAAGAAAAAATACCCTGTTCCACCTTGTGATGTCATGTGGTAACCCAGAAAGTGCTGCACTGTGTTTTTAAACCCCATACACATTCACTAGAATCATTTGGATTATAACAGCCCTGGAACTGCCGATCTCTAGTGAATAAAAGGTAAAAGATAGCTGATAATTTAGAAAACTACTGCTTCATGACATCACAAAGTGGAACAGAGCATTTCAATCTTGGGAGATGTGGACAGACTACAGTAATAATCCAGTTTTACTCAAACATGTGAGAAAGACGTTGAAAAAAATAAACATTAGGCTAAGCAAAACAATAAATACCTGGAGCTGAACTAAAACTTTTGTTGTCAGAATAATAACAAAAATGTGAAGCTTGATTTTCCATACTACTTTAAACAATAGTAGTTTTTTCTAGCAGTAATTTCCAACACTAAATAATACAGGTGTAACAATATCCAGGTCTCATGATATGATATCGTCACATTATGAATCTCACGAAATCGATATTTATTGCGATATCATGGGAAAGTTCACGATATTTTGGGAGGCTCACGATTCGGGATGTATCAATATCCAAATCTCTCTGTACGATATTTTCACGATATACATCTCACAGTCCAATATTTATTGCAATATTTTGTTTTCTGTTAATATGCTACTTTTTCCTTTTAAAATTCCCTGACAAGACTTAATCCAAAGAACTAAGACTTAAAAGTGCTTAGAACTGTTATTTCTTCTTGTAGTCTGCACTGAAATGGAGCAAAGGATCATGGTCTATGTAGTTCCCTCTGTCTTTTTTTTACCTATTGCTGCACCATAACTCTTAATTTAAGCAAAGAGACTTGTAATTCGATATATTGTGATGGTCCACGATATTATTGTGAGACCTCTGACGATACGATATCACAATATTTCAGTTATTGTTGCATCCCTACTAAATAATAGTACTTCCTTTATGTTACCCTGTGATTTTATATTAGTTCGGACTCATCTCAAGATCATTCTGGAAAGTGTTCAGGAAAATTCAAACCTTTTATTATTATTTTTCAGTATCTATACTTAGTTTTAATACCTTAACTAAAAAACAAATACAACTAAATAAACCATTAACCTTCTAGCTTGTAACTCCTGATCACAACTATGAGTAAGACTGACCCTATAGAAATGAGATTGTGTAGATGGCTACTGTTACCATTAGCAACACCCATCCTCTTACAATAATAGTACTGCTTCACCATTGGACAGAGGCTAAACCATCAATGTTGTGAACTTGAAGAGATAAGCACCAGCCAGACAAGATAGCTTTTTCTGACTTTTTGAACCCACAAACCTCACGAGATTTCTCAGGTAATAGCAAAAAGTGAGTGTGTGAAATCGTCCGCTACACTTCTCTCACCGCATTCTTTCCACTATGACATGGTATTATTCATCAAAATCTACAATAACAGAACACGTAAACATTTTGACAAGCCCCACTTAAAAAACAACAGAAAAGGAAGACGAATTTCACCATTTGGAACAAGCCTTGGCAGGTACTGATGACTGGGTTCAAACACCAAGGATTCTGACAACAGGGATGAATCTCAAAATGATCTGAAAATACACCAGACTAGCAGGACTTGCTTTGTGGGCCATATCTCAAGTGACAGTGCAAAGCAAATTTTTGACAAGGCATTTTTCGTATGACAAAGTATTGCATGAGTTTTGCAAAGACATTATCAGCTACTTTTAAGTTCAGTGTAGCTGCCTGTGGGACTGTGTTGTCAAACTTCATAGAGTCAAACCAATGATAAACCAATGGAGATTCTAAACAGATGCTAAACAATAAAAGACATATACTACGCTATTTTCTGCTTGATGTTATAATGTTGTTTCTTCATCAAAAGACACCTGGAATTGTGTTTTGTTTCATCCACACATGGTTAACACACAAATGCTGCATATTTAGGCAGAGTTCTTCTCTTTGATCGTTTCTGCCTTGGAATTGCCAATCTCTATCCTTTACAAAAAAAAAAAAAAAAAAAAAAAAAAAAAAACTCCCACTACATGATGCCACAAAGAGCAAAACTCAGAGTATTTTGAGCTTTGGAGATGTAGCCAGACTCATAATAAAGGGTTACTCACACATGTTTTTGAGGAGGTAACAATATTCTAACACGGCTTAAAGCTCACAAGACTCAATTTTCTGTAATATAGAACCGTTAAACTGTATTCACTACAGTGGGAAATGTATTTACAAGTAGTGATTAGTTTTGTCATGATTCTAAAATACGATTTGGATACTAAGGAATACACTCAATACTCAATACCAATTCCGATACCATGAAAATAAGAAAAAAAAAAAACATTCTTATGTTTTCATTTTCAACACGAAATCATAGTTTCTTTGTATTACCATATGGCCTCATATCTGTGTAGTCCCTCAGTCATCCAAGTAAGTTCCATAGTGGTCCATGGGTGTATATTAGTCTGCACAGTCTTATATTTGTTCTAAAGCTTTTCAAGAAAGTTTTCATTTATGTCTCAGGAATGTGACCTTTTTATATCAATAACTGTTCAAATGAGTATGTGAGGTTTTTTTTTTTTTCTTGTTTGTTTTACTAATGGATCTGAATGGATGTTTTGCCAAAAAAGCATTATGTTTTTTGTTTTGTTTTTTTTGGTTTTACATTGGATTCAAGGCCTTGCACATCTGACTTTCTTTAGGTTGTGAGTCAGTCTGGTTATAGTCTTGCCAGTTAACTTAGCTTTTCCGATATGGTACCAATGAACATGATTGACAGGTAGTTTAGTCATTCAGAGCACCATGGTGGCTTCTATGTGAAAAATAAAAATACAGAAAACTAGGGAGGGATGCACCGATATTGGTATCGGATTTCGACACTGACGGAAAAAAAAACAAAAAAAAACGCTGGATCAGGTGTCAGCTCCATGATATCGGTTCAGTCGATACCCTGGTTGGACCTTTATTTGGCTCTCTACAGCTGATTTTGGCCTGGATGTCTCATAATGTTTACTTATTAATATGGTTTATTTAGCAGGGACCGTGTACATTAATCAGCATTTCTGTAAATGTACCAGGATTAGTCAGAGAGGCTATTTTTCATCCATACTCCCTGGACAGATGGTAAACATGGTCAAAAGATGGTAAACATGGTTATGTTTGAACTTTTATTCTTGCAAAACTGTTCACTAGTTATTTAAAGGATAAACAATTGTGCTCTGTGTAACATGTTACATACACGTGTAATAAGTTAATAGTGTTTTAAGGAAATAAATGTAATTTTCCATCCCAACACTGGTATAGGTCAGTATCGAGTATTGGCAGATACAGCAACATCAGTATCAGACCTGAAAAAGCTGGATCATGTACCACTTCAGAAACAGTGGATATCTAAGGTGAAAGAAGTCTTATTCAATGGATTGTCGATAAGCTTCTTTGTTTCCCATGCATGCGGCACTGAAATAAACATGATTGCATGGCTCTGTGTAAGTTTGGCCTGAGTTGCCGAAGAGGGAATAGTGAACAGACTGAGAGATCCTGTGAATAGAATATAAAGAGAATTATTCTGGCTGCTACTTTGGTAATGGTCTCTTCCAGCCCATCGTTGTTGACCAATCATAGCGTGCACTACCACAGAATGTAAAATGACTGTGCTTAAATGTATTTTTTTGTGGCACTGAACAATAATGGACCAGACGCAGACAACAACTTCCACTGGCCAAGAATAAATGTCTTAAACTTCAAGGGGGTATTATACAAAATCAACTTCTTGGAGCTTTCTATCATGTTATTATAATGTTGTTGTCTCTTCAGAAACATGCCTCAAGTGTTTTACATGTCATCAGTGCATGTTTGAGTATTCTCTATTCAAACTCTCCTTATGTTTAGCAATATGAGCTCACACTTCCTGCACAAGACTCAGCCCACAACGTAACCCATGTCACCCCATGCACCCAAACAGCCATTTTTTCCACAAATATACACAAGCAAGATACAAAACAATACACTACAACTTCACAAACCTGGAGATGTGCAGTAGTTTCATTAGCAGGATGAACTCTGAATGTGTTGTGATAGCGCTCTGAAGGGGAAGCGCAGGGAGCAAAGGGAAGGGGGGACTCAAGAGCGCAAGAGAGTCATAAAACCAAAACTAATTGCACTTTTTGATGCGTTGCTCTTTGCAAATATAGCATTTTTCAATTACAATAAAAGGTAACATGGCGGGCTAAATATGCCCTTCAGAGATGAAGAGGAGGGAATGGTGAACAGACTGAGAGATAATGTGAATAGAAGATAAAGAGAATTATTCTGGCTGCTAGGCAAGCATGATAATGATCTCCTCCAGGCCATCTTTGCTGACCAATCATAGCACTTAAAGACCCAGCGTATCCAGCATCAGAATTTCATAGACAAACATAAAAGAATAATGACCAAGTTGGGTATATGTGCAAATGTAACCTCAAAGTAAAGACATATTTAGACTTTTAGTTATTATGATTTGTATTTTGTATTTCTTTATATTTTGTTTATTTGGTTATATCTTTACAATGTTTACAATATTAAACTGCACAAGGATGGGGGGGAAATCGGGATAAAAAAGCAGAAACAAAACATAAATATTGGGTGTATGTCAGGGATGTAACAATAACCAAAATTTCATGATATTGTACGTCAAAATTCTCACAATAATATCGTGGACCATCACAATATATCGAATCACATGTTTATTAGCTTAAATGTATTGTTATGGTGCAGTGATACCTAAAAAACAGAGGGAACGACATAGACCATGATCCATGCATCATTCCTTTTTTTAGTATAAAACCAAAAACAAGAAAACAAAAAAACAACTATATTCTTCATTATTTGTCTCCAAAACTAAAATGAAAAAACAGATAACGAATAGTTTTCGATTTTGTGTTTAAATGAATAATGGCTGTTTCCCATTTCCGTGACTTAAACTGCGACGCCGGACTTTTGCGCTGCATATGGACTGCACCAGGAATAAACCAGGTCTAGGACCAGACCGTAACCAGACTGGGACTGAGACCATGACTTAGACCAGGACCAGCCCAGAACTGAGACAAGGACTGAGACCAGGAACAGGACCAGGCATCAGACCAGGACTGACACCAGGACTGAGGCTTGGACCAGTTTAGTCCTGGTTCAGTCAGTTTTGCGGTGCAAAAGTCCAGCATCACAATTTAAGTCATGGAAACGATGGCCATTATCCATTTTTTCCATTATTCATCTAAACACAAAATCGAAAAAAAACTGAAAAAAAAAAAAAAAAAGAATCATTATCCATTTTTTTCATTTTGACAAAGACAAAGACAAATAATGAAGAAAACTGTTGTTTTTATTTCATTTTCTTATTTTTGATTTTATATTGAAAAACAAATGAACGAATGATACAAGGATTGATCATGATCCTTTGGGCTGTTTCAGTCCAATTTACACGTTGAAATAACAGTTATTAAGCAATTCTAAATCTTAATTGTTTGGATTACGACGAGAGAAAAGTAGCAAAGTAGCATATTCACAATATTAGTTAGCCTACTTAAAATATCACAATGAATATCATCCCATGAGATGCATATCGTGAAAATATCGTATTGAGAGCATTGGATATCGTTACATCGCTAGTGTATGTCAACCAAGAATATACATTTTTTTTGTATGACATGATAAAGTACAAACAAAAAGGCCAAAAAGTAAAGAAATCGAACAGGTAGACATTTATTAGACTAGTTTAGTTGGTGCCTTTTAGCCCTGTCTTAAATTAGTCCTGAATGAACTACCAGAGAATGTAAAATGGCTGTCCAGACCAAGGTTGCTGGCCATGGGCTAAAACTGGATAATTCTGTGTAACATTCTATCTTCCTTTTCCATTATCATTTTTGAGGCTTCCCAAACACCAGCTTATTTCCACTGACCTATCCTTATTGGAACATTTCTGCTCAGTTAGCTTGCGTAATGATGCATACGGCGTCTTTGCATTAAGCGCGTCTGGACTGTTGTTTGTGTGAATGTGTGTGTAATGGTGTGGATCCTTTAGCTCGTCTGTAACTACCACTACTGCAGACATGGGGAGATTTGTGGAGATTTTTGCCTAATGAGCAGGGATCACTTGCATTGTTAGCATTAGCTCAACAATGCAGTAGGTGGTTTAATTAAGGGCTGGCTGCTTTTAGAGGATCAGCAGTCATCCACGCACACACACGCCCAACTACATGCCCGTATGCAAAATGGAGTCGCTAACGGCTGTATTGATTTCGCCTTGGAGATTTCGCTCTGCTTTTAATTGTAGGGTGCAAAGTGTATCATTCGTTTTTGACTGTCCTCTAAAACCATTTACTTTTACTCTGACGCAACTCAAAAAAAACATCTGCACTAATTATACATTATCTAAAAGTTAGTATATATTTATTTTATTGCATAATTTGCATTACACTTAAAGCATTTAGAGTTTTAGCTTGGGAGATCCAAATGATTACATTAAAGTTCCTATATTATGCAACACTGACTCTTGTGAGCTTTAAGTAATGTCATAATGTTGTTGGTAGAGCCCTGCACCCATAGGACCCAATGCAAAACAGTGTGGCGTGGGACACATTTTGAAAGCTCACTGCAGGCACGGGCGGGGGCGGGTGGGTGAAATAATAAACTGCAGTCCCGCAAACTAACTCTGAGTGTAAAGTAAAATGTACAAATGATCAATGTATGCCTATCATACATGTGTGTTTGTGCTGGATATTTCATTTGGCTTTTATACAAACATTTTAAGCAGCCTAAATTTAAGGACATGGTGTAATCTTGAGCACATTTTAGACAATTCCTTTCTGCTTCTTTGTGTTTGCTAGAGTTTAAGAAAGCGGGATTTGCCTGCAGGAGTGGGACAAAATATCGCAGGTGCAGGCGGGAGCGAGAATGGAAATGACAAATTTTTGTGAGTGGGAGCGGGATTGAAAATTCTGTCCTGCGCATACCTCTAGCTGTTGCCTCATCAAAAACATACCAGAAATTGTGTTTTGTTGCATTCACACACGTTTGAGTATTGCTTTATTATTAGTCTGTGTCTTTATTATTACTCTCTTAGTGGTAATTTTCATGTTAACAGCTACTTTTTACTTTTTGTACAGTAGAGACTGGGCTGAAATGATCCAGATGATTCTAGTGAAAGTGTCTGGAGTTTAAAAACACAGGGAAGCACTTCCTGTATTACTACATGACATCACAAGATGGAGCATACGGTTTTCAGTCTGAGTGAAGAACTGAGCCTCAATATGTAGGATTTGTGTGCAACAAAACACAACTCCGTTTTTGATGAAAAAACAACATTATAACAGAGGTCAGAGGTCAGAAGAGAGTAATAAGGGCCCTTAAAGGTTGGGGAAAAGGTTTGAGCTAACATAGTCAATCAGGAAATGTGTCAGACTTTAATGTTCTAAAATGTCCTTGGAAAGGGTACTGAAATATTAGAAATCCAGGCTAAATTACCACGCTGAAAGATAACACGCTTGTCCGTAGTTAGTGATGTAGCCTAATAAGGACCATGCAGAGTCGTGACAGACCGGCTCTTCACGACTTCATCTTAGTGAGTGTCACTAAGATCTGGCATAATTTCACTGTAATGAGAAATAGAATAACATGAAATAAAACTGTGGGAAATGTACTTAAAGTATTTGTCATTTGCTAGTGTTTAAAGTGGTGTGCGTGTCAGAGGAGCTGTTTCGCGAGCGTGTGTGGGTTCTGGAGAGATTTCTGAATGCGGCGCTGTAATTCAAACAGAGCGCTGATTCACGATCACAGCCGGGGTGATGGTAAGGTGGGCGTCGGGAAGTCATGACTACTCCATATTAGTATGAGCCTATGCCATCCGAGATGAGAGAGGTTTTTATGTATAATTGCCTCTTTCCAAGCTACTTTGAGTTTAAAGCACCTATATTACTCTATTTTCTGATCTGTTATAATGTTTCCTCATCAAAAACATACCTGGAGTTGTATTTTTTTCATTCATACATGTTTAACACACAATTCCTGCCTCTCTTAAACAGAAAATATGCTGTTCCACCTAGTGATGTCATGTGAACTCTATACTACTTTGCTTCAATTATTTTTCTTACCTTGAATTGCCATTTTCTCCTCAACTAAAGGTAAAAACTGTTAACTTTAAACTACCATTACATGACGATGGAAACAGACTAATAAAAAAGGATTACTCAAGCAAGGCCTAAAGTTCATAAGAATCAATTCTGTGTAATATAGGATCATTAAAGCAGTTCCATTTTTTAATAGTTGTTAGCTTGTCAAAGAGTCATATGTTTTTCTTCAATTCAATATAACTTTATTTGTCACTGAGGGGCAACTTAAGCACACTGAACAGTTCAAATACAATTATACTAAATGGCTCAAATAAAGATCTGAGAGCAGCGTAACAGGAGGACTGGTCAGGATCAAGACTCTTATGGTAGTCTGAGGAGAGTAACAGCCCTCTGAACAAAAGTGTCCCACCTCTTTGTCCTGTAATCCAGACATCAGATTTTCTGAATGTAAGTCATTTTAACTTACCTACATATTGTTTTTTTTTTTTTTTTGTTTTGTTTTTTCCAGTGTGGGTCTCCTTTGGGTGCTCCAATGAAAATCCCAAAATATTTGCAGTATAGATCAATCCTCCAGGTAAGCTTCTGACCAGCTGCCCACTGCTAGTTTCAGGTTAGCTCGAGGACACTGAATGATGAGTCAAATGCAGAGGATAAGAACAATAAAGAATACTCAGACCGTTACTTAAACCTGTCACTTTGACTGAGAGTCGGGTTCATCTGAGGCAACTGTGTGCAATGTGAAGTAGCAACATTAACATTGAAACCTGGCTTACTTAAGTGACAGATAGCTCAAGACCAAAAAGCCCCTAACTACTTCCCCCTGAGCTGCTGTCACTCCTCTATCTCCTCTTCCTCCTCCCATCCCTCTCTCCATTCTGCCCGAGGACAAGGGGCCACAGCGCGATAAGAAACCGGCAAAATGATAAGATGGATGGGGACTATGGCGGAGATAAAGTTTGGACACCTCCACTGGGGAGAGAAGACTAAAAGGATTGTTTAATTTTTCTAAAACCGAAATGCATTTAGCTGTTCTGGATAAATCGTTTCTGTCACAATAGCCAATATAGGCTTGCGATATATTGCTGAAGAAAATATAGATAATACTGAATGTCCGTGTACCATTCGTTTTTTGAATATCAATTAAGAACAAAAAACATTCAAATGGGAATGCTGTTATTTCATTTTTCCGTTTTAGTGTCAAAAAAAAAAAAAAAAAACAGATTTCAATTAATTAATTAATTGGGCCTTCCCCCACGGGGCCCGGCCGGGCTTAGCCCGAAGGAGCGACGTGGGGCCGTCCTCACGTGGGCCCACCACCCGCGGGAGGATCCATATGGGACCGGTGCAGAGAGATCTGGGCAGCAGTCGACGGCGGGGGCCTCGGCGACCGGATCTCCGGACATGGAGACTAGCTCTGGGGACATGGAATGTCACCTTGCTGGGGGGAAGGAGCCTGAGCTTGTGCGGGAGGTTGAGCGTTACCGACTAGATATAGTCGGCCTCACCTCCACGCACAGTTTGGGCTCTGGAACCCAACTCCTTGAGAGGGGCTGGACTCTCCATTTCTCTGGCGTTGGCCGCGGGGAGCGGCGGCGGGCTGGTGTGGGCCTGCTCATTGCCCCACAGCTCAGTCGCTGTGTGTTGGAGTTCACCCCGGTGAACGAGAGGATCGCGTCCCTGCGCCTTCGGGCCGGGGACAGGTCTCTCACTGTGGTGTCGGCCTACGGGCCGAACAGCAGTGCTGAGTACCCGGCCTTCTTGGAGTCCTTGGGAGGGGTACTAGACAGTGCACCGACCGGGGACTCCGTTGTTCTCCTGGGGGACTTCAACGCCCACGTGGGCAACGCCAGTGACACTTGGAGAGGGGTCATTGGGAGGAACGGCCTCCCTGATCTGAACCCGAGCGGTGTTTTGTTATTGGACTTCTGTGCTAGTCACAGTTTGTCCATAACGAACACCATGTTCGAGCACAAGGGTGTCCATAAGTGCACGTGGCACCAGGACACCCTAGGCCGGAGGACGATGATCGATTTTGTAGTCGTGTCATCTGGCCTCCGGCCGCGTGTCTTGGACACTCGGGTGAAGAGAGGGGCTGAGCTGTCAACTGATCACCACCTGGTTGTGAGTTGGGTTCGCTGGCGGAGGAGGAAGCCGGAAAGACCTGGCAGGCCCAAGCGTGTAGTGAGGGTCTTTTGGGAACGTCTGGCGGAGCCCTCTGTCAGAGGGACCTTCAACTCACACCTCCGGGAGGACTTCTCCCGGATTCCAGGGGAGGCTGGAGATATGGAGTCCGAGTGGGCTTCATTCTCGGCCTCTATTGTCGATGCGGCTGCTCGGAGCTGTGGGCGTAAGGTCTGTGGTGCCTGTTGCGGCGGCAATCCCCGAACCCGGTGGTGGACACCGGAAGTAAGGGATGCTGTCAAGCTGAAGAAGGAGTCCTATCAGGCCTTGCTGGCTCGGGGGACTCCTGAGGCAGCTGATGGGTACCGGCGGGTCAAGCGTGCTGCAGCTCGTGTGGTCGCGGAGGCAAAAACTCTGAGCTGAGAGGAGTTCGGGGAGGCCATGGAGAAGGACTATCGGACGGCCTCAAAGAGATTCTGGCAAACCGTCCGGCGCCTCAGGAGGGGGAAGCAGTTCTTCACCAACACTGTTTACAGTGCGAGGGGAGAGCTGTTGACCTCGACTGGGGACGTTGTGGAAGGAATACTTTGAGGATCTCCTCAATCCCACCGTCACGTCTTCTGAGGAGGAAGCCAAGGCTGGGGACTCGGAGGCGGACTTATCCATCACCCTGGTTGAAGTCAGTGAGGTGGTTGGCAAGCTCCTTGGTGGCAAGGCTCCGGGGTTGGATGAGATCCATCCTGAGTAGCTTAAGTCATATCCAAGTGGCCTGGGTCGCATTTGAAAAAATCGGATCTGTGTTGTTCAGACTGTCATTAAAAGATCGGATACAGGTCACATAGAAGCCAAAGAATCGGATTTGGGTCACTTCAGGGTGCAGTCTGGACGCAGCCTTGGATATGTGGTCCTGAAACCGATACATATCCGATCTTTTGACATGCGACTTCAGTGTGACCGGCCAAAGCGCATTCATCCGACCTACACGTTATCAACAAGCCACAAACAAGTCACTATTCTGCGCTGAAGTAGGCGAAAATTGTTAATGAACTCCGTGTCACTGAAGCGAAGCACATCGCCACTCACCACTCTTGACTACGTCTCCACATCCACACGTTCCTTTCAACGGACGTCGCTGCCGCTGTCCTACAAAACGCCACGGCCCAAAACCTCATCCTACTCCTTTTCAATCTCCTCCTTAAAACAAGTAAGTTGTACATGTTCTGGCTCCGGTACGAGAGGAAGTTTAAAATCTCCAGGTGCTCAATGCTCGCTTCCATGTTTGGACAACTTCCGTAAACACAGAGCACACTCGATAAGGTTGAGGTCATCGTGTCCTCCAGTGCACATGCGGGACACTTTCGGGCCGTTTTACGTTCATACAGCTGATTACATACAAGTCGCATTTAATTGGAAATGTGAACGCAAAAACATCGGATTTCACAAAAAAATCGGAATTGAGAGTTAAGCCCTGCAGTCTGAACGTAGCCTGAGTGTTGCGACCCAGTCTTTGGGAAACAGAGTTTTAGACAGTAAAAAGCACAGTATTTATTTAACACTTTCCACCTTAAATTCTAAATGGAGTACAAAAAAGTACCCGTGATAAATATTTACTCCCCAAAAATTATTCTTCCATCTATCATGTATTGAACAATATCGTAAAAGTGTTTTTTGCAGTTGCTGAGCAGGTGATGGACAGGTGGAAAAAAACACATAGAAATAACGATGAGCCAATGCCGACCCAGACAGTAATTTTAACTGGCACTCAAAGCCAAAAGCCATGGTGATTTATCATGATTTTCAACGGTCATTACGCTAAATTATTTGAGCAAAAAAAAATTTCAGAGAGCGGATTTGCGAGGGAAATTGCGGCTTCATTCATAATCGCAGCAGTTAGCATTTTCCGCAAGGGACTGATAAATAGAATGGGGAACGCTAATAGAAAGGCTAAGAGAAAAAGATGAGCAGTTATGTGTGGAGGAAAAGGTCACGTTTTTTTTTTTTTTTCTTGGAATGGACACACGCTTCTTGGCTTTCTCCTTAGCGGGAGTGCCGGGGCCTGATGGATAGCCCGGGTCAGTGGGGTTGACAGGCAGGTTGATGTAAGAGACAGGGAAGAAGGCGAGACCCAAAGTGCACGTTCTAGCACCAGTTTGTTAAAGAAAGAGCTGCTTTTTATCTTATCCCGACAATGTTTCTCTACTCTGTTTCCACTCTGACCCCATTTTTTTTCCCCCAAATACATCGCATTACAAGTACATTACCGGACTATAACAGTACATGAAATACTAAGGTATAGACTGAGGAAGTTACAGTGGGTTGAACAGTAAGCTATAAAGAAAAACGGTGGAGAAACAACTGTCGATAAATATTCCAGGCTGTTTTTCTGTCATGGTTCCACCTCACAGTGAAATAAATCTACGTTATTATGTTGTTTCCTCATCAAAAACATACATTGAGTTTTGTTTTGTTTCATTCACATATTTAACACACAAACCCTGCATATTTAGGCTGAGTTTCTCTCTCAAACTGAAAAAAAAACCCCACTTTGTTCCACCTTGTGATGTCATGTTGCAATACAGGAAGAGCTCGACTGTGTTTTTAAATTTCACTTTACACCTTAATCATTTGGATGATTTCAGCCCTGGAATTGCCAATCTCTACTGAAGAGAATGTAAAAGGAGCTGTTAACTTGAAAACTACCGCTTCATGACATCAAGGTGGAACAGGACATTTTGAGCATTGGAGATGTAGACAGACTAATAATACAGGATTACTCTGCATGAATGAAACAAAGTACATCCCCTAGTATGTTTCTGAGGTGGTAACAAGATTCTAACTTAGTTAAAAGCTCACAAGAGTCAATTTTCTTTAATACGGGCTTTTAAACTTATTCACTTGTTGTTCAAAATTGTGTATACAGTAGGTACAAGAGGAGATAAACCATTAGTTGCCCGTTTAGTGTCAGCCTTAAATCTCCAGCAGGGACCAATATTTTGTTTTGGCCTAAAGGATATGTATAAAGCTTTATTTGAACACTTGTAAAAAGGTAACTGGACGTGATACACTGCTCTCTTATCGCTTTATGGTAAAAAGAAAGCCATTGGTGAGTTTGTAGTTGTAGTTGTGATTTAAATGATATAATTTGGGGAAAATAATCCAAATCAGCCCAGAAAATATCGGCAGAGCTTATGGACCATTGGCTGCTCTGGATTCTAAACAATTGGTCATGAAAAAAACCATAGCAGTCGATGTCCAGGTACAAGCATACTATGAGTGTGTCCTTAAGCTAGATACTTTTACCACCATGTTCATGTGTGAAAACTGTAGCTGTGGAAGTGAAAGAATATACAATATAAAAACAATCATTAATTATTATTACTAATGTCTGATCATTTAAACTGATTCTTGGGGATGGTAATTTGTCTCTAGATCTTGAGGTATTTCTTTGTAATTTCACACTTTCTGAATTAATGGTGGGTGAAATTGACAAAAAATAAACATATGTTGTTGTTTTTAACTTTTAAATTTTTTCTTCCAGTGACAATAATCAGACATTGTTTTTGTGCAGCACATCAGGAAGATGCATACTGTGCCTCTCTTTAGGTTCAAGTAAAAAAAAAAAAAAAACAACTTATTTGACAGATTACACAATGGGCCTCATTCATGAATCTTTTCATTAAAAAGTCATAACTTCAATTTACGAAGATGCTGAGAAAACTCTGCACCAGATTCGCAAAGCATTCTTGAGATAGCAAATTCCTTTTAAGTGACAGTTGCCCCTAATTCACCAACACTCAGCTACGAACACATCCACGCTCATTTTACATTTCATTTACATAGAACTTATAATAATAATATAATAATAATAATATGTATTTGGTTAGAAACACCCTCTGAACTTCCACATATGACCAATATGGGTTTGGCATTATGATATGTCTGTTTTACAGCTTCAGCGGTGACTTCAAATGTCCAATTCACATAAACACACTCACTGAGCAAATATGTACATCCTAAACTTGTTGAAATAACCGGTCCCTTTCGTTGTATTTATTGTGCTTTCCACGATCGCAAAGCTGTGGTAAATAGTGAGGGAGAGGGGCTGGGGTGGGGGGGCATAAGAGTGTGCTCTGGTCATGAGGGTGGTGGGAGTGATGGGGGTGAGGGGGGTGTTTAATCCAGCGTGGAGACCAGGTGGAGGGCTTTAACAGTGGTCCATATGGAGAGCACTGGGACTGGGATTTTCAGTTAAGAAAAAGTTTTGTGAATGCCACAAATGCTCATAAGAAGACTTAAGTACAAATCTGTTCTTAAGAATGTTTCATGAATGAGGCCCGATGCGTGGATGATTTATTATTATCACCTTTTTGCTGCCTTTTTGTTATAAACAACAAACTTAATACTCTAATTTTGTATATCTCCAAGACCACAATTCTAATTTAATTCATAAATATCTCCCCCATCTACTCCCTATTCCCAGTTTTAATATGGAGCTCACTGAAAATGGGAACCATTTGATGCTTTTATCCCCAAACTTCATATTGATATTTCACTTCTTTGCATTTCAAAACCTCTTGTTTCACTTCCCATGTGAGCAGAGGGACAGATGTCTGAATGGTGTTTTTATGACATAAATGTGCTGGATTTGTGTATTTGGGGGAAATGTCTGTGGGTGAATGAGTGATGCTGAGAGAGCTGCCCACAAGTGAAGCACTGCCCAAGGACAGATCTGGTACAGCCCCAGGCTCCAGTTTGGATCTTTAGAGACTCCAAACTGAAGAGAATGCATAATAAATACCAGCATTCAATTTCACAGATTGTGCTGCAGTGGATTTTAATAGTGAAGGTAATAAGGGCTGCCAAGCATGTCCTCCAGTTTTAGAAAAAATTGTGAATTTAAATTTGAATGAAAGATGCATTATGTAACTTTTGAGGTGGAGGGTCTTTCACCTGCTTGTCTCATAAGGAAATTATTGCTTTTCTTGGAATGTTCCAAAGTATTGCATTAAACCTATGTATCTCACATTTATCCAATTACAGGCTGAAGAAATAAAATGAAAGGAGGTTTTGACATCTGACCTCTAACTTTGCCTACTATTTCTTTTATATTTATTTAGATGTAGATATTTATTTAAGGCAGTACTATGGAAAACTTACAGCTAAGTGAAGCTTACATGGTGAACTTTTGTTTGCAGTAATGTTTTTTGTATGTCTGCATTATGTTCCTTGATGAAGCCCCAAATATTTTATACTGCCTACATCAAAAAAACACTTCATGTATGGGAAAAACATGACAATATTTCAGGCTGAATTGCTGGGTCTCTACCAGCCGAGTTTTGTCCACAGTCCTCTACTGCTCTGCCTCCCTGTCCTCCTCCTTTCAGGTGACCATTCAGCTGCTCCAGTTCTGCCAGTACTTTCTGGCAGTCACTTAAAATGCCACATTTCTGTGCCAGCATACTCCTGGTTTGACCCATCTCCCTTCAGACTTCTTTGCAGCTATTGTTTGCCGTTTGTATAGTTTTTAAAGTTAGTAAAATAAAAATGAGTATGAAATGTTTCTTCAGGTTCTGATTGATTAAATGGCAAACTCAAAATGTATATCCCGCTGATATAGAAAATGTGGGTGAGGTGTCTTGCCTCAAGGCTTTGGCTGTTGCTGCCCAACCGTGACACCTGCTGTTCTCAGTGGTCTCCCATCCAAACAATGCAGGCCCAACCCAGCTCAGCCATCGAGACCTGACAAGACCGGAAATTGAAAAATATACCGACTTTCTTGCAAACCCAGTAGGAAGACTGTGTCAAAAACGGTCAAGGTATGAAATAAACAGAGGTCTATCCATACATGACTTCCACGTTAGAAAACTGTGGTTTCCAATGGGAGCTGACGTCACCGTAAACATCATCACAACAAGGAGTCTGCACCTCCAATGGATACCTGCAGATCACGCTAGTAGTAGTAGTACAGTAGTATTTTTATTTTTATTTTTTGTACCAAAATGACTACACAGCGCTGCCGAATCCTGCATGTATCACCGAATAAGAACACAGAACCTGACCTCGAAGCATTAAGATTCATTCACTCGACAGTAGGCGGGTACTTTTTTTTATTTAACCAATCGCTGCTATTTGGTTGTGACGTATGTAATATGCCAAATCCTGTAGGAAGAAGGGCAATAACGTCTCGGGAATCGTTGCCAATACAGAATGTATGGCTTCATCTACATCCATCTCGACCACTTTGTTTAGCTGTACCACAAAAGGGACCCAGACAGTCGCTTGAGTATGACGTCCTGGCTTCACAGCTCTTCGCTGATTGGCCGGTGCATGGTCTACAACTACTGGGTTCTTGCAAACCGTCTAGTGTGTTCCGAGTCCTGACCTAATGCTGGAGAGAAATGAAACTGAGCAGGCACTAGGTGGTGCCAGCCTGGCTAGTGGAAACAGGGATTGATCGGTAATATGGCGTCTTGAAAATAAGTGATTAACGGTTGCTCGAACATGCACGAATCACTTTAAATACATCTTCGGGTGAGTAAATGGTAAGGGGAAACAATTATATCATGGTTAAAGGCTCTAATAGATTTGCTTTAACAGTATCTGCAATTGAATTTGGTCTTATTAGTCTCAATATAATATAATATGTCTTCTTCAATGGCCCACTTTCTGTCATGGTTCCAAAACACGTGCCACATTTTACCCCCTACTGTGTATAACCGTCCAATCAAGAAATCCTGCTCATATTACATTATATTCTATTCCCATCCTTTTACATTCATTTAAATGCACATTACCTTATTGCATTATGCACTTACCTTATATGAACGCATTACCCCTTTGACTCAATACTAACGCTTTCCATTTTACACAATTAACCTTGTGACTGCTGTAATCTCATGTGTGAAGTCTTCTCAGCACGTTACGTTCTATATAGAGCTTTTGATGCGCAATTTACTGTAGATAGACTGCCATGTCTTAAGAATCAAAAAGAAAAATATTGATTACCTTAAGGGATACTTGGGTTGTGTTTCTCCATGAAAGAGTAACATTACATCAATGCAGCTTTCATCCTCTACCTCCCCCTGTGTCTCGCTTTGCTGCTACAAGGCCATTGGCGCTTCTGAATTCACTTCATTTTCCTGGGAGAGGAAACAGGGCAAGAGTCAACATTCAAACATATTCTGACTATTTTAAAATGGATGAAATGATGTTGGAGCATGCATGAGTAAACCGGCTGGGGTCGCAAGAGAAGGTGGAAAGGAAAGTCGTATTAAATGGCCAGAAGATATGTTTTGGGCAACTTCATTTTTGTGGTTTTATGTGGAAGTAAAAAAAGAACAGGCATTGTAAAACAGAGGATGCTTGTTTGGCCCATGTCCCGCCAGACTTTTTTGCAGTCATTGTTTGCCTTTTTGTACAGTTTTTACTAGTAAAATACTTGTAAAATAAAAATGTATACAGCACAAGATAAAATGTATATGTTTCCTCAGATTCTGGTTGATTAATTGGCAAACTCTAAATGTGTATCCCATTGATGATAGACAATGTGGGTGAGGTGTCTTGCCCTAAGACTCGTATTAAATGGCCAGAAGATAAGTTTTGGGTGACTTTGTTTTTGTGGTTTTATATGGAAGTAAAAAAGAACAGGCATTGTAAAACACAGGATGGTGAATTCAATATTTTTCTCAGTGTGTTTCTCAAACTATTATTCAAATGTTGTCATTATAAAGCAATGTTTTTTATGGTTGTATAAACCTATTCTGGATCTTATTTATATGAATCCCATGTGCGTGTGACATCTGTGTCTCTGGTGGTCATAGGATCATTTCTTTTCTGCCTTTTTGGTGTTTAATGCTATGCTGTGGAACATTCATGCAAAGCAATAACTTCTTGATGGAGACAAGAAAGAAAAAGTTATACAGAGCACCTCAAAGTTCATCACATCAGAATCAGGACATTGCTGTTTATGAAATGTACTGTGTTGTTTACTCATTTCACATGTCACTGAACATATTTGTACAACAGATGGGGCATAATTACTGTTAATTTAATTACTGTTAAATATATACAATAAAAACTTATGTGACTAATATAATTTGTATCTGACAAATCATGTTAACAGCCCACTTTACATGAGATAAACAAACACATGGCACACCTTCTAAAAGCACTGCAAAATCAGAAACTGGTCTGAAAAAACAAGTGACTGTTACAGAATGGTAGAAATAAAGATGAGAAGTTAGTTTTAACCAGCTTTGCTTTAGCTAGTGTTTGTCTAAGGGTGTATCCCATAATGCTTTTCACTATGATGACACAATCTATTTTTAGCAAGTATTAAAAGTATTGGTAAAGTAAATAATATTAGTAACAAAAAAGTGTTCCTTAGTCAGTCCAAGTACAATGCTTTGTGATTTTTTCTTGTGTAGCTTAAAGGCTACACAAGAGTTTCAATCATCACATTTCTGCCTGTTACTCATAAATTGGGTTTAAAATTAATTGTGCTTTTAATTCATTAATCTCAGATTTTATTTCATTAATCACAGTGTCTCAGTTGCTCTGAACTTACGGCACAAAATGCCACATTACCATATACATTGTACACGTTTTGTCCTTGCAAGCAGTTACTACACCCTCTGTGCTTATTGTGTGTGCTGTGTAATAATGTGTGTAGGTAGTAGTACTGCTGAAAACATCAGGTGTATGAGTCAGGAAATAAAAGACACTTTGCTGCATAGAGGATAAATTGAATGTTCTTTGTGGTATAACAAATAAGCTTGTGTTAAACCTAGTGTAGGCAGATTTTTGTGCCATCTCAAGGTAAAACACTGCATCTGCAATGGGCTCTCAGCATATTGTAGTCCAGTATAAACAATATCACCTTGAATGGGCCTTCTGACCTTTTAAAACGAGTATTAGAGCTGTGGATTTAATGACGGGAAAACAGTGAGGCAAGGTACAATCATAAAGGGATAGTGTGGTATAGAGGAAAGCTAGTACCACTAATAACTATAAAACTTAACCTTCATTTGAATTACTAAATCATAGAAAAAGACAAATACTTAATTAACAATGAACACAGTTTGTAAGAATAATTCAGGACTAGTAATTAAAGGGCAAGCTTTAGGGAACTGAAGTAGTTATTATTTTATTTTATTTATTTTATTACAAAAAAGAAAGAAGAAAAAGAAAAATACAACAGACAACCCTTTTTCCCCTATCACAGTTGAGGAGATGAGCTGAACTGGATATAGCAGAATATTAGTTCACGATGGACTGTTGCTTTTCTATTTCTAATCAGCTTTTTTGGGTGCATTCACATTTGCACACACAGAGCACCAACACTAGGACTAAACTGGGACTAAGCCAGATCTAAAACTGGACAAGATGAGAACTAAACCATGTATAGAACTAGAGCAAACCAAGTCTACATCAGGACTAAACTGGGAAAACCAAACCCAAAAAAACTATTATGTGAATGCACCGCAAATTTGAAAAAGTGTGAAAAGTCGGGACTATCTGAGAGAATGTAATGGTAAAAGACACATGTTGTTACTTGTGTGTGTGCATGTCGGGTATTAGCCGCCTGGAATGAGAAGCACTCCAGTGATTGTAGCAGGCATGAGTAAAGCCTGACATGGCTCTGGACTACTGCTGAGCACGCACTGCCTTATTTACTGCCCCAAAGTCAGTGGGATGTAGTGTGTGTGTGTGTGTGTGTGTGTGTGGGCTAGAGTGTGTGGGCTATTACCTACACCACTGTGGAACCAAAATTATGTGGGTAGGTGTGAGTTAATACTATTATGATGTAACATTGTAACATGTTTATTTTTATTGATTTATTTTTTTCATGTATGTTTTTATTAGAACATGCTGGCATCTTTACAGTCAGTAACATATCAGAAAAATCTTAGTCCTCCCCCTTTAAAACAAATAAATTCAGGCAATACAGGGAATTTATTTATTTTTTTTAGCCAACGACAAAGGTTATTTCAAAAGACCACTCTGCAATTAAGTGCAATTAAGAGGATGAAGAAATTTGACTTTTTTTGTGCTAAATGGCAGAGATTAAAAGTCAGTATTGTTACATTGAGGAGATTATTATACGGAGTCAATTTTTATTTGTTTGTTAATATGACAAACAACATTGAATACAAAATGATCAGTATGAGGGAAAAATTATTTTTGTCATGTCATTCTTTCCTGAAAAGAAATGTCTCAAAGCACAAGGCTGCATTTGTGTAGATAAAACATACAGACCCATTTAGCCAAAGCCAGAGCCTTTTAGCCACAATACCCAGAGTCAGTGTATACTGTCATTGTATCCTTGGGCAAGATACTTCACCTACATTGCCTGTATAAATGAGTTCTGTACTGTTGTGGTTGGAGGAGTCACTGGTGCAGAGTAGCACTTTGTTTTTGTGGGACTGTGGAGTGAATTTATAAATATATCAAACAGCTTGTGTCCAAAAAGTGCAGAATCATTTTAAAATTAAACTAGGCTATTTGTTTAAAGGCCCATATTGTGCAATCTTCTGATCTACTGTTGTTAAAATGTTTCCTCATCAAAAACATAACATTTAACACACAAACCCTGTATATTTGTGTTTTTTCCACTTGAGAGAATGGAGAATGTTCCTGTTGTAATACAGGAAGTGCTCCACTGTGTTTTTAAAGGCAGACACCTTCACTAGAATTATTTGGATTTCAGCCCTGGAACTGTCAGCTGAACTAGAGGTAAAAGGTAGATGTTAACTTGAAAACTATGGATTCATGACGTGACATATAAAAGGTGGAACAGAGCATTTTGAGCTTTGGAGATGTAAACAGACTAATAATAAAGGGTTACTCAAACACGTGTGAATGAAGGCAAAAGGAGAAATGCAATTTGTCAACTGGACAAATGTTTATTTGGTCAAATATGTTTCGCAGCTCATCCAAGCTGCTCTTCAGTTCTGGTCAAAATGCTGGTGAATACTTCTTAGGTCAAACCTATATCAAAACAAAGAGAACAATAGGGTAGCCAGGTCAGGTCCAGAGGTGTGAAAGCTCCATTATGGCCCTGAATGATAATGCTAATAAGACCCCAGTTCAATAGGCCTCAGTTCAATAGGCCTTACAGAACTGTAAACAAGTAGATATGTTAGTTTCAGAGCAGTTTCACTATAGTTAGCTCCTCCCTTCAGGCAGATATAAGGAAGTATCCACCAGCATTTTGACCAGAACGGAAGAAGCAACTTGGAAGAGCTGCGAAGCGTATTTGACCAAATAAAATTCAATTTGTCCAGTTGACAAATTTTATTTCACCTTTTGCCATGGATTCTACCTGGAAGACTGAGGGATTTTTCACACATGGGTGAATGAAACCAAAACACAACTCCATGTATGTTTTTGAGGAAGTAACAACATCATAACATGGCTAAAATCTCGTAAGAGTTGATTTTGATAGATTTATCTAAGCAAACTGACTCATCATTTTACACACAGCACTTGTACCCATAACCATCTAACAAAATCACTATTACATCTTTGTTATTTTTATACACATTACATATTTGAACCTCAAGGACAGTGACGAGGGTTGAACAGAATTGTGGCTGTGGGTGTGTGTGTGGCCGGCGTGTACTTACGTATTTATAACACAAGGACGGCGCTGCGGAGAAGGCCCTGCATACTGACGAGGCCCAGACGAAGAGAGCCTCTGTGTGCTGGCAGGCTGAGGCGAGCGGCACTAACAAGCAGTCATTCACCTCATTTATACTCCAAACTGTTGGGATTCTGCTAACATGAGCAAGCAAATCAAAGAATAGTTGAATACCTGAGTTTCAGATGGCATCATAACATTCTATAGGTCTACATTATTTAATACAGATGGGGGGCAGCTCCAATCAATATTGTTCAACTGCAGATTTTTGATGCAATATACTGTAGCATGGTCTTGGGTATAGTCAATAATAGACATGATCAGGTTCCATCAGGGGTGGGACGAGACAGAATTCTCATAAGACAAGACCAGACACAAGATAAGGTCCACGAGATCGAGACAAGGCGATTTTTTAAATATAAACTATGATAAATAAATTGTGGTGTTTAGTTCACAGTTTTGGCCATTACGTTTTACTTTTGCGGCCATTTTTGCACTGTTTTTTGGAACTACGGCTTCTCAAAATGCTAACTCACGAGCGTTCCATCACTTTTTTGCCCAATCCAAATGTAAACACATGGTGAAAAAAATCTCACGTCATCATTTTCCTCATGTGTGCACAATTTTGTGGCACATTGGTCTCACGAGATCTTGTGGTACGAGGTCTTGTCTGATCCCTAGGTTCCATATTTGAGAATTTACCTTTCCGATATTTCATGGCAGAGTACCGTGTAATTCATAGGAAAAACTAGTTTTTGCCCCTCCATCAGGAAGCATGACATCAACAGTCAGACAGGCAGGAAGATGTTGTGCAAAGGTGTTGTAAAAAAACATATGTATAATCAGGGGAGGGTGTGCTAAGGTTTTTAAGTAAGTCAATTTTGTGGTTGGAAAAACTCACTTATTTCTAGGGTACATAAAAAGAAATATGTGATCAGGTTGGAGAGAGGATTCTATGCGTCAGCTAAGTTGTGAATCAACTATTTACATATGATAGAAATGACTGAAGTTCGATGTAACAACAACAGATCGGCAACAGCAACTTGTGCATGAGTAAAATCTGACTCAGAACTAAAGGTGCCAAAAAAAAAACAAACAAAAACTTTTCTATTTAAAGCATAAGCTCAGACTTAAGCTCAGAATTCACATACGTCTTCAGATCTGTGCCTGTCGATTATAAAGACCCAACCATATCATTGACAGTTCGTAATAAACTAATCTCAGTCTCGATTAAAATTCAATTAATAACCCAGCCCTAGGTTTCCAGGTATATTGATTTGTTGCACCTTTGCTTGGTTGCATTTCTTACTCAGTGTCGGTTCTTCATGTGGGCCTGCTGTGCTGACCGTGCCCTCGTCTATTTGTGGAATGGAGACAATTTATTAGCTCTAATTAACAATCAGGGCTGCCTCATTTTTACAGGCTTTTGGGTGATTATGGAGCTTCTGAGAGCGTGTTTAAACAACCCATATCACATTTTTTCCCCCTGATTTATGATAAAATGTTATTTCTCCATCAAAAACATACCTGATTTTTAATTTTTTTTTTTTCCATTGACACACAAACCCGGATTATTTAGGCTGAGTTTTTCCCTCAAACTGAAAACAGTGGTAATACAAAACATGTTCCACTGTGTTTTTAAACTCCATACACCTTCACTAGAATTATTTGGATGATTTCAAGCCTGAAAATTACAATCTCTATTAAACCAAATTCGATTAAGACCCCCCAAAAATCATGAGCAATATTGTTCACCCTAGGTTCACCACAAAATAAATATGTTTTCATTGCTGTGAGCTTTTTAGTACCAAGTGATTTTATATAAAGCACACAAACCTTGTTTTTGTCAGTTTTTGTGAAGACACTTGAGCGGTCAGATCCACTGACTCACAGGTTGGCAATGCGATTCCATCTCCTACAGATGAATGCTGCTGTTGTGTCCTTGGGCAAGACAGTTAAAACCTTCTCACCCCCAGTGTCTCCGTACACTGGTGTATGAAAGGTTGAGTGGTTCCTTGTCGTAAAGCGCTTTGAGTGCCTTGAAGGCGGAAAAGTGCCACCAGCTCACCACTCTGCTACTCTACAGAGTCAATAGGGTTCAAATATATAGGACGTTAAAGTGCCTATGACAGGTTAGACCACTTATTTTACTCAAACACACTTAAGTTTCTTATATTTAAGATTCTTGTATAAACATTCACACTCGTTTTCCCAATTTTCCAGGCAAAAGTGTGAGGTTTCACTCACCAAAGCATGTCTGAGCGCCATGGTAATGAAGTAGTAGTAATGTGGCACCTGTAGTTTTGTATAAACCTCGACTTCTGTTGTCATGCATTTAGTCATTAGATATTGGCTTCTGTACAGTATTTTTCACACAGTTCAAATTTGACCTTGTACAATTTGGCAGTGTAAAAAAGACAGGCCTTTTTCTATTATTTTTGAAATAGTAGAAGGTTCCAGTTGGGCTGGGGGTGGGGAATGGGATAAAAACATTACAAATTTTTTCATCATATTGATCGATTTACTGGGCTTGACAATAACGGTTGTCCGCTAGCCTGAGGCAACTTAAAGTTTTGTTCAGGTAAGTGCTCTCCCCTGCTTAGTTGCTCGAGTGGGCAGGTGAAAATACAGCAAAACAAATCTAGTCCCTCATTAATAATAACTATTTATTTGGTTGAAAACCAAAGCGACGGGTTGTCTGCTCGTAAACCCGTTACCTATAATCCTGTTTTATTCTTATTTCTTAGTTTAGGTTATTTTATGTACATATTTTAGCATGCTATGTTAATTTACCCTTTTACATCCCTATTAATTAAGTTATTACTTAATTTATACCATTTTTCACCTTGTTTTTTGTTACTTCCCAGACCCCAGCAAACTGGATCGTAACAGGAGATAAGCAAGTAGTGGTCGCTACACCTTAGAAGTTACATCGTGCACCTTTAAGAGGGAGCTAAGACTAACTGCTGCTTCGGAGAGTTCACATTGGTTAAATCCACCTGTCACTCAATCAGAGTATCACAGAGGCTGACCAATAGGAGGAATGGGTGTTGTCTGTGTTTGAGCATAGAGCTGCATTAAACAGAAAAACAATGAATTATCATATGACGATCTAAGCAAAATAAATGACATAAAATCAATCAAAGTAAATTCACACATACATTCATACACCAGTGAACACAGATAATATGGGCAAGATGGGTTAAGTGTTTTGCCCAAGGACACAACAACAGCATTCATCTGTGGGAGCCGGAATATTGTATGTTTATGTCGAAAGTGGGATTCAAACTACCAACCTTCAGATCAGTGGGCAAACACTGCCAACTCAGCTACTGTCGCTAACTAGAACACATTTTTCTCACTAATTTAAAAGAGAAAAGGTGTACAAAATTGACAATTTCTTCCCTATCCCTGCAAACTATTTACTTTATATAGGCAATTCTCCAAACAAGCACATCTCCACACTTCGCTGTGGAGTAAAGAGGTAAATACTGCTTCACTGTCCATCTGACAAAAACATTTACACACCCATAGACAAGGCGAGTGAATCGTCTTGCCCAAGGACACAATGACAGAATGCATTTGTAGCGGAGCCAATTTTTTGATTTGTATGCAGACATCTTTACTTCCATCCAGTGCCAAACAATTTATACATCACTGGTGACACTGCAATAAAAAAAAATCAAGGAAACAAAACCAAAAATACGCTTGAATGCACATCCAGTTTTCAAAATCAAATTCAAACAAGTCCCTTACTCTAGAAAAAACAAAACATTGCGCTCCTTTTGACTGCTTTTCTACCGGTCAGAGAGCTGTTCTTAAAGGGCATTTTTGTCTTGGGCTTAAGTGCTGCTTCCATCTAACTTTTATTGTAGCCTAATAGGTTTTTCTAATTATCCTAGCAGTCATAGAGTAATACAGATTCCATAACTCCTCATGAGTCAGCAGAGAGGTCATTATGACAAGACTAAAGCTGAGTGGAGAGAGGAGAAGGGGAGCCTGTATTCTATATTTGATTCCTCCTTGCTTCTTGCTTAGTAGCTGGATCGATACATCTGCATATTATGGTTAAGGGCAAGAACAAGAAAGTATGGATTCCGAGCAGCTGTAGCGGGGGCTAGATTGTGTTTCCGTGTGCGCAGGAGCCAGGCAAATGGAGGAAGTGTGAGGACTATGGATTGATGGCAAGAGAGGAGGGTTTTAAAGCCTTACAAGACAGGAAAAAAAGGAATGAAAAATGTAAACACAAAAGGTAATAGATAAGGTATGCAATCTAACCTCTCTTTAGAACAATCCCAAGTGTGGATAAATAAAGAATTGTCTATTTCTATAACATAAACCTACACCATGGAAGTGCTCAGTCTACATTCATTATAGTAAACATGAGGCCTATTCACACAGGACAGGTTTGCTGTGGAGCTAAAGAGAGTTGTGATAGGACAGTTTTTGCAGCACCAATCTGAATGGGATGTGCTTAAAGAGAGAGAGACCTTTCCAGAACTTTCTGGAGGTTGAAAATCTACACTGAATCCAAGGAAATAAAAGCTAAAACCATACTTTGGAACATTCTCATTGGAGATAGAATAGTTTTGTCCTATACTGGTGAATATTAGCCAGGCTGGCACCACTTAGTGCCCCTGCTCAATTTCATTTCTCTCCAGGGACTAGGTCAGGAATTGGAATACACTAGACGGTTCGCAAAAAACCCCGGAAGTGCAAGTTCGGGCACTAGCAAAGAGCCATATATTCTGTGTTGGCGACGATTCCCAAGATCAAGGAATTAAAGCTGGAATAAAGAGAATGCTTGGTGAATTTTATCAAGAGGAAAGACGTTATTGTCCTTCCTATGGGATTTGGGAAAAGCTTAATATACCAGTTAGCCCCGTTGGCAGCACATTACATATTGTAGGAGCCATTTTTCTTTCATTTAGGCTGGGGTTAGTTTGGGTCACTGTTTGTCTGGGCACAGGGTGACCTATATTCGGCTTGGCCACAAGGGGGCAGGGTGGAGTCAAGCCCTATATAAATGCACAGGTGCCAGTGCACTGGGTGTATGGGTGACAGGAGGTCACACGGTTTTTTCCGCTCTCTTTACGGCCGGTGGTCTAGTTTTCACTACTCAACTCTGTAATATTATTGAACATCCTTTATCCATTCTACTTCCTACTCCTTTCTGCTTTACGATCCAATCTGCCAATCGGGTAGCGCGTTAGGCCTGGATCCCCTGCACCCAGAGACGACAAAAGGTTAGGACTAAAATTGTCGTTACACAAGTAAAAACTAACAAACATGCTTTTATTTTATTTTATTTATTTATTTTTGGCTAAAAAAGTTACATACTAGGGCTTTCACTCCATTTCTATTTGCAGAAGAAGAAACTGCATATTTTCGAACACTACAATCTATAGCATCTAACTTTAATATTATTATTTTTTAATCAGGTTATGGATGGTTTCTATGTGTAAAATTGTCTATAAACACACAATATGGCACATGTATAGTTTATTACATCATTCTCAACCAAATCTGGGAGAATCCTGAGGGGTTTGTAAAAAGATGTCCAAACTTTACTGCCTAAATTATAATGAATCAATGAGGTGTTTAAATTCCCTATATAACCTATGATTATTGATTACTGTAACTCATATTTGTGTTAAAGTTACACCTTACCACATATAACTAAAACACATTTTTTACCACAAATTTCCACAAAGAGAGGCCCAGCGTCCCAGTGAGGTAAAGAGGTAACTATTGAAACATCCATTCAATGTCCATCTGACACGAACACTGACACACTCATAGAGAAGTTAAGTGAATTGTCTTGCCCAAGGACACAATGACAGAATGCATTTGCAGTGGAGCCAGCTTTTGGATTTGTATGCAGACATCTTTACTTCCATTAAGAGCCAAACAATTTCTATTTATACACTCACAGTTAGACCAATGAAAATGGCCCATAGAGCCTATTTTATAATGGTTACCGTGTTTTTCGGACTAAGTCATACTTTTTTCATGGTTTGGGTGGTCCTGCAACTTATACTCCAGTGCGACTTATACATTACAATTTTCACACTGACAATCGCGAAAGGGTGCTCTAGGCTTGTGTGCCAGTATCTGCTACTCCTATTACTAATGTACCACTGTCACTTCGCTCTACTGCACATGTCTCCTGCAGAAAGAGCTGCTGTCCTGTCTGGTATCAGGTCAGTCGATCGCACCATTACTTCTGTACCAATTTAAACAAACTTATTAAGACAACTGAGAAAACTGAATACAAATGCCCCCAAAAAGAAAATCATATTTTGCAGATTACAAGCTGCAAGTAGTGAAATATGCAGCTGAAAAGAAAGTTTGGAGTGAGTGAGAAACTTGTGACAACTGGGAGGGTGCGCCATGCAAGTTTCCTGGAAGTCACTGAATGGATCGACAAAGCTTGGACTTCAGACGAAACTATTCTGTCGGGATTCAAAAAGGCAAGAATAATTCTAACTGGAACCGCTGCTAAGTCTGACAACAGCAATGCAGAAGAGGAAGCGGTGCTCCGTTTGCCTCCGGAGGTCACAAAGTTGCTCAGAAGTGACACAGAGGATGTAGAATTCACTGCATTTAGTGATTTGGAGTGAGAGGGAGAGTTTGGTTAACTTGTTCTGTTATGTTGTTTATTCTATAGTTATCTTAAGAACTGTTCATATGTGACGTTAACAGGCTGTTGTTCTCTGTTCTATTGTTGTATTGTTACTATAACTTGCATATAAGTGGCACTTACAGTCTGGTGCAACTTGTGTATATATATATATATATATATATATATATATATATATATATATATATAATATATATATATATATATATATATATATATATATATATATATATTTTTTTTTTTTTTTTTTTTTTTTTCTCTCTCTCTTCTTCTTCATTATGCATTTTTTGGCTGGTGTGATTTATACTCTGGAGTCCTGAAAATACCGTAATGTTCTATGGTTTAGTGACAAAAAACTATGTTATCTTTCTATTTCCACTATACATTGCAGTTGAAGAGTTTCGGGGTCACCAGCGTTCTACAGGTAAAATTGGTCTCAAAATTATTACTATTATTATAGAGGCAATGTTGAGAACATGCCTTCACCTTGAACTATTACAAGTCTAAACATAGGCTCATTCAGTGATGTACAGCAGGTGAAATTGCAGTTGTCAGTTGAGAGGATCTGTGGAGTACTTATGGTTTACTGTCCCGCCACCATGTAGGAAAATATACCAAGCCATTGAATGACACAGAATTTGCTCTGAATAACGTTTTACTGTTATTCACATTATTAACATTTTACTGCAGAGAGACAAATGGATAGGAAGCGTGAGTGGGTATGGATGACAAGATAGCTGGTCTGTTAAAAATCATTTGTACAGAAGGGGGGAAACCAATACATGCAACTGGGTGGGAAAGACAGATAATGCAAGATAAAGCAGAAAAACATGGAAGGGGAAGGGAGAGAGAGGAAATAGGTTTGTGCAGGAGGAGTGACAGACTGAAGGGGGATTTGCAGTCTCGCTCGCAGATAAGCACGAGGCTTTCCTTGCTATTTTCTATTCTCTCCAAGTGGCTCTATGTCAGAATATACACACATGCTTTGGGGGAGCATTTGAAGATTTGTCAGTGTCCTCTCTACAACTTCCAAGTGTCCAAAACATACCAGACATTACATTACTACAAGTGCGTTTTTTAACCTATCGACACAAGAGAAAAAAAACTTGGTGTAATTTTGGAGTTTTTGATCAGAGTCCTCCCATTTCTCTCTCAGGCCATTTTTGTAGAGCAAAAGGTTGCTGTGGGGAATGACTTTAATTATCTATGTAAATGTCACCTTTCCTTCACTTTAACTTTTTCTTTCTGGTGGTTCCTCTTAATATTGGCTGTTTTATGATATTTCTGTGGCAATGTGTGTGGGTTAACATAAATGTTTAAGATACAAAAATCTACCTATAAAACGCCACCCCAGAAATTGCAGCTGGAGATGACATTTATTTTATCTTCATTTAGGCTTGTTTGTATAAATAAATAGTTCCAGTGTAGTGACTTAAATAGGCAATAAATCATTTGTGAGGACACATACTTCATTCAAATGTTCATGCAGTTCCATTTTCACAGCGAGTTGTCCGTCAAACAGAAAGGAGGAATATTCCCAGGCAACAGTAGAGCTGGTAAAACAACAGTGGGCAGAGCCGTGGGCACAACATTGGCACGGTCCTGCTAACCTGCACCACATGACCACCTGAAAATGTGAACCTACATTTAACTTCTGAGAGCGTAAATTAATGGGTAATCTACCAAGCACTTAACACATACTGCAGCTGAAAAACAGTACGGAGACATCAGCAACGTGGAAAGTGGACCGGACGCTCGGAAAACAGAGGCACTAGTGTGAGGAGCGTAATGTAGCTATCATGGAAAGGCTGGAGGTCACAGGTCAGGGAAGAAATGATTGCGTGCTTATATAGCATGAGCTTGCCAGTGCGATTGACCTGAACAAATTAAATGCCCAAACTGCATAAATGCCACATTTACAAATCAGCGTTGTGATCCAGTGTTACTCACATGTGGTTGAGTGGTTGTTGGTGATTCATAATGTTGATGATATCGATGATGGTTGGAGGCTAACGCAAACTTTCTCATTGAAAATGCGTTGACATATGGAAATGTAACCATAGACTGTATATATGAATGGACATAACTAACGTGCTACCCTCCGTGTTCCAAATAGAAAGTGTGCCAAGAGGCTCTTCCGGCTCCCATTGACTTACATTGTGATCTTGTCTCCTCTCTCTGTGACTGCAGCTGTGAACCTCGTCATTTTGGTCTTAAAATGTTTGTATTAACCCGTTCTACATGATCCCGAGTATTTCATTTGCTATTTTGTTTCTAAATCAAGATATGAACATAAATAAAAGACCAATCAGATGCCTTCATTCCCCAAGGTCGCGTTACCAACAGGTCTGATTGACAGCTAGTGCGTTTCGTCGCTAAATAAGCCCCCTTAATGCATTTCGGTGAGAAGGGTGGGTACATTTCGTGGTTGGATTTCCAAATATGGAGCCGTTCATTTGAGTGAAGTCATGAACTCGCTTAGTCCAATACAGATTGGCACTGGAAGGGTCTATAACATCTAAAATCTGGGTTAATTCAAGACATTAGGACCTTTAATGTAGCATATACCTCATGACCGCACATGGATGCACTTGTTCTGTCGCAGGGACTCTGTACCTGACAAAAGTTCACCCTTGTTGAGTTACCATAGCAACCGGAAGATTGGTTGTTGCTACCCGTAAAGCCTGACTCCAGTGCGATGAGACAGAAGGAGCGAGAACAGAGCCAATTGAACTTTAATCACCATGCTTGTCATTAGTGCAGTGTTTTTCTTGATTGTGGTGTAGCATGTCATACACTGAGGATATAAAGAACACTGTAATAGTATATTTATCTTAATGTGCGTATGGCAAGATATACAGTATAGCAGTTTGCGAAGAAAAGTTATGTTGATAATTACAGGAAGTAGAGTTCTAAAACATTTTGAAGACATGACACACACGGAAGAATTATAACCAAAAGTTAGGCACAATGTACAGTGTTTCTGATGGGTGATTTGACTTTGTATTTCTGTGCCTCATCAAACATTTCAATTAAGTGTTTTTGTTTGGTTTGTTTTTTTATTTGGGAAAGTGTAAATTAATCCATTCATGCAAAAACTCAGAAAGGAATAGACAATATATGTATCTACAGCCGTGACATTTTCGTATCGGCAGTGTGTCTTCAGTATGTTAGGGGGAAAAAAAGATAAATAAATAACAACTTATTTTATTAAGAAACTGTATTTTATGAACTTAACACATTAACTTCAACTGATGGGCAAAAAATCATGAAAATAAATAAATCTGATGAATATTTTGTATTGGTTATATACATAGACATTGCTATTATGTATGTAACAGTAGTTCAAACATCACAATAAGTATAATAACAAAGAGCAAAAATACAAATGGTAATAATAAATAATCTAAATAAGTAGCAAAATAACAAGAAACTGTCAAATAAGGCATAATTATATCAATGTATATGTACAAGTAAAAATAAAAATATAGAAATACAAATATAGCTCTCAGCTATATACAAGAAGGTGTGAGGAGAAAAAGGAAAATGTAGAATAGTGATTGACAGGACATTGGGAAACGTATTACATAAGGATGAGTTGTTGTACTGTTGTATGGAGTATGGTATGAATGTAGTCCTGTATCTCTCACTGTTTGAGCGGAGCTGTAGGAGCCTGTTGGAGAATGACTTCCTCTGTGCCTCTATAGTCTGGTGCAGCAGGTGAGCTGGAGTGTGCATGATGGAGAGCAGTTTGTCCAGTGTCCTCCTGTTCCTCACTGTGACGCCGATCACCTGACCAGCTTTACGATTCAGCTTGTCAATCAGTAGTTATATTTTTAGTGTTTTATACATCTTGTTTTATCAATAAACATTATCTGAATCAACCATGCTAAAACACGAGGATAACTCTGGATTTTTCCATTTCATCCTTGTCATTGATTGAACAAACGTGTGAGGAGGCCTTGACTGTTGCTTCCCTTTCTTATCTTTCTGTTTTACAAGCGGAGAGGGGGAATGGCATTACTTAGTGACTATACAGAACAAGTGTAGCCCCATAAAATACACAGTGAACATGGAGGAGCAGAGGGAGAGAGAGAGAGAGAGTGCAGTTTCTTCGTGTTTAGGCTCGCTTTCATCTTCTCCACTCACAGGGCCAAGTGATCACAGACTGCTCCATCCAGTTAACAGCGGTGGAGATCACAGAACGCAACGCAACAAGTAATGTAATGAGGTCTGCTGCCAGGGACACCAGAATAACTGCGTGGAGGAGGGTCAGGTGTTAAAGGTGCGCTACGGAACTTTTCTGGTGTGGCGGTCCAGTACCTGCTTGTCTCCATGGTGATTTTCTGTTACCACCTGCAATCATCCCCAGTAGACCTGTCGCAAACACATTTTAAAGCATGATGTACAGCATTGGAACAGAGATATACTGTGATAAACAACAATAAAACTAAACTGGGGTTGTTCCAATACCAATATCGGTACACAGCAAAAAGTGGAGTGTTAAAATTGACTCTCACAGAATCAATTTTAACATTTTCTTAGAGTTTATGAGTCCAATCTGTTCTAGAGTTACTTTGGAAATGTTAATTAAGTAACACTGGACCAAAGTTCCTGTTTAACCCCGAAATCCAGAGTTATATTCACGTTTTGAGAGTAAACGGATAACACTTTGTAGAGTTATTCTGATTTAGCTAAACAACACACGGAGGCGTTTTATTTTATTTTTACTTTATTTGAGTTAATTTAAAATAAAATTATGTACAAAACCGGTTCAAACTGGTCTTCTCTCACAAGAGTTTGAAGTGGTGAATGGGAGGAGCCAAATTAACACCAAGAGAAGTTGAATTAACCTCAACCACATCAACTCCGGCAAATAACCCCAACTCGAACCCCCATTTAACTTTCAAATTGTTAAAATAACACTTTCGGTGTTAAAAACAACTCTGAAATATTTTACCCTAAAATTTTAACCCTCCAGTTTTTGCTGTGTATGGGTAAAAGCTCCTATACTGCATATTTTTCAGGTATCGGTACCTCAGACCAAATCCTGAATGAGGACCTGTAGATGCGAGCCACTGCTGTTTACGTCGCAGACTCTGCAGACTCTTAAAACACGCTTATAATAACAGAAAAGGCATTTGTGTAAACTCTTTGATACCTTCATTTAGCCTTTAGTGTGGACGCTGGAAAAATAACTAAGAGAGTGCAGCCCAACAACAGCAGCAACAGCACCAACTCGGACTTTATTTACTCGCATAATTAGTCATGTTCTCTGAGGATGAGCATCTTTTTACAGGCCTCACTGTTGGTTTTGTCCACACTGTGGTATAAAGTGAAAGTGCTTCAATCAGCAATACTTATCGTCAAGATCATTATACATCTCACTAATATTTTAGTTATCAAAATCTTGTGTATTTTTCCATAAAAAAAAAAAAAAAAAAGGCCTTTAAAAGATTTATTTTTTGCTCTTGTATGTTACTAAATTAAGTAGTAACTGTACTTCTTCCCACTATGGTATTGGACTGGTATCGGTACCGGTGAGTATACCAAGACGGATCAGCTCCCAAATACATTGTATCAGAATAACACTAAAACACTAGTTGAAACTGCTTTATGCCACTGATACAACAATAATGCAAAATCATCCCAGTAAAACACTTTTAAATAGACAGTATCATTCAAAAGGCCTGAACTGCAACAAATAAACAGCAGAATTAACCAAGTAATTAGCAATAGAAGTTATTCAGCTCTCTACTGCTCAAATTTTATTGTATTACAACAGAAACACGCCAAATCTCCCCGCTTTTACTGAGAAAATGTACACATGATAAATACTAATCATATTTTGAACAATGAGTTGATACAGTAAATATCGTGACAGGCATGTATTCTACAGTATATTCAATTAAAAGTGTTTTTCACAGCTTTCTGAGGCCAAAGTGGAGTTTTACCTTTATAGTAATTCTAACAACTACTACTATGCTCTGCTAAAACAGCACACCAGTATTGTTCACAGTGAAAGCTTTATATTGGATGCAGACAGAACACATATCTGTTTTTACAATTTTGGGAAAAAAAACAAACAAACAACTATATATATATATATATATATATATATATATATATATATATATATATATATATATATATATATACACACACATAAATGTGTTTCAGAATATAATCTCTTGGACATAACATTCACAAAGAGGCTTTGTCCAGATGTATGTTTAAACTCTGATCACCTTGAAATAAAATATCTGTTATCTCAACAATGACTGCAGTCAATTAAGATTACCATCCGCTTCCTCAGATATGAAGTAAACATTGTTTCTTTATTTATATAGTATTATAAAAGCAGCACTTTGTGACAAAAAGAGACCGCTGCTCAATTTACAATGGGCTAAGGGTTTGTGAGAGTGAGAGATGAGTTAGACTGATTTAAATGCATACTTTCTCCTCCTTGAAAATAGATATGATATTAAAATAGCAAACTCGAGTTCGATACCCAGGAATAGACTCCATTCTCAATACTGATTCCGATACCATAATGATAATTAAACACACTTTTTCTTTGAACAGTGGTACTTTCTTTATATTACTATATCTTGTGTCTTATATCTGTGTAATCCCTCAGTCGTCCAAGTAGGTTCCATAGTGGTCGTCTGTCAGTCTTCTACTTGTTCTGACACAGCTCAAGATTATTCTAGATTAATTTCTGTCCTGTGCATGTGACTTTTTTAGTATCAATACCTGCTCAGATGAGTATCTATTTTCAATACTAGTTTTAGCATCAATCACTATCTGGTTTCAATGCTTTTGATAACCCTATTTGAAAGTAATAAAGTCTGATATCAGTTGTTCCATGTTAATTCTTCAGATTACATTGTCACATGTGCACCTCTGACCTCCTATAATCTACAACCTTTAGTCTGTCATCCCACTCAACAATATTTCCTCAGTACTGCAACTCCTCCAAAATTCTTCAGGATCAGTACATCAAATTTAATGACGTTATTTTATGGCCACTTTTCCAACCATTTCCAAGTTTCCTCAGCCGAAATGCCAAGTTGTCCTCATGTATTTACAAAGCTATAATTATACACAAATGACATTTAGTTGTGCTTGGAGTGGCTTATCTTGAACACTAATCTGCAGTACCACTATTTTGCACTCTTCAGCACTTTCTGTTTAAGATAATTAGCTGTCAGGCTGTATTAGTCAACATATGAGTGGTGTAGTATGAGAGAAGGCCTATAGGAGGAAAAGGGGGGAGAGAGAGAGGGGTTTTGGGTTGGGTTAAATAAATTTAGTACACAGTTGGGATGTATTTGACTAAAGAAATTCTTAGTTCAACTACAGAGATGTACTGACAATGTATTAGTCTGACGTAAACTGCACTCACAAGATTACAACCGCACTGGAGTCCATTCAAAAATAACAATTTAAACGGTCCTATATTATACTATTTTCTGATCTATGTTATAATGCTGCTTCTTCATCAAAAACAAACATGGAGTTGTGTTTTGTTTCATTCATAAATGTTTAACACACAAACCCTGCATAGTATAGGCTAGTTCTTCTCTCAAACAGAACCGTTCTACTTTTGATGACATATAATAATACAGGAAGTGCTCCACTGTGTTTTTAAACTCCAGACACCTTCCCGGGAATCATTTGGATAATATCAGCCCTGGAACTGTCAATTTTGACTGAACAAAAGTTAAAAGGCAGCTGTTAACTTGAAAACTAGGTTGAAAAGATAATTTTGAGCTTTGGAGATGTACACAGACTAATAATGCAGGATTACTCAAACATGTGTGAATGAAACAAAACACATCTCCATGTTTTTGATGAGATAACAACATTTTAATATGGCTTAAAGCTCACAAGAGCCAATTTGGGTAATATAGAAGCTGTAAGCAGAATAGTAGGTACAAGGAAATGGTATCTTTATGTAAATACCCCAAAAAATACAAACTCTTCAGCTAACTTGCTTACTCACAAACTCATTTGCTACTAATGCACTACTGACCAATTAATCGACTAAACAACTGACATAAGCAAGGCCAATCAGTGCCATTAGTATGGAGTAAGAAAGCTTTCAGAAATAATCATGTGCATAGTATAGAAATCTGTGCATATTTGGAAAATCTGTGCATATTTGGAAATCTGTGTAGTTGAGCATAAAATAAATATTTGTAAAATCTCGAATGAGTCCAGTCGTACATAAAATGTGTTGTGTGTATTTTATCCATCAGAATACAAACTGAAATGTTACAACATCAAGAATTACAATCACAAAATGAAAATTTACGATTCCGCTTTTAAAATTAAACCTCATTTAGACCTGGTTTAGTCTTGGTGAAGTCGTGGTTTAGTCCGGGTTTAGTCTTGATTTAGTCCTGGTTTAGTCCTGGTTTAGACCTGGTTTAGTCTTGGTTTAGTCCTGGTTTAATCTTGATTTAGTCCTGGTTTAGACCTAGTTTAGTCCTGGTTTAGTCCTGGTTTAAACGTATTTTTGACAGTCGAATCGCGTAGGTGAATTTGTATTCGTACTGAAGAAAACGTAAACATCAGTTTTCATTTTGTGATTGTAATTCTTGATGTCTCAATTCATATTCTGATGGATAAAGTACACACAGCACATTTTATGCACGACTAGACTCATTCGAGAGTTTACGAATATTTATTTTTTGCTCAACTACAGCCACGGATTTCCCAAATATGCACGGTTTTCTATGAGATGCACACAAATATTTCTGAAAGCTTTCTTACTCCATACATTAGCCTCTCTAACCATCACCTGCACACACCACTTTCACACTTGTCAAAGTGTCTTGCCTAAGGACACAACGACAGAACATGTCCGAGCGGGAATCGATTCTCTGTCCGTACAACCCTAGTACACACACTATCCAAAGATGAGACTACGCCACCTTATCTATAGCAGCCGGTACACACATGAAATAATGAAATATTGTTACGCTACTGCAGACCGTGCACAGCTCAGCGCTAGTAGTAAATTTGAGAAGTGAACACGTAAAAGGCAAGCAGTTTTTTATATATCATTTTTTCATCAAACCTGGGTCTTACGAAGCACACATGGTTATGGCTGCTACTTTCAAAAATCACTGAATATATATTAAAGAGGTAAGAAAATAGCTGTGTAAACTTTTGACTTCTAAACATATTGTGTGCAGAGGTGGGTAGAATAGCCAAAAAATTTACTCAAGTAAGAGTAATGTTACTTCAAAATAATAGTACTCAAGAAGAAGCACAAAGTAGTGGTTCAACAAATTATACTAGTAAGAGTAAAAAAGTATTTGGGAAAACTATTACTCAAACAAGAGTAACTTAAAGAGTAACTGTCGAGGAGTATTATCTGATTTTTAATTTGTTAATGTAATTTGAAGGACATACCATTAAATTATGCTCAAAATCTGGTATGTTCATAGGATTGACACAAACATGATAAATACTAAATCGTTTCTGAAGCAGCGACACAAGAAATACAAATACTCAGACTGACTTTTGACACTTGTAGACTTACTCACAATGGAAAGAGGAACTACAATTTTTACTTAAGTGAGGGTACTGTGACTTCAATAAAAAATATTAGTCAAGTAGGAGTAAAAGTATGCTGCAAGAAAAGTACTCTGAAAAGTACAAAAAAGTTTGCCAAATCAATTATGTTATTATGTGTTGAATAATTTTTATTACTTTTTGTTTTATGGTTGATAATTAGACAAAATAACAGTACAAGGATGCTGCTAAGAAACTCCTGAGGAAAAGCGCGCCTATGATTGGTCACTAAAATGGTGTGAGGAAGTCACTTAGTTTTTTTTTTTTATATATATCTATCTGTATAGTTGTGTAACTGTCAATAAATGTTGACCAATAACGTTTCCAAAACTCATTCCACCATAAAGTTAGTGCATCTTTAACTAAAACGTGAAGAGCCAATAACTTTCAGGTGATCGACTTAATGATATCTCAATGAACCTTAATGTTGTGTTATCATAAATCATTGATAGAAAAATATTACTACAATGAATCTGCAACTTTGTACACCAAATATAATTCATGAAACTACTAGCTGTCCTAAGACAATTTGACAGCTAATTTCACAAGAGTGTATTGGTTCCAGTTACGAGAACACAATAACAGATTTTGAAATACAGTGTAATGCTAAATAAAATATAAACGATAAATTAAACTCTTAATGATTCATAAAAGTTATTTATTCAACTTTATTGAAACCCTTTATTCAACAGCTCAAATTTTATTGTAGTACTGAAAAACGACATAAATTCCCCCACTAGTACAAACAAAGTCTCCATGATAAATATTGACCCCCAAAAGTAAATGTTCCTTGGATCATGTTTTGAATGATACTCTATCTTAAAGATAAGATACAGTTATTATCGTGACAGACAAACATCACACATGAACAGCTACTGTAATTGCCAGCTCACCGGGATCCTGAGTACCTGATTTCTGCACAGTTCCAGAAAGTCGGCCATAACATCAAACTCTTGAAATGAAATGCAATTGCATGAATTTCAGAACAAGTCTAAACTACAAGTGCAACATTTTTCTATTAAAGAGTCCATTGCGCTATTTTCTGATCTATGTTATAGTGTGGTTTCCTCATCTAAAAACATATCAGGACTTGTGTTGAGTTTCATCCACACATATTTAACACATAAACCCTGTATATCTGGGCTGAGTTCTCTCAAACGGCACACACACTGTTCCACTTTGTGATGTCATGTGGTAATAAATGCTATACTGTGTTTTTAAACTCCATACACCTTTACTAGAACATGACATCACAAGGTAAAACAGAACATTTTGAGCTTTGAAAATGTGCACAAGACTAATAATGAAGGGTTACTGAAAAATGTGTGAATGAAAAAAAACACAGGGGCAGCAGTCGCTCAGTTGGTAAGACCATTTGTCCATTGATCTGAAGGTTGGTGGTTTGAATCACCCTCTCGACATGCTGCTGTGTCCTTGGGCAAGACACTTAACCCACCTTGCCCCTAGGTCTGCGTACACTGGTGTGTGTGTGAATGGGTGAGTGATTCCTTGTTGTAAAGCGCTTTGAGTGCCTTGAAAGTGGAAAAGCGCTATATAAAAATGTGACCATTTTACAACTGGAAGTATGTTTCTGAGAAAGTAACAACATTATAACATGGCTTAAAGCTCACACAAGTTTATTTTATGAAATATAGGACTTAGGACATTCTATTATCTTAAAGCCACACTATCTTTTTACCAAAAAAAAAGACTAAATCCATTTTATTTTGTATGTGTTGCTTATTGCTCTGAAAATTTACTATAAGCAGGCTTGCATCTCTGCAAACCGGACTCTTATTTGGCCAGGGTTTAGGGCTTGCTTCCATGAAATTATTGTTTCTTTGGCTATAACCTATCATCGAGGTATGGTTTTAACATTTTATTTTCATTGAATTAAGCAGCTGACGTGCCACCTTCAGAAAGTCACATCTCTTACCTTTAATAACTAGAGCCTTCGTTATTAGATAATTGCTCCAACTCAAATTGAGATTTTGTTTGTTTGTTGTTCGATTGCTATATTTTCTATCTGGCAAGCCACTTCACGCATCTGTGCCCAACCACACAACGACTTTATCCTAGAAAAGCATTGAACATGGACATCCTTAGATTGACAGATTTTTGCTTTCTCATTATACCGTGTGCACTTCCCTGGCTCTCTTTGTGTTGGAGGCAGACTCACGAACATATTTCCCCCAGGAATGATGCAGCAAAAGCCGTTTCTGCTTTTGCGGGGGTGGGCGTGACTATAGACATATGCATTTTCCACTATTCATTCACATCGCTGTACCTTTCCTATGGGACTTCTCTAACATCTGCGCTTGTGGGAGAATACCGCATAATGGCCACCTGTATTTCAGAACACGAGTGGTGTTTTGTGATAGCGGCACAGGCTTACAGAGAATGACTGGTGTAATTGCTGGATGACACTGTCCCCCAGGAAGTTAAAATGTCTATATCAACATGGACACTCCATTGTTATGCTGCCATTTCCTGCGTTTGATTTATGCCAGGCAGAAAGCAAAGATAATCAGTTCCCCAGTGCAAAGCCTTATCTCGTGGCATTTGTTTTACTGTGCCAGGAAGAGGATATGCTTTCACTGTCCAAAGCCATGTAATGTAGTTAGTGCAAATGCGAAGTGCTCTGAGAGAATGGGGGAAAATATACAAACCCTGATAAAAAGTGGGAGATCACATTTTATCCATCAAGTCTACTTCTATAATGTTTCCTTCATTCCTTCCTTAAAGGGCCCATATTAGGAACATAGGATCTCTGTTATAATGTTGTTTCCTCATCAAATGCATACTTGAAGTTGTGTTTAGTTTCATTCACACATGTTTAACACATAAATCCTGCATATTTAGGCAGAGTTCTCCTCTCAAATGAAAAACGCTCTGAAAGAATTTTGAGTTTTGTAGACAGACTAATAATACAAGCTTACTCAAACATGTGTGAATGAAAAAAACACATGTATGTTTTTGAGGTAACAAGGTAACAATATTCCAACAAGGCTTAAAGTTCACAAGACTCCATTTTATGTCACATGGAACCTTTAAAACTATAAAACATGAAGAATGCATGGTCTATCTTGTATCAAAACAAAAAGCTGTTTTAAATACAAATTGAGAAATACCGTATTTTTCGGACTAAGGCGTACTTAAAATCCTTAAATTTTCTCAAAAATCAACAGTGAGCCTTATGTATTAATTCTGGTTGTGCTTACTGACCTCGAACCAATTTTATGTAGTATGCGGCGCTCAAAAATCTGTCAGAATGTTTTAGTACAACTTTGGTAAGCTACGAAGCCGCACCGCTTGATGGATTGTCAGAGCATTACGGCTTCTGTAGTCAGGAGCCCTGCAGAGTAAGTCAACAGCGCACAAGTAGTGAGCTATTTTCTCAGTGCTTATAGTTTAAGCAAATGTAGTTATAAGTTTCATTTCTGTCAAACATAAACAAATGTGTGTAAAGCTGCATCAAACACATTATTACTCAATGTATATTTGAGTCCTCCTCGTAGGAAAGAAAAAGACAAATTTAAATTATCCACCCACATTCAGTCTCAAGTGTCATCTGTTTGTTTCGTCTAATGTGCCTTATAATCTGGTGTGCCTTATGTATGAAAATAGATGAGAGAATTCAACATTATTGATATTATGCTTTATAATCCGGTAGCCAAAAAATATGGTATCTGTTATCAGACAGATCAGAAACACACAAATCCATTAAAATGTGACGCACTAAGAAATGTTCATTAGAAGATTAAAAAGTTTGCTCTGAATGTTACAGAGATATTTAGGAGATTTATTTCATCGTCATCATGAAATGTAGATAAACGTTCAACACCAAACATGAGAGAGCACTGAGTTAGTTTAAGTATACAGAAACTCCAAGCAGTCAGAGACAGGGACAACGTACAGACTTAGAAAGGCCTCATAATACTATCTGAGAAACAAAACCAGGACCCTCAGACATGAACATTCCCAGATTATAGCCCAAGCGTAGACTGTTTTAATGGACATAGCTAACCTGCTAGCCGCCAAATAGGAAGTGAGCACACGTTTCGGCTCAATCAACTCTGGCTCCAGTTCACTTTCTGAGGAAAATAAACGCTGCCCCTCTCTCTGTAACTGCTGCTGTCAGACTTGTCATTTTGGTCTTAAAATGTTTGTGTTAGCCCACGCTACATAATCCTGGGGCTTTTATTTCACTACGTTGTCAGTAAATCAAGATATGAACATTAATAACAGATCCAATAAGGAGCCCTCTTTCGCTGAGCTTTGATTGACAGCATTGCTAGTTGCCTGACCCTTGCCAAACCAGCGACGCGGGCAGGACAGGGCAGTACCTTCAACACCATTGCTCCTGATCAGTTCTTTGGTTGCCATGATGCTCATGATACGATTTCCAAATATTTGCCTTGGGTCCAAATTAGCCACTAAAACTGCTGGCATAGACTGACTTAATTTGGCTGGAGCTGAACACTATGGTTGATGTCACACTCACTTCTTTATACAGGGTATGAGTCCAAGATATGGCATATTTACATGTGTTTAAATCATTATTATTGGTCCCACTTTTGTTATGTAGCTGGTCACTACTCAAGCACTAGCAGGTCATCTAAGAACTATGCAAGAGTTTAGTTTATTTAAATAATATTCACCAGGATGAGACATGAGTGGCAGAAGACGATTGGAGTAATATGAGCAACAATAAAACAAAACTGTTGTTGACGCTGTATTTAGTCAGAGGATGTGAACAGTAAATGTGATATTAATGACTGTAAAGGCCAGCCCACTTAACACAAAAGTAATATTTGAGTAGAAAGACGTTAAAGGTCCCATATTATGCTATTTTCTGATCTATGTTGCGATAATGATAATGTAGGTTCCTTATCACAAACATACCTGGAGTTTGTGGAGCTTGTTTCATTCACACAAACCGTGCATACTTAGTTCTTCTAGTTTCTAGTTTAGTTCTTCTCTCAAACAGATAACACTTTGTGCCACCTTGTGATGTCATGTAGTAATACAAGAAGTGCTCCACTGTGTATTTAACCTCCATACACCTGCACTAAAACTATTTGGATAACTGCAGCTCTGAAACTTGCACTCTCTACTGAACTAACCCTACAGTACCCAACTATTCCACAATATATACACTATATGGTTAATGCATAAAGTACTAGTAGAATGTACTGCAAATACTACTACACAGACAGTCCTTTATATGCTACTGACACTCCCCACACATTCACTACCACAATAAATCATTTTACAAGAAAGAACATAAAAAAATAGTCTTTTCTTGAAACAAAATTATACAGTAAAATTACTGAGTTCCCTTTCACCTCTACCGACAACAATTAATTTCCTATAAAGTATAACCTGGAACTTGGTGTACTTGTACCTGTGTACTTGGTGTGCAATTGTGAAATGCTTAAAAACAAAAACACCATAAAGTGTAATAAAATCTAGGGCAGCAGATAAGAAGCTCTCTCTAATAGGATGAGATGGATTTTTGTTTGTCGATCATGATTGCCTCTGTGCCAAATGAGGACTGAAAGACCTGTCAGAGCGAAGGCCAGGCAGCGTGCTATTCTACTTAGTAATTGGTTTTAAAGTAACAATTACAAACACTATAGTAAGAGAGACTGAAAATATGTTAAAAGGCCCTTGTGTCAGTTATGAAGATTTTTAACAAGGAATGAAAGGGACCATACAAGTAATAATTAGCTTTTGAAAGTAAAAAGTAAAACTCAATGTTTTTTGTATGGCCTTAAACTTGCTTTGAATTGGCTGCATACATTACTCAATATATGGTCAAAAGGTGAAGGATCTCTGAGTGATAAAAAGCAATAAATCTGTCAGAAATTATAACTAAAAATTTGGATATTGGGCTGGTTAAATAAAACAGGTCTATAAAAGGTTAATCAAGTGAACAGAATGGAAAATAACTACCTTAAAATACAAAATATGCCTGTAAGCTTTAAAAACTTCTTTTTTTTTTTCAGAGAGCATTTACACCAAATTTGTCTTTATTTCTGCAAAATTTGATTAGCTCCAGTGGCCACATACATATTGTATAAGCAGTTCTTGACGTCAAAATATGTCTACTGAATGCTGTCTATATCCTTTATTGTCAGACAATCAGGAAGTGTGTATATTACTATGCTAGTTATCATTAGCTTTACCGTCACAGTAAAATTCTGTTCTCAGGGTATCCCCAGGTTTGACTATCCCACATTTAAGACTTTTTAAAGACCTTTTTAAGACCACTTAAATGAGAATTAAGACCAACATCGCACCCATTATGCGGGCAAAAAACACCAGATCCAATTCTAATAATGACCAACCAACTACCGGTACTATATATATATAGAATCTAAGAGCCTCTGTGGATTAAACCTACACTTCCCAATGATCCATCCAACGTCTTTCTCCACTCTACTGATTGTTTACTTATTGCCGCTGGCGCCAGAAAACAAAGTACTGCTTGCACATACTCCAAATTGGAAGTTCATTCATGTTACGTGATTTCACGTTGTTGTTTCTTTTTCTTCCCTCCATTTAACGTTGCACTGTGGCTCGATTAAGTATACAAAAAAAAGGCTAATGAAATTAAAGATCTTTGTGAAAAAAATCAGACTTGAATGACATAATTTAATACTTTTTAAGGCCTTAATTTAGGAACATGAAATTTAAGACCTTTTTAACACTTTTAATACCCCGCGGCTGTCCTGGTTCTGGTCTGAGAGTTGTGAAAGGCATTTATGAACTCATTGCAGTGAATAATTAGGATGCTTAGGAAATGAGGAATAATTTTGGACCACTGCAAACCATTTAAAATGAACTAGTTCTGTTTTTCATGTTTTTGAGTCTAAATTGTTTTAGAATGGCCCATAATTACACTAAACACTTGCAATTCAATTAAAAGACATTTAATGATTTCATTGGCCTACATAATCCAAAATGAGGGACCCTCTTGCTCTGAGAAGAGAATGTAAACTACTGAACTAATCGCTACAACCTACATGTCCACTGATAACACGCTAACTTCACACAGAAAAGCCCAACCCGGTCCAGAGATTGAACCTCAGACATTCTTGCTATGAGAGCTTACATCCAGCAACACTGTAAAAATACTATTGTCCATGAGTCCCACAGTTATTACGTCAGTTTCCAAATTCACAGAACAACACATAGATGAAAAACAAGGAAAAATCAAATCCATTCAATAAATCAGCCTGACATTTCCTTCCCCTATTACTTTCAAAATTGCCTTTGATTGTAACATGTTCGCCATGGGTCTGTTCCAGGAATGAGCTTACACTGCAGATAATAATTCTCCGTCATGCAGCATATGTAAGGTCACAAAGTACCTGCAGGCCTGAGTAGAGGAGAAGACCCACATTTAGAAACATGGTTGCTTGGCAGCTCTCAGCGTTGAGTAGCTGGTTCTAAAATAAGTTGGGATCGATACGGGGGAGTGAATTGCCAATTTCAGTTTGTTCTATTGCAATGGACTGGCACTGTATTCTTGGAGGTCCACACCTGAAACTGAAAAGGGAATGGGAGGGAGAAGAGAACCACATTTTTATGTATTCACTACATAAACAAGTGCACTATTGTAACGCATGTTAATTAGTTATTACGTAATGTGAACTTTGGACACAATAATGCAAGACCTCTGAACTGGAAACACCTAGAATGGTCCATCATCAACAACATGGCTGCTTTCATTTACTACTGGAAGAAATTAAGAAAATGTTCATTTAGTAATTCACAAAGTCAGACACAATGATATAATGGTATAGAATTCAGTACAATTTACACAATGTACAATTTTGTAGGTAAAACAAAAACATAACAAACATGGTTATAGTTACATAATATTATATAACTTCATAATTATGCAGAAGATTAAAATATGAATTAAAATAGTATTAGTTTGCGAAAATAAAAATATAGAAGATAGTTTTTAAAGTCAAATAGGATAGGGGTGATTCTATAATTAGGGGTACATTTCACTTCGGTAAAAAAAAAAAAAAAAAAAAAAAAAAGGTTTTGCATCCTTTGCTAAACTAATTACATATTTTCAAAATAGATCTTTGAGGGTACATAAAGAATTATTTAGCCATATTCTCCAATGAGGTTCATTTGGTCTTCCAAATACTTTGTAGATCTACATTAATAGAACTTATAAAACCACTTTGCACATAGTCGAGAACCGTCTCCAGACACATAAAACACGACAGAAACAAACCAACCTGACAGTTAAAGACATAACCGGCTACTCCATTTTGTATCCACATTCACATACTTTAAATACAAAGGAAAAATATCGAGGCCGAAAGAGGGTTTCACCATGGCGGACCACCTATTGGCCATAATGAGTGGGTTCTTCATGGAGGATCTGGAAGAGGCCACAAACACAGCACCAACAAAATGTGAACTCACTATGCAGAAAAGGTACGTGGAAGAGATACTGGAAAAGATCAGAAAGGGACACTTACAGGAGCTAACAGACCACCTAAACACAGTAGACAATATTTCAGGCACTGTATTTTACTTGCAATAGCTGTAATTTCTGCCCTCCATAATCAATCGCAATTTTTTTTAAGTGTCTCGTTTTGAAAATTTAAACTCATCAACATGATTTGTAATGACACCTCCTTTCATTACAAATCACACATCTTGCTTACGTCAGTTGTGAAAGGGTCAGTAGGCCACATCACTCAGTGCCCATACTGGCAATCCTCTCCACTCTTGTCTCTGAGTAGCAAATAGCTCAATCAGTTGCTCCAGTCTCTATTACGATCTTTGGAAAAAAATAAAATAAAAAATGCCTACAGCCATCACAAAACTATGCAGTGTTTTCCCCCTTGACCAAAGTCTGGCCATTATGAAAAAATGTACACTTCAATTTTCAAACTTCTGTGTCCTCTCCATTTGCCGTGAGCGAAATCAACAAAAAGAGTGGAGTTTGTTAAACAGTGTCTTTGAAGCTAACCCAGTGCCCGTAGCGATGGACTACAGAGGATGGCTGTTCATATGGACACTTAAAATGCCAAAAATCCCCTCCAAAAAGTAAAATGTCATTGTTTTCTATGGCTTGCCACTGTCTAGCAAATGGCATACGAATCCAGTCATATCTAAAGTCTGATGGAGGTACAACTTTTTCGCTCCGAGGCACATAGCCAGCTGCCGTCTTGGTTTTGGATGACGTTACGCATGGTTAGACAATAAGGCCACTTCTGATGCTGCAATTGTAGACTCACTAACAAAATGGAACTTTTAAAGTGCACTGACCCTTGTCGCTGGAGATCCGCCATGCGCTTGTTTCTGCGGAGATGTGATTGCTTTTCCTGGAATGTTCCACAGTATGGCATTAAAGGCTATACCTTTTTTACTCTTAAATGTGAAAAACAGAACTAGTGTTTTGCAATGATCCAAAATTATTCTTCACTTGCCTTATGCATTCCGAGTATTCCAATTATTCACAGTGAGTGTATGTGCACTTTTAACAAATTTGAGAGGCCAAAGCGGAGTTTTGCAGTTATGGTAATAAATAGTATGCCAACCATGCACTTCCTGATTCTCAGACAAAAAAATAAAGCTTCATAATTAGATGCAGACAGCTTATTTTGACCTCAAGAACTGCTTAATGTAATATATCTGTACTGGCTCAAGAGAAATAATTACACTCAGCCCCCACAAAAAAATCAGGTACAGGCCCTTTTAACGTATTTTTCTCCTTTGAGATGGGTGTTGTTACCAAGCCAGGTTTCATATTTTTATCAACAAACAGCACCTGGTGTTTAGCCAAATCAAGATAGATAAGTTGCTGTCGTGGAAAATTCCTGACAAAGTAATAACATCTCCATGGAGACAAGTAGGTACAAGCCATGCCAGCAGAAAAAGTTACATAGTGCATCATTAAAGTAATTTTGCAGAACTTGGAACAAACAAGCTGAATGCTGTTTAAGGGGCAACTTGACTTCCCCAGTCACGAGCTGTAGAGGCGTAATGGACGACCTCACTTGCTCTTGTACCAAATAAGAGGGAGCGATATTATGTAGTAGCTATTTGAGTCAAGATACAGAGGGAAGATGGGGATTGTAATTTACATGTCATTTGCACGCACAGATTTGGACTGTTCTTGTGCTTTGTGACTCAGGAGCGATGAGAGGAAATCTTTGAGTCAGAGTGTTCAAGAGGGGATTGCTCACACTCTGCATGGTCAGACGTACCATCTTTTAACATGAGGAAATTATGATTTGCCTTTTGATGTGATTAGATTTTAAAGGAGACAAATTGTGCAAAATTGACTTTTTAATCAATCATGTTGTTTCTGCAATCCTGTGCAAAAAGTCCTTGAACTCTGAATCTAAGAGAGGATGCAGTTTGAATTTTCTCAGGATTGTTGCGTCACGTCAAGCCTGTGGAGTCTGTAAATCCATAAATCATTGCACGACTCGTTCAAAGCAAATGTGTCAGCAAATCTCATTCATCACAACAGTATGGGGAGCGTTTGAGCAAAGAAAAAATCAATAAATATGTTCATTATTTTGAGTGCTAAAACATGAGATGCCAAAGGAAAGGTACTTAAGAGCATGTTTAAAGGCCAATAACATGTTCACAAGTTCAGCTGCAAAGGGTCAATATTATTGACAACATCGTTCTACTTAATTTAGTCCGGAGCTAGTACTAATAAAAATGTAAACTGCTACAATAAATTTGAATAACAAATAGCTTCTTTTATGGTTATTATCAAAATTAATTAAATCTTAAGTAGGCATAATTTGATATTAATGTGAGCCATATAAAATGCTATTCTTTTATTACAGAGCTTTTGACCTTGCTATGGATTTTAGTAGCTGTAATAAAGGTGACAGAAAAACGTCTGCTTCTGATAAAAATATACGTTTTAAGACCCATTTTGTCAGTGTTTATTTGGGAAACGTTTTGAAAATGTAAATATTTCTGAGATTAAAAAAACAAAAACCTCCAGGTAGCCATCTGAAGTTTTTCTTTTTTAAGATTAATTACTAATTTAGTTTATAATCATAATTATTGTTATTATTACAGTAGTTTTAGTCTTCTTATCCCTTCTGTTTCTCAGTTCTTTTTGCACTCATAGATCTTTCTTCTTTTTACATGTAAACAGCCATGCTTGTTTTTGACACGAATGGAGCATGAGTTTCTCTGTTTGGTAAATCCACCTGTCAATCACACCGTCTGAAATCGGGGAGACAGGATACGGCTCCAGATCCACTTTGTACATTTTCTGTCAAAGCGCGTTCTGGCTGGCCACATCATCCAAGTCCATTAATCCAAGTTCCTTCCCTTGGCATGTTGAAAGAGTTTATTTCATGGACACGGTAAAGATATGTGCTGTGCCCAGGAAGGCTGTTTTTTGAAGTTCATGTATAGAGATGTTGGTGTTTGCTCTATGTGCTGGTCCATTCCCTTTTTGGTGGATCCGAGAGCTCCCACAATCCCCGGGACAGCTGATGTTTTTAGTCCCCACATTCTCTCAATCTCTATCTCAAAGTCTTTATATTTCCTAGTCTTCTCTGCAGTTTTGACAGAGGGGTTGATGTCAAGAGGCACAGTTATATCTATGAGGAGGCAGGTTTGGTTGGTCTTGTTTTTCAGCACTATGTCAGGCCTATTCGCTGCTATGGGCCGGTCTGTGTGGATTGGTATGTCATCCTTCTCAACGCTCGTGCTTATACCTTGTTGTTGATTTTTTATTTTTATTATTATTGACTTTTTTTGCGTGAGCGAGAGTGCATACATCTGCAAATGTACACAGTGCTGTTATGGTCATTACGAGCTAAAGATCACTCAGATTCAGTCTGAGTCACAGCTTACCTAAACCCAAACTTATCTGCAATTTACCTCCAACCTAAAATGGCCCACGCCCCCACACGGGCAGACACTGGGATCAAATGTGATTGATAGCACAACAATATGATATCAGGATCTTTTTGGCAGCACTTGTTTTCTCTTGCCATCAATGGTTATCTGACGTTTTACAGCTCCAGGCTCGATGTTATGAGATTGTGAAACACCCACGTGGACAAGAGAGGAGTGGTGAGAATACTTCCAGAGGATTATAGGCTACTATATCTCACTACAACTCAGCAGTCCGTTGGCTAGCACTTTGCCCCACAACACCGCCAAGGTAAGAGTCCATCTACGGAATGACATTTTCTATTGAAAAATTGCATTAAATTGTAGTTAAAACCTATGTGAAATGCACCTGGAAAATGCATTATTGTACATAGTTCAAAAAGTTATTAAGAGGGTTATTATTGTTGTGATATTTTGCTGTACAATTTGCATCCGCTCAATGCTATATTTTTACACCACTGTAAATCATTGCTTGTTATTTGCATGTCCTAAAACAAAAGACATGAATAGTGCTTCGCAACTGATTGAGTTTAAAATCATGATGTCAATTAAGCCTCTAATTGCATAAATTTAGTAATCGAAAATACATTTAATTATCTTCAGTTTAGAATGATATGTGTGATCTCACTCTGATACACCAAACTAGAAGCAAATCCACTTTTCTATTTAGGATTTTAAGATAAAGTGTCACAAAACAATACAAATCAAAAATTACATTATAAATACAATATGCCAGTGTGGTAAGTAATTGTTTGAAATATGATTTAAATTATAAATAAATCATGAATATAATTATCACCCTACATGAAATTCATGATCTTGCAATGATATTTAAACTGCTTTTTAGCCTACAAATTTCAAACTTAAACAAATATCTAATATCCATGCATGAGCCACAAACAGCTTGTCTAGTTCACTAACAAAGCTTCTTTTTAAGGTGCAATTTCGTAATAAATTCTGCACATATGGTATGATAATATGCACATTAACAATTTGTAATTCAGGTGCTCACAACACAAAAGTGAAGTGTTGTTATCATGTATGTTATAACTTATTGCATAATGTGTGTGTAGTTTATAATGTACAAAGTGAAAACTAAACACATTTCACCCCAGTTGATGATAAACTACATGATAGCACTGGTGGGAAAGACTTTGAAATACAAAAAGGTAAAAAAAATAAAAAAAAAAAAAAAAAAAAAAAATACACTTTTAAAGTCTTCATTTATCATCTGTTATTATCTGTAGCATCAACTAGTTTGTATAATATTTTAAAAAGCTATAGGAAGTACTTGTTGAATGATGAAATTGTTTGGTTTTTTTTATTCACAAATTTTCTGTGTATCTATTGTCCTATGAGATACTTTCATCTCTTATTGGCCATAGTTTTGAGTGACCGGTAGATTAGATTACAGATGTACATGAATCTGTCCATGAAAATTTGGTTTTATGAAATCTGGTTATGGTCTTAAAAACCTGAAAAACAGAATTATAAACTGTTTGCAATGGTATTAGTCATTTTTCATGTACCTTATGCATTCCGATTTTCGAACCTGCTGATTATTCACCGCAATTAAACTCTTTTCAAAACTTCCAAAGCCCAGAGCAGAGTTTTACCATCAATAGCTAGCATGCTAACAGCACTTCCTGATTACCAGACAATAAAATGCTTCATGATTTGATGCAGACAGTATGCAGCGGACATACTTTGACCTCAGCAGCTTCTTATACAATATTATTGTACTTGTGCAATTTTGCTCAAATACATGGAAATAAATCGGATACAAAGGGTACATTTTTGTCATATTGCAATAAATATCTACCTCATTCATGTGACTAGTCTAGTTAATGGATTTTAAGAAATAACTGCAAATGAGTAGTGCATAACGATTTGCAATTCACTTTTGACTGCCCTATTTTATACCTACAGAAGCACTCTATCTGTAATTATTCAAAACTAACACATATTTAAACTTCACTAAAGTAGCAATACAATCTACAATTTATCACTGAACCAAACTGCATGTGTGAAAGAAGTGTAAGAGATGTAAGTATGGCTGGAGTATTTTTAGAACACTACTGGCAGCGTTGGACAGAAGTTGGGAAGCTTAAGGATATGTGTGCATATGTTTTGTTGGTACAACCATATTTGGAAACAGTTGGCTGGCAAAATGCAAATGTGAAATAGTTTTCTCAACAGACCATTCAATAATTTTTCAGGTGTTATGCTGTAATTATTGAGGTAGTTTAAGAATCTGAGGCATCTCCCATATACCAACACTGATAAAATGAACATAAAATGATGAGAAAATGATGAGAAAAATGTGTTTGATATTCTGTTAAAAGTTGCCAACATAATAATATAGCGCTAACCATTAATTTTATATTTTTTGTGTAATATATTATGCAGCCTCAGTTGGTAGCTCCACTTCATAATGCTAAAAATACTATTACTATACTCAAGAAGAAGTACTAAGTAGTTGTGTAATAATTTTTAAAGTAGCAGTAACAAGGTATTTGGAGAAATTAGTCACATTAAAATAGCTGAAAGAACAACAATGTGGACATAACATCTGATTTAATGTTAATATAATTGGAAGAATACAACATTAAAGGTACACAAGAGTACCTCCTTGTCTCCATGGAGATGTAATTGCTTTGCCTGAAATGTTCCACAATATTGCTTTAACATACTGCATGTATCCTGTATTTATTTATTTACATCTGTTTAAGAAATACCTTCAAAAACATGTATTCTTATTCTTACCTTTAGATATTGTCTTAGATATTATGTATTTGTGCAGCACTTTGGAAACTGTTTGTTTGTGAAATGTGCTATAGAAATAAAGTGGATTGAATTGGATATGGAGATATATACATAACGCCATACTGTGGAACATTTCAGGCAATAGCATCTCCATAGAGACAAACATGTATTCTCCACCAGAAAAGTTGCTCAGTGCGTGTGGGGAAGCTGGCCAAAGTGGTTGAAATAGGGGGCAGGCACAAAAATGTCAGTTTTCACCAAAAAATGTATTCTTCCTTGCACCATGAATTTGTGGAACCAAAAATAAAAATTTCATATTTACAAAAAAAATAACAGTGCTTAAATAAAGGCAAAAGCAACACAAATTAACGAACCAAAGATAAAAAAACCACGTGCACATGGCTGCACTGATGGTGAACCCTCGATTGGCTGAGCTGCTCCCAATTTATAGTTACCAGACAGGAAGTACCTTTCCCTGGGTCAGTGCCACCAAACACAGGTTAGTTCATCTATCAACTTTCCCTGTTTCTACAGTGTGCGGTTTACTTTCTTATGAGGGCCTAAGTCCCCTTTAAATAACAGTGCTCAAAATAAACTAGAAACACTGAAATAACAAAATCATACAAACAAAATCCATAAAACAAAAGAACTGAAACCAAGTCTTCCCTCCACATGGTCTGGCCCAAAACCTCTCCCAGAGCCTACAAATATGGCTGACCTAAGTCACGCCCACTCTTTTATCTCTAGACCATGTGGAGTAACAGGCAAGGTGGTCAGTTGTCTGTGTAACAAAATACAACCAAATAAAATATATTTAAAGTAACTGGTGTGAAGTGATTAACTTAACTAAACAAATACTAACTAAAACAAACCCGGGATAGTGATATTTAGCTATTTAATTGATTATGGAAACAGATGTAACTGAAATTAAATGAATAAATAGGGACAAAGGCCTTCTTTGTCACAGGGCACCTTTAATGTTGTATTTTTCCAATTAAATTAACTTTGAATCAGATATTATGCTCAGACAGTTGTTCTTACAGCTCTTTTAATGTAGTAGTTTCTCCAAATACCCCGGACTGCAACTTTTTAAAAAAAATTACTGTATTACACAACAACTTAGTACTTCTACTTGAGTATAGTAATAGTATTTTTGCTGAAGGCACTGACCATACTGTCGGAGTATCAGGTAGAGCTTCAAACATAGGGTACCTTTAATCTTGTCTTTTCAAAGGAAAGACCACAAAAATAAGAAAAAAAAAAATCATATTTGAAGCAGAATTTTCAACAAAAAGCTGCTACCACTAGACTTGCTCACAGCGGGAATAGTCACCACTCACTAACCACCACATCTGTCAGCCAAATTCAACAATAGAAGACTGAAAAACTATAATTTACTTTTTATTTGACTTAACACCTGAACGTTGTTGTTGCTCTGTTCTGTTTTGAGTCGTTTCTGTTTTTCCTCCATAGAAAATGAAAGAGATGGCAAATGGGCAGGGCAGGCAGACATTTGGCTGTGGGTCTGCCCTTGCCCGCTCTTCACAGGACATTAAACAGCACCACTCTGAGCCTCTCATTTTCCCCAATACCCTCCATCCACTCACATTCTCACACACTCACCTTGTTTTGTGTCTCTTAACGGGACTTTGGAGAGAAGCCTAATTACCAGATTAATTTGACGGCTGCCTTTAACTCTTGTGTGACATTCGGCTACCCATTTTGAAATGAAATATAAATCAGTTATACGGTTTGCGGCTGGTATAAATTCAATGTCACCATGATTGAGAATGGGGAAAATGTTTTGGAATGTGCGCATCATTTTCTGAGCCAATTCGATAAGATATAATTATTTAAAGATGAAGCGTTCTTAAGAAAATAAACTAGCAACATTTAGAAACTGCCCAATTGAACTCACACCAAAACACTAAAGTGAAGAATTTAGAGTAGAAAAATATTCATTGGTCTGAGATTTGACTTTCATTCTGAAATATTAAAATACTATGATGCAATATTAAAATACTACTACTTCCTATGACCTCTTGTATAAAACTGTGTTTTTATATTTTATTACTTATCTTTCTATTTTATCTTTTATGTCTTATTTGACACCTTTCTCTTGCTATCTTTTTTGCTACTTATTTAGAATTTATTGTTACCATTTATATGTTTGCTCTTTGTTACTATATTATATTGTGATGTGTGAGCCACTGTGCTCAAATAATTTCCCTTGTGGATCAATAAAGTTTGTCTCAGTCTAAGCCTACTAAGCAACCGATGAGTGAGTCTGGACGACTGTATTGATAAAGACTGAACTTGACAAAGAAATGGTGGCAAAAAAGTCCTACAGGCATTATTTTAGGGGCTAAGATTGTGTCGCTGTAGCGGAAAGCAAGTATAGATACTACATGCAGGTAAAACAATGGTCCCCCCAAATATCTAGTTTACAATAAGTACTTCCTGTATTATAACTACAGGTAACTATCGCATTGCAACTGATGATTTGATACGATATACAATTAGGGATGTAACAATAACCAAAATATCCTGATATATCGTCAGAACTCTTACAATAATATCGTGGACTGCCACAATATATCGAATTACAAGTTCCATTGCTTAAATGCATTTTTTTATAGTAGCAACAGCTTTTAGACATCGAGAACTACATATCCCATGATTCATTTCAGCACAGACAACATGAAGAGATATGTTGTTTTTTTTTACTTGAATTCTTGGCATTATGATTGACAAAATTTTTGTGTGAATTATTTCCAAGTATTTTAAAAGCAAAAATGTTTCCTATCTACAATTATATTAGCCTCTCCAAAATATCGCAATCAATATCGTACCGTGAGATTTGGATATCGTTACTTCCCTATATACAATACATGGCTCGCAGTACTATAAAATATAAAATGACACTATGCAATAATTAAAATTCTCTTGTGAGCTTTAGCCATGTTATAATGTTGTTACCTCTTCAAAAACAGACCTGGAGTTGTGTTTTGTTTCCTTCACACCTGTTTGAGTAATCCTGTCTACACTCCCAAAGTTCAAAATGCTCTGTTCCAACTTGTGATTTCATGTAGTGGTAGTTTTCAAGTTAACAATTACTTTTTATCTTTTGTTCAGAAGTGATTGTCAATTCCACAGAGTTTAAAAACACAGTGGACATGACATCGCAAGAGTGTTTTCTGTTTGAGAGAAGAAGTCATCCTAAATAGGCAGGGTTTGTGTGTAAAACACGGTAAAGGTACAGGACGTTTGTGATGAGGAATTAACATTATAACATAAAATAGTGCAGTATAGACCCTATTGCTCCTGCTACTCACTATTTTTATGAACCAAATGCTTAACAATAGTATTACTTTTCTAAACCACTACCTGTACAAATTAAATATGAAATACACCCATTTTAATCATCACAACAATGAAAAGTATTGCATAAACACGTAAAACAAATTATAGCGCTGTTACAAAATTTTGTAATATATACCGAAACTCCAAAAGTCACTTTTTGAACACTCTCGGATATTGGAAAATACTGTGACATGCAGGACACCCCCCCATAATAATGATACTGTAGGCTATTACCAATTTTAGTATCACGAAATATCGATAATTTGAAATTTTAGCACACCCAGGCCGTGATCATAACTTTACACCTCTGTGTTAACTACACTGTTCTCAAATTCACTGATATGACTGCTTTCATGTTTTATTTGCTATTTTGGGACTAGAATAACAAACAGGCTACAATTTCCATTTTTTATGTTTATTTTTTGCAGGAACAAGCCTTTAAAATCCAGCTTGTTTGGTTTAATTTGATTAGCCTTCTTTCTCGCTCTTTAATCCAGGGCACTGATTAAACTATTCAAAAAACATCTACTATAGTAATTTCCTCCTTGTTGAGTGCCCTTTTTATTATTTACTTGATTTAAGAGTATAGCCTAGTAGTAATTTATGTGGCTATATTGCGTCTGTGATTTTGTGTGTGTCTTACCTCTCCAGTGGGGCTCATTAGGCGGTTTGGGGAGGACCTTGGAGACCTTGCCTGTAGTCAGAATGTTGTCATTACTGCGTGTTAATGGTTTTGGCCTCTGTGTCCCTGTGTGCTGTTACTGTAGATGGGGAAAAGGCGCTTCTCGGGACTGGAGATGATCCTCATCGCCATAGCCCTTCTGATGTTCATTGTCTGTGTCGCCCTCATCGCGCTCTACGTCACAGACAAGGGACGCAGCGGAGATGGTGAGTCTGGTGCGTAGGTTACAGGACTGCATCTTGATAAAAAGAAAGACAAAGGTATTTATATTTAGAAATGACTTCCCTAAAAGATCCACAGGCTAGAGGATATTAATTATATCACTTACTCAGCAGTGCGACTGAAGTGACAGTGGTGCAGTAGGTTGGGTGTTCGTTCACCTATTGCTGTAACCCAAAGAAAGAGAGTTCAACCATATTGCTTAACTATTCACAGCGTATAAAGGTGTCCTATACACAGATGTGGAAGAAGTACTCAATTTATTTACTTAAGTAAAAGCACAGATAACAGAGCAAAAAAATACTTAAGTAAAAGTTAAAGTATCACTTGAAAACATCTACGTTTGCGCTCTTATAAAGCAGAATCTTAAAAATAAACCTCTCAGTATTTTTAGCAGGTCTCACATTATAACAAAAAAATAAAAAATAAAATGTGTAGAAAGTAAATATCTGCTCTCAAATGTATAGAAGTACATGTAAAAAGTATCCACTTTAAAATCTACATAAGTAAAGATACTGATTTTCTTTCTTTTCTTTTTTTTACATAAGTACAGTACTTTACTACTTTTACTTAGTTGCATTTCACCACTGACTATAATTTTTCAGGTGGAGTATGCCACTTGATTGTCTCCGTTGAGTTATTATTGTTTGCCTGAAATGTTCTGCAGTATAGCAATTAAATTATGTATCTCCATGGAGACAAGCAGGTGACATCAGAGGACCAGGTCACAGGTAAGATCTATGGAGAGGCAAACCTGCTCACAGTGCATTAATATTTCATGTTTTTTAATTAAATAAATGGTTGATTGATAGATTGTTTACTACCATACTGCAGGACATTCCAGGAAAAACAATAGCAGCACTTGGGTGGCTGCAGTGTTGTCAGTGTTTCCCGCGGACGTGGTGGGTGAAAAATATTGTCGGCGAGTTTGGCCAAATATATTTTCCATGTAAAACGTACTGATTTTAGAATAATCCTAATGATCCTAGTGCTATTGAGGACAAATCTTCATAACCAAAACCATCAGCGCTCTGAGCAACTTCTATTTGTTCGAGATGCGGTGGCGGGAGGAGCGCTGCTTTCATATAAACAATGGAAAAATAGAACTACAATACAATAGATCCATAAGTGGAAAATACAGCCGTGCCATGGACTGCGTTTTTCATTTCTGGCAGCGCAGGTTGGTGGAGCCCCCAACGAGAAAAGCTACAGAGTGCACCTTTAACTGCAGAATGGGAAACTATGGCAAAAAGAGGGAAAATGGAAAATATAATGATTTTTTCCCCAAAACGCATTTAAAAAAAATAAATAAATAAAAAATAAAAATTCAAAGAAGGTAATATGTAATGTATTATGTTCTTTATTTACACAGGATAATCAGTCTGGCTAAAGCAGTTGCACAATTTTAAGCTAACACACAAACTAGCATAACACATGCAGAGTGTGCAAGGCGAGCTAGCAGAGAGCACACAGACGAGTGCAGCAAACACACTTCTGCATTGAATAGTTTAAAGCTTCTTTTCCAAATGATAGACTGCAGTTATAATTGCAATGTGTGGATTTGCTTTATGTGTTGGATTTTGTGGTCAAATGCAGACATTGTTTCTGTTTTACCAGGAGGCGCCATCACCATCGTTCCTCAGTGTCCAAATATCCCCCTGGGGAACCGAGTGGACTGCCATCCTAACGCCGGAGCCTCCAAGGTACAAGCTATTATTCTGTCTAAGACACTGTAGCACACCACAGATGGAGATACAGCCAAATAACCTTTACATGCTGCTTACTGTAAAAATATAAAACGTTTAAGCTAAAATGCACAGACAGGCGATGATAGCTATCAATATGATAAGGTTTAATCCGTGAGCACATTAAACTAAGGCCTATTTTCAACTATTATTCGAAAGTAGTCTTGCCATTTTGAAATGTTAATATCTTAAGTGAATGTAACATGACAACATTCACAACTGGAGGAAGTCATTGGAAGTCAGACATCTGTTAACATTTTCCTGTCAGAATGCAAATGTTTCCAGGTTTATGGCTATATCTCTGTAATTACAAAACATGAAACAAACATTTGCACAAAAATCAATATCTTTTCTGTCATCATAATACACTGTCACAATACTAACATTTGAAACTTGATTTTGATTCTCAGACATAGATTCGATAAAATGTGCTTTTCAATTTTAAATAGTAGTGCTTTCTTTAAAATCACCATGTGGCTTTATATCTGTGTCATTCTTCAGTCACTTAGTACCTGATTTTCAATACTTCTGACAATCAGCATACTCATAAATAAAACGTATTTATTAAAGTTTCAGAAAGTGGTGCTGGTACCATTATTGGACCCCAGTGGTGTTTGAGTTACCAGCTGACATATGCTTAAAACATAAGATTAATCTGCTTACTTTGTGGAGCCAGCTGAACTACTACTGAATTTTTTGAACATGCACGCTTTATATAGTTTGTGATCTTGTTACATATATACATATATTCACATAAATGACTAAATAAATACAGTTGGATTGGATTAATTTGTGTTTTTAATAATCAAATGTAAATAATTGACATTCTGATTGAAGCTATACATATCTAGACAAATGTAATGTAATTGATGGTAATTTACAATTTCTTATATAATGGAATGTGGTAAGAATAAAAATGCAGAGGTTCCCCTTTTTGAAAGACTTTATTTAGTTTATCGTGTATTTAAAAAGTTTCAAATTACAATAGAATTAATTAGCTTATGGCCACAAGATCTAATGAGACAAAACTGTCACAAGATCGTGCACACAAAAGAAAAATGTTCTTGTGAGATTTTTATTATTATTATTATTATTTTTCACGTGTTCATATTTAGAATGGACAAAAAGGGTCACGTATTGGTGAGTTACATCTCTCACAGTTCCAAAAGCAGTAGTAAAATGGAAACAAAAATATGAAATCAAATTTAAAAAAATGGTGAGGCCAAATTGGAAACTGAATCGTGAAATGTATATTTTAGAAATTATGTTAAAAGCTCATCTTGTCTCGTTTTTGTGGACCCAATCTCATATCTCTTATCTCGTCTTGTGGAAATTGTGTCTCATGTCATCCCTAGAAGTAATTGTTAAACTTGTGAACTAATCCGAATGAAAATGAATTGCTGACTAGTTGGCTACTAAAATAATCCTTAGTTTCATTACATATATTCCTGTATTAACGTCTTCATATTATTTGACAGCAACTATGTGAAGCGCGTGGCTGCTGCTGGAGCCCTCTGGATGAGAGGAATGTCCCCTGGTGCTTCTTCTCCTCAAATCACGGATACACGGTGACATCAACGGATCACTCCAATCCTAATGGTAAACCTGCTATTCCCTCTACACCCACACAGCTCCCTGCCCAAACTAAAATATTTGACTTCTAGTTTTGCTTAGCCTATTTTCTAAGTCAAACAATCACTGTGTTCCATCAATCTTTCAGCCTCCACATACAATCCCCCGCTCCCTACTTACTTCGCCGTGGGCATAACTTTCTGTGAAATATGACAAGGATGGCATATCAGAAAACATGATTGACTTTGCGGCATGCGGGCTTTCCCATTTCTCGCTTGATTTCACCGCATTGTTGGCAACCCGGTTATTGTGCAAAGAACAAAAATTCATTGGACATTTTTTATATATAAACGTTCACCCAACCTCGAGATAATAGCGTAACATCATTTTAAGGTGAAAAATGTATTGGCGAAGGGTTGTTTTGGTGTGGTAAAGGTGGTTAGATTGAAAAATAGGAAGTGCTTAGAAGTGAGAAGAGAGCTATGAAAGACAATTTTTCACCGTCTTGGTATTCAGTTGAGACTCTCAGCCACATAAATGAAAGACTTATATAATACTTAAATTGTCTTCAAATATTGTATATATATCACTTGAGGCAGCTATGCAAATAAGAGGCATTTCCCTCTGAGCCCTTAATGTGCATGGTCTCTCTAAGCATCAGGAATCCTTTGATCTGAATGGTGAATGAGACACATGGGGATATGGTTGTCTTCTAAAGATATTAATCTCATTTCAAGTGTTTAATTTGAAATCCTTGTGGTATGATGTTTATTGGCAGAATAAAGAATAGTTGCATTAATCTACTTATGTTTATGCATATGGGGGATCATAGAGTTACTGCTGCCATCTTATCATGAAAATACATTAAATAGTTGTCTTTCATTGTGTCCTGTGTAGGATCCATATTAATTAATACTCTATAGTTAAAGTATAGTCCATAATTACTAAGTCTTTTATATAGTCTTCTTGGGTATTTGACTCATCCATCAGCCCAGACCTTTTAAGTGCATATGGAAGATTTCATTAAAACAAACTTACGTCACATCTATTTAAGGTTTCACTTATAAATTTTGTTAGATTTCTTTAACTTTTGCTGAGGTTTATAATTGTACTTAAAATGGGCAGCTTATAGGACATATGTAGAGGTATAAGGGATAAAACTTGTTTAATTGAGTTGTTATTTTTTTAAACAATACACTGTCCCACCAAACAAAGTAATAATTCTAAAAACGTAAAAACCTGTCATACGCACATAATCCAATATTGAAATTGTGTCCTGCAGTATTTAGCTTGAACATTATATGAAAGAAGAAACATGCCAAGACACAAGGATAACCGTAGCCTATCTAGACTTCCACCATTTACTACTCATAACACAAACTACAAATAAAAATGAATACTTTTTAAATATAATCGTATATTTTTTATTTCAGCATTGAAAGCCACTCTTAAAAGGAAGACCGCTCCATCTTTGTTTGGGGGAGATATTCAGGAGCTGGCTCTTCATGCAGAAATGCAGACACCCAAGCGCCTTCATTTTAAGGTACACACTGTGACAAAGGGGAAATACAGTGCAATCATGAGGTGGTTTTCCACCATAAACATAATCAAGACACATGCTCTTTTATAGCACTAAAGGCAGGAAAAGGCGTCATGTTGCCATAACAGTTAATATTTAACAGATGATGAACATGCAAGACTAGAGCTCTCTATTATTTCACCTTGAGTTAGTTCTAATAAAAAAACTGTAAATATGTTCATGCCTTGCAGTCCTTAGATAGAGCTTTTTCTGTGCACTTGCTTAATTATAAAACTATGAACTCCAAAAGTACAGGGTTTGCCCCTACTTCATAACCTGTTGAAGTCTAATATACAGGGATCACAGAAGGAATTTAAAGCTTACAGAGGACAATTTGTTACAGTACAGTGCAGTATTCCAATTCAAACTGAACTTCCAGTTGTGATTACTTGTGCATTCCTAGTCATGTTCATAAACATGAGAAGCTCATCAATAACAGTGAAATGTTTGGATGATGCCAAGGCTTGGCTGGCTATGATTTGTTTAAATTTGAATGAGTTCAAAACGGAAATTCAATTGATATTTTTAACCCAAGCACTTCTAATTTTCAGTTTGACATGGGCTCTTATCAACAATACATCAAACCTACAGTCACCAATTTGATGTCATTGATGAAGATTTTAAGTTTGACAAGCAGATAATGCCCTGATTGAATCCAGTTTTTATCACGTTTGGCTTTTGTCTAGGCTCAAACTGGTTTTATCGGAGGCTGCACAGAGTTTTGGTGTTGGTAAAATGTATATGCTATACAAATAAACTTTAATTTGATTAGTTGCTTTTTGCGTAAATGCTTTTTCTTTGTAGCAATTGGCATTCTAATTTAAGATATACATACTTCTATAAATGTAACTGAAGGCAATTTATAATTTCTTAAATAGGATATGATAAGAATGAAAATGCAAAGAGCCTTCCCTGTTTGAAAGACTTTATTTAGATGATAATGTATTTTAAAAGCCTCAGATTACAATAGAAATAATTTCTGAACTTGTCAATGAATCAAAAAATGTATTGCTACTTAAATAATCCTTAGTTCCAGCCCTATTCTTCTTGTTTATTCTGAAGCAAAACACACATTTACAGCTACATTCATTAAAACATAAAAAAAAACAGTTATTGTGACCAATGATGGTGACAGAATGAAAGGGAACTCAGAATACAAACATGAGTTCTCTGGTCCGTCTGCAGCGCTGGCTTCATGGTGATGAATGCTCTTTCTTCTCAGATCTATGACCCCCAGCAGAAGCGGTTCGAGGTCCCCCATGATCACATCCGCGGGCTGAATGCTCAGCCATCCAGCCCCATCAGCGACACCATGGAGATCACACACGACTCCTTTGGCATTATTGTGCGCAGGAAGGAGAACAAGAAAGTCCTGTGAGTATACACCATGTATGGACCCACCATGTGTGCTTGGGCTAAACACAATGGAGAATTTGCGTGAAGATGAATTTGAACATAGATGTAGATAAGACAATGTTGGAGTTTGCCCTAAGTATAAATGATCCATTTTATGCTCTTTTCTGATCTGTTATAATGTTTCTCATCTCAAACATACTTGGAGTTGTGTTTATTAATTAATTAATTAATCATTGCATTTATATATTTATACTGTTTTCAGTTTGAAAAAAGAACTCTTAAGTTTGCAGGGTTTGTTTTCTTTAACATGTGTGAATAAACATAAACACAACTCCAGATATGTTTCGGATGAGGAAACGTTATAACATAGACCAGAAAATAGCGTAATATGAGCCTGTTAAAATAAATAAGACAGGACTGTGTACTGCAATAAATAAAAGTAGATAGCATAAACATTGTATCCTGTTGAAAGTGCAGTAAATGCCCTATATGTAATAAATTAGACAAGCCATGCCACTATGGTGCCCTGTAAGAGTATAGATGAAATGATTCAGGGTTAAGTTAAACAAACATGACCCATTCCTATATAAAACCAGTAAACTAGAGCAGAACGGTACACTGATTTGTGTATATTACATGTTATGGTACATGTTCTCATACAAATAGAAAGATATGATATATAGCAGAAGAAGCCCATGTTTCTATCGCTCCATCCATCAAGATAAAGTGAAATTCTTGTGCCGTGGTTTGATAATGCAGCCATCTACATATGTGTTTGTGCGTCTGGAGAGATTAAGATCGATCTGTACAGTCAGAACAGCAAGGACGAGCTTTATCTTTTATCAGCTATTTACAGGCTCCATGTATTCAAATGGAAACACAACATATTTTACGTTACCACTGTATAAAGGTATCGCAGCTGACAGTGAGATGTCAGACATATGTCTTCCCTGTGTTTTCTGCTCACCCCACACTGTAGGAATACACATGTTGGTGAATGGTTGCTTTATTCCTTCTACTCCTATTACTAGTATCACTACTACTACAATTTAAAATTATACTACTACTGCTACTACTACTATTACCAATAATAATAATCATCAATGCTGAATTCTGGCTACAGTACCTCCACTGGTTGAAATGGTCCTTGCTACTTAGAAAGTGCACTGTCCTTGGGAAATAATACATGCATATGTGAGAGTAAATAAATAAATACAATAAACTGATATATCCTCAATTTACCTTAACTGTGGCCACAATTAGGTCACATTTTACATAATGGAAAATGTAATTTAAAATGCGTTGTATTCAAACAAATGGAACTGGTATTTTAACTACATTTTAATTAGCCTTCATAAAGTCTAGTGACTACTTAATCAGGGTTAAGAGTTAGAGTTAGAAGGTACTAGTATCGAAAATCAGACACCAATTGACAAAACAAAACTAGCACTGAAACTAGATACTCGTTTGAGCATCACTGCGAAGAAAAAAAAAAAAAGTCACATTCACAGTACAGAAATGAACCTTTCTTGAAAAGACCACAGACCATAGACTTGTACACACCCATGGACAACTATAGAACATACCTGGATGACTAAAGGATTACACAGAAGGCCACATCTTAACATAAAATAAAGTATTACTAAGAAAGTACTGTTGAGTATCAAGTTTGACCTTTCTAAATAAATTATTTGTTCATTATGAATTAAGTTGAAGCTTAATTAAGGCTATTAAAATGCAGTCATTATAAAGTGTTACCTGAAAAATGCACCACTTGAACTTCACAAAACTATTCTTTGTAATTTATGTAATTATGTAATACACTGTTAAACCTTCCAGAAGTTGTCATCAAACATTTTAATGCATAGAATGATCTTTTACAGCACAACTGCACAATACCACAATGTGCATTTGCCATTGGGTTATGATAGGGTTTTATTATTATGGAAATAAAACCATGAATAGGCTATAAAACTGCTATTGTTCCAGCCTTTATAAACGTTTGCCCCTATCATTTTGAATCTTACTTTATTGACCTGTAAAACGGTGAATTGATGAGTCCTAGACTACTCTTTAACCTTATCTTTAACCTTATAAACTTGCTAGTGTTGCATCCTGAAGTCATGTGAATAGGTCAAAAACCAACTGGGCTCCATAGATGTGCTGTCTAGAACTAACCAAGTATATCTTGTTTTGAAGCTGTGAGCATTCCCACCCAGAAGGCTTATTACAGCTTGATGGGCCGTTCTATCTATCTTTTTTTTCTTTTTTTTTTCTTCTTTTTTTTTTTTTTTTTTTTACAGTTCATCTCCCTCGCACATCTCTGTCTCTCCTCTGCTCTGAATCTCACTTGAGTTTTTCCAAATGCTCTCCCTCTTTCACGTTCCCAGTACTGGTCTGCCCTCTTGTTTACTTCTCCCTTTTCTGAATATATTTGCAGGTTTGACACCACCATGGCCCCGCTGGTGTTTGCAGATCAGTACCTCCAGATATCAGCCAAGCTGCCATCCCATAATATTTACGGCCTAGGGGAGCACGTACACCAGAATTTCCGCCATGACACCAACTGGAGGACCTGGCCCATTTTCACCAGAGATGCTTTTCCCAATGGGGTGAGATACGTGCTGTACATATCCGTGGTCTTAAAAATTATGAAATTTTAGGACTGTTGCCACAGCAAATAACAATTTAAAACTAAATACTATGTTATGAACTGGAAAAAAGTGCTCCAAATGCTGCATATAACAATATTATACTTACATTAAGGGGTGAATTCACTTGCCAAGACCCATCTGAATGGAGAATGTAAAGAATGTACAATATACCAAACCTTATAAATGAATGTCAAAGAAGCATTCTCTTTCGCTTATCATGCTAACTTGTCATCCAAAGTACTTCACATGGTCATATCAGATGTTGTATAGTAGTTTTATAGTAGTCCATTCACAAAAAAAGTATTCCCTGATGAACGCTGTGTTGAAACTGGCTCAACATGGTGCTGGCTGTCCATGACTAGTTTAAAGAATCACAATGTAACTTTTCTGGTGGAGGGCAGGCCGTTGCTATTTGCAGCACTCTGAATTGAGTTCTACACATTATTAATCTGGGATGGCTCTCGCTGATAGTGATCGTAAAATGTGGAACATCAATTATTTGAATCTGATTGGCTGTTGTGAAAGCCCCAAAATAACTTGTTACATTCAGTAGAGAGAAAAGCACAGATATATTTCCTGTCCACAAATGCACAAAGTGCTGACCTGCATGTTTTTCACAAACTAAATAGTCTATATTGACACTAAAATATTGACACAAATGAAGTATGTCTGTCGGCGTCCATGTGTGTTTTGGTTCACTTGGGCGCTTGGAGCTTGGCTTCCACACAAACCTCAATGCTCCTCTGTGATTGGTCCACCCACCCAATTACCCTTGCAGTTGGGGCATGCCAAGATGAATTCTCATGAGTTTGTGAACTCACAAATAGCACAAGAATCCATGTTGCTGTGCAAGGTTACATGCCGTCTATTTGTCTCCATAGATCTGTTATTGCTTTTCCTGAAATGTTCCATGCTGTGTATGACATTGGACATGTTGCATGTATTAAATTACAGGTGTTTTATTACTAGTCCCTTCAAACATACATTAGTTACATATTGCAGATACATTTTTACATTTACTGCAGAGAACCTTAGCTCCTTCTCAGACTGCTACTTATGAATATTGCTATATTCTTTGCGAGTCCAATTTATGCTTTACTTAGACCCGTCACAATAACATAATTGAAAACATCTAATTTTATTATGCCCACCAACTACCCATTAAAATTATTCTCTCAAATTAACTAGTTTGAATTCAAAATGAGAAATTTTGCTGCCAAATTATAATTTTAAACTCAAGAGACTAAATAATTGTGGGGACACAGTGGACCAATTAACTGCCTTTGGGCCTGGGTGGACCGTCTGTGTGTGTGCCTGTATCTGACAATGTTGGGAGCACTAGGAAACAGGCGTTTGATTGGTGCCGGGCCAATTCGGTTGTGCATATAAAAAATGCTAATTGTGAGATAAAATGTATTTCTTATTGAACTCTTGACAGATACTGCACATTGGACATCAGATATAATTATTTAATTGAGGTTAAAGGTGAACTATGTAACTTTTCTGGTGGGTCTACTACCTGCTTGTCTCTATGGAGATGCTTTGTATGCTTTCCTCAGTGAAGGTAGAAAGAAAAATAGATAGATATATAGATAGAAGATAGGTTTAACTGGGGAACACTGCAGTCAAAGCAATAACATCTCCATGGAGTCAAGCACATTGCAGACCCACCAGAAAAGTTACACAGTGATCCTTTAATATAAAATTATTATTTATATTATGGAAAAATAAAACTAATCCAAAATTACTGAAATATAAGTGTTGTTTCTGTGATGTCCCCCTACTCAAATAACTGGCAAAGGTTTCATTTTTTGCTGTTACTGATCATGAAAAAAAAAAAAAAAACACCGCTACCTCTCCCGTCTCTCCTCTGTGACCAACTTCTCTCCCTCTCCTCCTTTCATCCTTTCATCCTTTCATCGCTTCATCCCTTCATCCCTGTGACTCTCCTGTCTCTGCTGCAGGGAACACACAACCTCTACGGACACTATCCCTTCTTCCTCTGTCTGGAAGATGAGAGCGGAAAGTCATTCGGGGTCTTCCTCTTAAACAGCAATGCAATGGGTGAGTAGAACACAAGTAAGCATGACGAAACACAGACTTTAAATGCACCAATGCCTATCACTAGCAGAGTCACTGCAGATTGGATTTGATATTCTGACAGTAACATACGTACATGCACTGCACTTAAATAGATGGTACCATATTTTTCGGACTATAAGTCACTCCAGAGTATGCATAATGAAGGAAAAAAAAAACATAAATTGCACCAGACTGTAAGTTGCACTTTTTGGGAGAAATGTATTTTATAAAATCAGAGACCAGGAACCGGCATTTCATCTTGAAAGGCAAGTTATAGTAAAAACAATAGAATAGAGATCAACAGACTGTAAATGTAACATATGGACAGTTATTCAAATAACTATAGCATAAACAACATAACAAGTTTACTAAATTCTCCGTCTCACTCCAAATCACTAAATCCATTGAAATCTTCATCCTCGGTGTCACTTCTGAGAAACTCCGTGACCTCTGGAGGTAAACGGAGCACTGCTTCCTCTTCGGCGTAGCTGTCGTGAGACTCAGCATCAGTTCCAGTTAGAATTATTCTGGCCTTTCTGAATCTCGACAGGATGGTTTTGGTTGTCATTGAAGTCACTTAAATTTAAATTTTTCACTGGTACAGAAGTACTGGTGCGATCGACTGACATGATACAGGCAGAACAGTGACTCTTTCTGGAGGAGACATGCGCAGTAGAGCGAAGTGACAGTGGTACAGGAGTAATAGGAGTAGCAGATACTGACACACAAGCCTAGAGCGCCCTCGTACGGCTGTCAGTGTGAAAAATTTTATAAGTTGCACCGGAGTATAAGTCGGAGGACTACCCAAATCATGAAAAAAAGTGCGACTTATAGTCCGAAAAATACGGTATATGAGAAGATATTACATTAAGGTTCATTAGTTAGGCTTTTTTTTTACTGTCGTTTAAAGGATTTCGTTTAAAGCACTGGATATGTCATTGCTCTGCCTGTAATGTTCCACAGTATGATGTTAAACAGCTCTACCTTACATTTATTCAATTACAGGTGGTTTTATAGCTCAGAAATACCCAGAAAAATAGGCATTCTGACTGTGAGCTGAGTTGCCTCTCCACAGATCTGACCTGTAACCTTTACCTCCAAGAAGACAGAATGGTTAAATACCTTGAAATATTTCTGACAAAGCAATAACATCTCCACAGGGAAAAGCATTTGATGAACCCTCGACCAGAAAAGTTACACAATGCACCTTTAAGAATGAACATGTCTGGGTATGCAAGGATTACTCAGACATGTAGCATAATCAAAACCCAACTCCAGGTATGATTTTTATGAGAGAACATGGATAAAACATGTTGAAAAGCTAAAGTTCAGTAAGTTTACCATAATATACACCTTTCATGTCTCACAATGGTTCAAGGACGCGCAGAACATTAGCCACACTCCATCTCTGAGGCATAAATTGATCTACTTTTGCCTCAATCAAAACTGTGCTGACAAATCAAAGGGAATATTGCATGGCTGTTTTACCCAGCAGAGGATGAGTGAGAGCGCTGGGAATGTGTGCTGACACGCTGATTTCACATGAGGACGGGCGTCTTACAAAGCACATTTACACTTTATTTTATCAACTTACAGCGCATATTGTCCTGCCCACAAGTGCTTAGAACACACTTTTAGTTTGAGATGTTTCCGTCTCAGAAAAGCGCGTGGGTTTTCAATTGTTTTTATTTGATGTGGGTTTGGCTTCGCATCCGGTCTGTAGACTCAAAATGTTGGCAGAGGAATTTTGGATAGACATAGCAATACTGACAGCAGCTTAAAGGAGAGGAATGAGATACAAAGGTAAAAAAGTGAATATAAGCACATATAAAAGCATCCCATGCTAGTGGAGATATAAAAAAGGATGATTTTAGAGTTTTAGTTAAATAATTGGAAGTGTATGTAGCCTGCACTCCTACTGACTGAAAAAAGGAACTACAACGACAACTGAATATGGGTTGCCAGTGTCTAAAACTGCATATAGAGAACACTTTTTTTCTCACGATGTGGACAGGCTTCATGTGAAAGCTCAGAACCTCCAGAATTCACTCACTGAGCTGCAGAGACTCATTAATGATTGGATGTGATGTGGTGGGGTTTAGATAGTGAGGATTCAGATCAGAGAAAGTTCTATTAGGCTCAAAATCAACTGGATTTCAGCACTGAAACTGGCAACCCAAATGTGGGACACATGGAAGGCTTATTCTGCTTTCTGGTTGGATAATTGTCCCAAACCTCAAACTGAAACATAAATAAAAGGGACACCATTGGAACTGTTATTAGTGAAAGCTATGTTTGATTTGAACAAGTCAAGTTTATTACATTTAAACATGAAAAGGCTGTATATATGAAAATGTTATTAGCTAATGTTACAAGAAAATACTATATATTGTAATTATATGAAAATGTTGTTAATAATACAGTGAAAATGATGAAGCTATGTATTCAGTAATTTGGTTTAAGTCATGACCTTCCTAGTTTAGTTCTAATTTAACCAGTTCCCAAAGATATGTACATTTTTTATATTATAGTTTATGTGGATCATAAACTAAGAATACAATACAAAATGTATACAATCTATGGTGTAACCCACTATTCCTACAGCACAGAAATTGTTGATTTGGTCTAACAATGACACGCACAAACAAATTCATAAATCATACCTGACTCGGGGCATCGTCTGTCCTTAGACCCTCCTTCTCATGTCAAAATGATCTATTCAGATACCCCATAAATAACATTTGCTCTGAATTACATCTCTATTACCCTTTGTTTTTTGTTTTTTCTTACAGAGGTGACCTTGCAGCCCGCCCCAGCAGTCACCTACAGGACCATTGGAGGAGTTCTGGACTTCTACATCGTCTTTGGGGATACACCAGAACAAGTGGTGCAGGAGTTCCTTGAAGTAAGCCTCTTCAGATCTCTCAAATGCCTCATAATATAGAGGCTGGCATATGGAGACAGTCCCAGTGCAAATGCATTAACCGTATGTGTAATTATGTTGTCCAGCTCATTGGCAGGCCTGTCATCCCCGCCTACTGGTCACTGGGCTTCCAGCTCTCACGCTGGGACTATGGCAGCCTGAGTGAAGTCAAAGCTACCGTGGAGAGGAACCGTGCTGTGCAGATTCCATATGTAAGAGCTGACCCTTATGTGACACTGTATTTTTAGACTCATTGCCAGAGGGGCTTAGGTGCATGGTCAACACAAAAATACACATTGTATCTATGGTTGTCTTTCCTCATAGTCTTCAAAATGTGGTCTATAAAATAAACATTACATCTGTACCAAAACATACATTTAAACTGAATATGGATGCGAAAATTATATTCTTTGAGATAGGTTGGCCAATATTAGCTTTTTTAGAGTATCAAACTTAATTCTCCAGCACAAGAGTACACATAAAACTTTATTTGAACACTTCTGTGCAACGAGATAACTGCACAAAATGTGATTCCGCTTTCTTAAAGGTTTGTGGTAATATAAGAAGCAAGTTAGTGTTATGTAGCACTTTTCCAGACGCTCAAAGTTGCTTTACAATTTTGGCCATTATTCATTCACTCGACACTTGCTGGTTATAAGGTATTACTGTAGCCACAGCTGCCCTGGGGTAGACTGACTGAAGCAAAGCCAATCTGTGCCATCTGCCCCTCAGACTCACTCAATCACACTCCGTCTTCATACTAACCAATGTGGGTGAAGTCTGTTGCCTAAGGACACAACTAGATTTTCCACTAGAGCCACAGCTGCCCCACTTTTGCACCCAGTATTCCCAGCTGTTTCTAATCCAAGTTTAACCAAGCCTAACTCTGCTTAGCTATAGAGATCAGACAAGATCAGTCACTGAGTTGGACGTTTTGGCCAAATATAATAGGTAGTCACAGATTTCATATACACGTAATTTAAGGTACGTCTGTATTTTGCTTTGTTAAAAATTTAAGTAGCATGCCGGGCTGTTAAAACATATTTTTTCCACTCTAAATCCCCTCTAGCTATCTTTACATTTTTATCAAGGCTTTGAAAAATACAGGATTCCACCAAAATTGACTCTTGTGAGATTTAAGCCATGTTATAATGTTGTTACCTGCTCAAAAACATACTTGGAGTTGTGTTTTAACAGCTCCTTTTACCTTGTTGTTGGGTAGAGATAGTCAAATCCAGAGCTGAAATGATCAAAATGATTCTAATGAAGGTGTATGGAGCTTAAAAACACAGTGGAACATTTTCCGTTTGAGAGAAGAAGTGATTCTAAATATGCAGGATTTGTGTGTTAAACATGTATGAATGAAACAGACCACAACACTAGGTATGTTTTTGGTAAGGAAACAGTATTAGAGATAAAAATAATAGGCTCTTTAACCAGCTTTAAACATTCAGAATACCCCTTGGATTTGCTATATCCACCTCCCCTCTTGTATCCTCCCTTCCAACATATTTGACTTGTTTCTCTTCATCTCTGTAGTCTATATCGTCATCATGGACAATTCATGCTCAGTTCTCCCCCGTCCAAAACATATTGAGCGATCACAGCCCATATAGTCGGTGGGGTCTTGGAGCTGTATAACGCATGAGTCAGGGGGCCTGGGGGGGGGTCAATCGATGGTTCACCTCATGTACCCCCTGTTAAATCTAAAGCTCTCATGCACTACTGTGACTGCACTGGCCTTAACCACCACACTATCTGGCCGGACGTGATAGGAAGGCTGAGCGGGGGGGAGGTGGACAGTCAGTCAGAGTGATAGGAGTGGCCTTTTGACTAGACGGGCTAATCCAGCTTTCTGTCAAATAATGTCACTATATGTGTTCAGAGCTGGGGTAGAGCCATATCTAGAAAACTGCAGTAACTGTGTTTAATATTCCTATGGCAATATTGCATTTTACAATATTTTAATAGAATTTAATTAATTTAGACAGCAACTTTTAATTATTATTATGTTTTTTTATGCAAATGTATATGAGTTACTGTAAGACCAAAGAACAGAACAAAGATAGATTAGGACTAAATAAAGAAAGTCAGTTATAAAATCTAACCAAACACAAAACATAAAAAAACTGTACTTTTGTTAGAATGTTAGAATGAATTAATGATTTCTCCTACTACTTTTCTACTACTGCATTTACAACTTTTATTACTATATTGTAGATTGTAAAACTATATAGTTATATAAGGATTGTTATGAGGATTCGTTAGAAGATCGTATGGTAATAATATCAAATTATCTGTTATTTTGATTTGACAATTGCATTGTATTGCATAAAAAGTCTTCAAAATTGGTATTGAACTTTTTCATTCAAAAATCAAAATTTACTTTGAAATGTTAGTATTGTGACAACACTACTCCAGTCCACTAGTTTCTTTCAAGTTGGAGCCAATCGAGTGACTACTTTTCATTATGTTAACCATCCTGCCCTGAATGGTGAAGAAAAAAAAAGCTTTTGAGTTGTAAAATCAGATAAATAAGAGTTCTACTTGACATTTTTGTGGAAATGAGCTCTGGGCTTATCTTAGGAGCAGGGCCTGGAGCGTTAACTTTTCACACAAAGATATTTAAAGATACCGGGACATCGCGTGTATAGAGCATAGTTTGAGTCAGACCTTTTATTTGATGCCATAAAGTCGGAATCATGTAGCAATAAAAGAGGCCAATCAAGGGCAAAGGCTTTGTCTTGTCTGTTCTAAGAACCAATTGTAATTCGGTCTCAAGGAAATACCTGACATCATCTTCTAAATAGGATGTGATAAAAAAAAAATAATAAAAGTTTTTGCTTTTTTATTACTTTGTTGAATAACTCAAAAACTGCACTTTCTGTTACATCTCTTTGTACAATTATAGTTACACTGAAAGGAATTGAACCCCTACACTTTGACAAGGAGGTATTGCACTTCTATGGGGTATTAAAGGTATTAATTGCTAACACATAACATATCTAGATCACCGTGTTACCTTTTATTTTTTTGAAAATGCTTTATTTGCTGAAAACAAAGTAGGCTTGTGGGCTGAGTCTTAGACAGGTTCAGTATGAACTTGTCCAAGACTCAGCTACTATGCTATCCATAAGCAGGGTTTGAGTAATGCCCAGGAGAGATCGCTAGATTACTCAAACATGGATGATGTATAAAACCTCTTCAGACATGTTTTTGATGAGGGAACAATGTTATAACGTGGTAAAATCTCCAAAAAGTCAAAAATATGGCCTGCAAAAGAAAAAATATATCTAAAGTTTGAAGACATTTTTTTCTTACTTTATACATTTTCAAAACTACAATTATACTCATGTGAGACTTTCACCTGTAACAATTCCCACATATGCAAGGGATGTGAATCAAGCATCAGATTGAATGTTATTACTTATATAAATATATATATAACTAAAAAACTCAGTACTTAGAGGAAGAATTTGCTTGTTAGGAACGCTTCAAGAAGTTATCTGATTTGAAAAAAAACTGCTGTTGCATATTACATTCATTACGATTTTGTAACTGCATTTGCTTCCTGTTTACTGTGTGCACCGTGCCCCATGTTAGTTCCTGAAGTATTAGAACTCTGCCCAATCTAAATATTTCACTCGGCTAATCTCAAATCTGTGTCTCGTACCAGAAGACATTAGCATGCAGCTGCCTCTCTCACGCTGTACTCAGGGACATATTTGATAACCATTAGATAGACCACAGAGGGCATTATCACATTCTCCCTAATACGTCTGGAGCTGATTACCATTACAGCCAAGATCTGGCACGGCCCTCACAACCATCTGCTCCATCCATATGAACGAGGCTCTGGCAGAACGCAGCCACACAACTGCATGGCGTGAAAAAGACAAAAATCAAATGAAAAATGTGTGGTAACTAGTGTTGTCGTGATACTGACATTTCAAAATCAAGTTCAGTATGAAGGAATAAACGCGATACTCAATAGCAGCTCTGACACCATGATCATAATGAAAACAATCTTTATTTTCAATCGTATTAATTAAATTGTATCTGTGTATTCCCTCAGCTGTCCAGGTGATGGTCCATGAGCATATACTAGTCAGTGTGGTCTTATTTTTGCTCTGATACAGCTCAACATCATTCTAAAACTTAGGAAAGATTAATTTCTGTCCTGTGATTTAGACTTTTTTAGTATCAGTATCTTCTTAAATGAGAATCTAATTTTGATACTAGTTTCAGTATCGATTAATATCTAAGTTTCAGTACTTTTCACAACCCTAGTAGTAACATTTCCACTGTCCTCCCAAGGTTTAGTGGCCTATTAGCGGGGTAGTTTGAATGCTGCCCGGGTCCAGTTGAGTCTGGCAATGGCAGGTCAACAAGACAAACTTGCAATTAAAAACTTTCAGCTTTTCATCAGCGCAGATGCTTAAGGCAGTGTGTGTGTATTAGCATTAGCAATGGTAATGTGCTGTACAAGCAGGCTGGAAAAAAAATAAAAAACACACAAGACATATTAGCTATATAAGAAAAAATATAGTTTAAGCAGTCATTTTTAACTTAACTTTTCTCTTGTAATGCTGAATTTTTTGACAGAAATAGGAAGATAAATACGTGACCAAGAAGGAAATTGGGCATGATTGTCATAAAACATCATTGGCAGAGTGATCCGCTGACCCAGAGGGGTGATTCCACAGATGAATACTGTTGTTATGTCCTTGGGCAAGACCCTTAACCCACTTCGCCCGTACTGTCTGTGTACATTGTTGTGTGAGTGAATAGGTGACTGATTTCTTGATGTAAAGAGCTTTGAGCGAATTGAAGGATGGAATAGTGCTATATAAAAGTGTCAACTTTTACCATTTATGGTTCGGTTTTGAGAACAAATGAATTAAAATGAATTCATAATTGAGGTTTTGTGTATGATAGTAAACAGTATTAGTAATAATCATATACTGTATTTCAGTTCAGTGATATTAAACATTGAAAATTGTGTTTCAACAAAATAAAACAAAAATATTCCATATTACTATTCTCAATAAGTTGGTTAGTTATTAAATGAGTAATATGTATCAATTTCCATTTGTTAATTTATGTATTTTTTTAATAAATAATAAAATCAGGATTAGGGTAAAGACATTGTTGACTGTAAGTTACTCCTCCATGAAGAACTTTTTATAAATATTTCTGAAAGGTTTAAATATAAACTTGCTGATTGAACCATACCATTGTTTTTTTGTTGTATTTACAGGTTTTTTACACATACACACAAAGATTTTTTACACATAGTCTTTATATCTATTCCACATTATAAAATCTTAAAAGTGCTTTTGTACTTTAAGATACAATTTCCCACATCCTCCACTGCAAGAATGAACCCTTCTCGCTTTGAATTTCATAACGCTCTGCTCGATGCAAATGTGATTTTTCTTACATATAAGTGGTTCATGCCGGCCAATTCAAATTCCCCATTAGACTGTGAATATCTAATAACATCCAATCTGTCTGATTTAAAGCAGTGAAGTGAACTATGTAATTTAATATTCATAACTCCTGTCTGCGTATTGTGCAGGACATCCAGTACACTGACATTGACTACATGGAGGACAAGAAGATCTTTACCTACGATAAAGTCAAGTTTGCTGAGCTGCCCCAGTTCGCCGACTACCTTCACGAGAAAGGACAGAGATACATTCTCATCCTGGTAAGTAAATTATATTAATATCAGTTAGAGCTGCTGGATTTGAGTGAAAAAAATCAAATCGTGATTTCAAAGTACTGTGATTGCAAGTAGATTTGTTTTTCAAAGGTTAATAACATAAAATGTATTTGTTTTAAATTTAAATAAATTTAATTTGTTTATTTGCTTTTTGAGAGAAGAACTCAGCCTAGGATTTGTGCATTAAATATGTGGGAAAACACAAGCTCCAAGTATGTTTTTGATGTGGAAACAATTTTACAACATAGATCAGAAAATAGCATAGAATGTTGTTCAAAGTGAACATTGCAAATAACTCCATTAGCATTTGAGAGAAATATGAACTGATAAACAAATACAAGAATCCCATGCATTTCAGAGCATGTTTGTAGAGATCTACACTGCAGCTACAAGATTTTTTCCATATAAATATCAGCATATTGTAATAAAACTGCACATACTCAAACTGCAGTGTACAGTCAATTGACATATACTGTGCAACCCTGTTATCAGATTTCTTTCTGCCCATTTGCATAACATGTGAACAGCAAAATCTGATTAGAGTAATCTGATTTCTCTCTGATTATGCCTGTTTGCATGTTATTTTAAGAATCAGACAACTCCAAAAACCTGTCACTACTTATATTTTATGAGCATGTAACCATTCATATGCACAATAATTCATGTCTTTATGAGGTTTATGTGTCAATAACAGTGGTTTGTTGAACAGATGTCCCACTTAGCATTTATGAGGAATGTTTACTGTAATTACATTTTATTAAAACAGGCCAAATGGTGAGTCTTTAGACAGCTCTAGGTTAACAATTTATGTGTTTTGTAGGTCTCCAAGTTACCCAATATAACATTTAAAGCTGTATTTACGTCTAATTAGAAAGGGGTATTTATTTTATCCAGTGGAGCTCAACAGTGGCTGGATGCTTCTGGCTAGATTTAAAAAGTAGGCTGATATAGGGCGTTTAAAAGTTTCATGGTGGTTATCCATTTTGCAGGATGTTTTTTTTTTTTTTTAATTCCACAAATTCTTCTTCTTTTTAATTAAATCTGGGGTACCTGATTTTCAAACCATGAATTAATGAAGCTGAAGTTTATTTAAGAATTTAAATATATCTAAGCTCTCACAAACAGTTTGTCAGATCACTGGTTTTCACATGCACGATGGAAAAGTTAAGCGAGCTCTCATCCCAGTGTGTCATATAGTGACTCACATGGCTCTTTCTTACAAATTTGCCTTAGAAACTTTTTTAAAAATTTTTATTTTTTTTTTTTTTTTTTAGAAACAACGTGTAGCAGTCTGATTTTACAAGACTCTTTCTTGTGAAACTATTTTTTCATTCATGTGCCCTTACTCTGACTGGGTTTGCATCTCCACAAACCTGACTCTTACTTTGCCTGAAGGAGGGCCTACTCCTACTTATTTCCATGGAAATTGTTCCTTTAGCTATAATCTTCCACAGTATGGCATAAAACATACCCACTTCCATGGAGAATGTTCTGAAGTATGGTTTTAACTTGCTACTTCAAGTGAAATCATGCAGTTGCCATGCTATCTCCAGAAATGTACATACTGTATTTTTAAGATACTTCAAATTTAAATGTAGTCATGTCCTCTGCCAATTTTTCAAAAGGTCTTTCTGAAAATATGTATGAATGGGTATTTTACTTCTGGAACAAGACATTCCAGCTCACTTTTTAGCTCAGACAAAGCAAATTGTCACATACTGAAGCTAAAGAACATTATATCATTATTAATCATTTATTAGTTAAATCTTATTTGTCAAAAAGTATTTTCTCAAGACATTTAAATGACCCATATTACTCTATTTTTTGATCTCTGTTATAATGTTGTCTCCTCACTAAAAACATAGAGTTGTGTTTTGTTTCATTCACACAAACTCTGTATATTTAGGCTGAGTTCTTCTCTCAAACTGAAAACACTCTGTTCCACCTTGTGATGTCATGTGGTGCTCCACTGTGTTTTCAACTTTTATACACCTTCAGTAGAATCGTTTGAATTTTTTGATGTTAGTCCTGGTATTATCTCTATTGAACTAAAGGTAAAAGGATAAGACTGTTAACTTGAAAACTACCACTTCATGACATCGCAAGGTGGAACAGAGCATTTTGAGCTTTGGAGATGTAGACAGACTAATAATAAAGAGTTACTCAAACATGTGTGAATGAAACTAAACACAGCTCCAGGTATGATTTTGACTGACAGCATTATAACAAGGTTCAAGCTCACAAGACTTCAAGGCTCCATTTTAAGTAATATAGGACCTTTAAAAAACATTCCCTCTGATGCATCTGATGTATCCATTCCTAATCCTGTCAATCCTGACAACTCCCAGCGCTCCACCTTTGCTGACTCACTTGCTCGTACTTATTCTGCATTCAAAGCTGTATTTATTTGTTTTGCATTGCCATCTGTTCATCTCTGCGAATGTAATCTTTTCGTTTAAGGACCCTGCCGTAGCCACCAGTAAGAGGGTTGGAAACGCATCCTATGAAGCGTTTGACCGTGGAACAGCAGCTAATGCCTGGGTCTTTACCGCCGATGGGAAAACTCCTCTTTTGGGAGAGGTAAGGTGCATTTGTTAGTTTACTTCACACATAAGAATTGGCAAAATATATGTACAGTTAATTTTAACAGATATGATGCCAAGAGGTTTTGTAGTCCAACTCTGTACCAATGTCACTGCCAGCCTGACAAAGTTATTCTTATTACATAATTATAGAAATATATGTAGCACTATTTTTAAACAGTATGGTTCAAGAAATATGTCTGTTCAGTTCTAATAATTCAACAATATTCACTCATATTATTGTGAGTATTGTCTATTTCCATGTCCCTATCTAAAGCAGTGTAATTAAAGTAAAGTATAATTTAAGGTACTTCTACTAAAAATATTATACTAACTTTTCAGGTGTTTGGTTCTTTACCTGCTGTTAATGCTTTACTTGAAATGTTGAGCAGTATGGCATTAAACGCATCAGTCTACATAGATGCAAGAAAGTGGTGTCACCAGGCCAAGTTATAGGTCTCATCTGTGGAGAGGCATGCCTGGTTAAGAAAGCAGAATGTTTTTCAAGTTATCTTAGCAATAAAAAACTGCAAATGAAATGCAATGTACCTAGTTTAATGCCATTCTGTGGAACATTTCAAGCAAAGCAAGTAAGTGGTAGACCCGGCAAATTAAGTTATATTATACACCTTTAAGAGGATGGAGCATTTTCCTTATAATATCACCTGCTTAGAGTCCATAGTGGATGTACCATGGTAATAATAGTGCAATGGCATAGTAATTTGAGTTTAAAGGGACAGTAAGGAATTTTGGACATAGGACCTAATTTCCTAGTTAGCCAGAGTGTTGGAGATGTGTGGAGATACTTCCACTGAGTCCTTGTATTTGCAGAGGTCACTGGTTGTTAGCCTGCCACTAAAAACAGTCTTACCCACTCAACAAAACACCCAAAGCAAATCTATTATTACGCCACAATGTCGATGTAAATGTCTGTGTTGATAGAATAATGTTTGAAATAAAACTAACCTTGCATCGCATGAATTTTGCATGTTTAGGGACTATTTTCTCAGCAGCAGGGGAATTTTACTTTGCTGGTAAGATAGGTGCTAGGTGACATCAGTCCACCGCTGATACATGATTTGTGGAGTGGGTAAGACTGTTTTTAGTGGTAGGCTAGCTATGGCCATTGACATGCACTAACCTAGCACCAGCGACCTCTGCAAATACAAGTATTCCAGATCTTTAGGCATAGAAATCGATTGAGGTTGTCTTTTCCACAAGGGATATTTATTATGAAGCCACAAAAAAAGTTAAAACTGGCTATAACAGCTCTCCGCTCTCATCCTGTGCCTTGCGGTAAAAACACACTCCAGTCTAGTTCAAGGCACATGTACAAAACCAGTGCGGGGTGTTCAGATGCACCTAAAAATAGCAATTTTCAGAATGTAGAACAGTGACACCATAAAAACAATAGGGGACAGTGAACCTCAAAACAATCATGTTTACATTAATTGACAACAATCATGTATAACTGTAAATTTATTAATCGCATCTCTCACACAAGGACTGGGTGGAATATTTTAAAAAGTGTCTCCACACGTCTCCAAGACTCTGGCTCACTAGGAAATGAGGTCCTATGTCCAAAATTCTGGACTTTCCCTTTAAGCCTCACAACAAGGTTTTGAGTTCTTCCATACCACTGAGTCCAACAGTTCATGGACTGTAAATATTATGTTGTGTTTTTGTTTGTTTGCAAAGTATGCCACCATCAAATTCCACATTCTCACGCATTACATTTCCCATTCCATTACCGTCTATATATTTGCTTTCTACAGCTCTTAATAGAAACCTCAAATTCCATACATGCTATTTTGATCTTTTCCAGCTCCCATATTTCTTAGGTCTCTTCCCAACAGCTGGGGTTGACGCGAGGTGCAAAAGCCGTCCCCTCCTCTGTTTTTTTTTACAGTTCTGATTACGCACATGATTAAACCCAAGCCACGTGTTAATCTCCTTTTCACGCTGATTCTAACAGGTCAAACATATGCATTGATTCCGCATTAGTGTTTAATCTTAAGAAATGTTCTGCGTGGCCGGCCTCAGATATTTAATACGAAATAGGCAAGTCGCGTGTGCATCCATTTTGAAACGAGAAGCTATTCTTGGCTGTTTACGCTATACTGTGTCTGTTCACGCATGTGTGTGATTATAATTGATTCCACTTTATTTCCATATGAATGTGTGTGTGCTGCTAGTGGAGACAGCGGGGTCTTTGTAAACGGGACCTTTGTAGAGCAGTGTCAGTGATGAAGGAGGAACCTGGGCGACACCGGTATTTTCTTCTTGCTTTTAAGATGGCTAATTGCTTCTGTAGATAAGGATAAAAGCTTCTCCTGCTGCTCGGGATGTTTAGACTAACCTTCAACCCGCTTCTCAAATAGGTGTTGGTGCTATGCATTTCAAGGCTTTTATATGGAGCAGAATGCCAGCTCAAAATTATATAAAAACATCATTTTCAGGTTTAAGGCGCTGTCTCACAATATTAAAAATCTGAAAAAATAACTAGTTCAGTTTTAAACTCTGCAGTGGTCTAAAGTCATGTTCCTAATGCAGTTCTTGCACGCTAATGACGATGAGTTTATGAGCCCGTTTCACTTGAGTTTTGTTAACGACTAGCATGCTAACAGAGCTAAAAACACGTAATTAAATATAGACAGCAGTGGTATCATTTTAAGAGCTGATTTTACAATATATCTGTAGCCCTGTTAAACATGTGGATTCGTCCACAGGAGCTGAAGTCAATTTGCGTTTGTGAAATGTCTCCTTGACATTTTCAATGTAGTCCAACTGAAATGATGGACAGGACATAACTAATATTGATATAGTGAGGATGTGATGGTTGAACCACCTGTAGATTGAAATGCCAGTTTTTCCATGTAATATAGTTGAAGTGGGGTAACACAGAACAGTCTACAAAGAGTCAGTCCCCATGGTCAACTTTGAATATTAAAGCTTGAGGTGATAGCCAGCTTTTACTGAAGTCAATTCTTGAAGGTCCTCTATTACGCAAAATTGTTTCATGTTAAAATATTGTTACCTTATCAAAAACATACCTGGAGTTGTGTTTTATTTAATTCACATGTTTGCATTAGATTGTCTTTATCCCGATAGCTCAAAATGCTCTGTTCCACCTTGTTATGTCATGAAGCGGTGGTTTATGATATTACCTTTTTTTTTTTTTTTTTTTTTTTTTTTAATCATTTTGATAATGTGTTAAACATGTGTGAAAGAAACAAAACACAACTGCAGGTTTGTTTTTGGTGAGGAAACAACATTATAACATAGACCAGAAAATACATAACATGGGCTTTTTAAACTTACAAGAAGCATAATAACAGAGATTTTAGTATTTTAATGACAGAGAGATTTTAGCATTTTAATAACAGAGAGAAGATTTTAGTATTATAACAGAGATTTTAGTATTAGCACTAATTGTTCAGTATAATATTTAATTTTATTTCTTATTCTTCTGCTGCGAGAATTTGTGGTACACTTAAGCCTTATTAGAATTTTATTTAGCACCACATTTTGGTGAAACTTGTCGCAACACGCCTCTAATTTATCTTGAAACCAATCTATTTGAACACACTATATTTACTTTTAAATGTTTATGATGGAAGAATGAAAAGGTATCATTTGTATCAATTGTTCATGTTTTAGACTTTTAGTGCTGAAAATTATTACTTTTACTATCACGGGGGGTCACCATGGTCCTCTCCACTAATAAGAAACACTTAAGTATACAGTTCTGTCAAATAAAACTTTACTATTCAATACTTTGTTATTTACACACAAAAAAGCACCACACTTCACGCATCCGGTGGCAGTCGATGTTTGTAAACAAAACACTGGGACTGAAAAATCTATGAGGACCTGCAGGTAGGATTGACAGAGACAAGAGCACGGCTGGGGGGACTACAGTTGACAAACAAGCAAAAATAATACATTAGATACAAATGCACAGGAAGACTGCCTTATTGAGTGGTACCGCTCCGGCAGGAAGTCAACCCAGCTGACACAACCAAAGGCTGAGGAGACATTTTATCAGGTAAACGCTTAAGACGCAGAGATTTTCAGTGGCAAATGAAAGTGGAGAGAGGCGTACAGATAGGGCTGGGAGACAGGCTATGAAAGATCAGAAAGCAGACAGGAGGTGGGATATGAGCACAATGAAAAACAGCAGGCATAAGGAAAGCTGTTGTATATATATAGCAGATGAAATAAAAATGGGTTGAAATCTAAATGCATCAAATGGTGGGTTCAAATGGCATTATAATACTCTATAGGAACATAATGGTGGATTTAGTTGAGGATAGTGAAAACAATATTTTAAAAAAATGAAATTTTAAGTGTGATATAGCGAGATTGCAAATTTAATTACTGATTTTAAAAGAGCAATTTCAGCATTTGTTGATGGTGTCTCATGCCACCCATCTGCAAAACAACCACATGTACTAGCACAGCAATAAATACATAATTATGTCATTTTATTAAACACTGTGAAATATAATATAAAGGGCCCGCTAATTTTTCTATCTAACTTATAATGATGTTTTCTCATCACAAATATTCTTGGCATTGTGTTTTGATGTCATGTGGTGGTGCAGAAAGTGCCCCACTGTGTTTTTAAACTCCATACAACATAACTGGAATGATTTTTCATAATAATAATTAAGGATCATATGTTTTTGAGGTAGTAACAACATTCTAACGTGTTGATTTGGTGTAATATAGAACCTGTAAAAATAAATACATACATGACTCACTCACAAGTAAACCTAAAATCTACAAAAATGTGAGTATTCATGAAGGAACTAGCACGATGGGTTGAGCAGTTGCACAATGAACCATTTACAAATAGTTGTGGATATGTGGCCCTAGGAAAATAATAATAATAATAATAATAATTTCATGACAAATAAGCATACATAGGCAAGGTAGTCCACAACAGCACAGGACAACCAATAAATCCTGACCTTACATTTCTGACCAGCTGCCAAAAACATCTGCCGGTAAAACCAATTTGCACCCACGTACCTGATTCGTGTCTTCTCCAACTTGTAAAGTTATTGGCAGTGGAAGTACAGGTAAAAGACAGCAACCTTGGATTTTAATATCTAGCGTTTTCATGCACAGCTAGCAAACCCAGCGCGCACGTAAACACAAGAACTCAAGTCTTTTCTGCCAGGATTAATCTTTTTTTTTTTTTTGTATGTGCCATTAAGGACGACTCCTAACATGCAGCATGTCGGCAGATTGCTATTGTGTTATTGATCAGCCTCTCCTCTGTTCTCTGCCTCAGCTGTTCTCTCTCTCTCCTACCTCCTCTTCATCCCCCTCTTCTCCAACTCCCCTCATCAATACACCTCACACTCTTCATTTTGTCTGTGTGATTTCCTAAACACAGTCTCTCTGTCACTCACATAGACCTGTCTGTTTCTATCATGTATTGTGGATACTGTGCACACTATGTGCATTTGTATAGCTGAGCATGGGTGGTGTAGGGACACTTTGGTGCTGTTATAGTTAACATAAGGCCTCAGACACTGCAGGGACATTAAGTGGTGCTAATGGTGTTTAATAATCCACATAGCTCTGCAAACAATGAAGGCATATTAAGGCAGGAAGATCTGGCCTAATTCTAAGCTAAATATCATGATACAAAAGAAGAATTGCTATAATGATATAAGTGACACCAGGCAGAATACCTAAATAGTAGTAACTTAGGCCATATAAGTTGTAGTTTGAATTCATGTATTGTAACTTTTATATTGCCCTTGAAATACTGATGTATCATGTAATCCATAATACCAATGTGACCCTGACATTTGTGTCAGGCTTCTGCCTTCCAGGATGTAAAAGTACTACATGTCCATTATGCCACTGACATCAGTTTAAAGGACGTGAAATAGATTTCAATTTTCTCATGTAATTTAGGCTAAAATTTATTTTGCCCCAGTACATATAGGTAAAAGCAGCTCTTAGGGAAGGGAAAAGAAGACTAATATAGGCTATCAGCATTTCATTATAAAGCATTTTATTCTCTAAAAACAGGATTTATGCTCTTAGCATGCTAGTTATTGTCACCATTATCATTATGGTAAACACCACTCTGGCTTCTGAATGTTGTGAAAAGCACTTGCATATTAATAAAGTAAATAAGCAAGACAAGCACTTGCATATTAATAAGGTAAATAAGCAAGACATTTGGAGTTTTAAATTAACTAGTTGTGCTTCTCACATTTTTACTGATTCAGCACCTTTAATGTCACTGTAGTTGCTTTTACAGTAGTTATTGTGGACTTTCTATTTCATATTATACTGTTTTGTACTGTCTGTGACACCCACTGGTCCAATCCGTGCCATTGGCTATTCCGTGTCAGTTCTTTTGTGCAACCCAAACTGATTATCTATATCGATATAATAGAGAGAAAAACACCACAACAGGTCTGTAGCAAAAGCAGTGAATGATCGGGGGTTAGATAACAAAAAAAACTATCAAAAACTATTGGGTGAAACCGGGTCACAATCAATACGAACACCCGCGTCTTTTTGCTGTATCATTTCTCCCAGCCCAAACTCAATCCATTTCCAGCAGTGGGCGGATCAGATAACTGTAAAGCCATAATGTTGTTAAGAGTTGTTTTGTCCAAAGTCTATCGCATCTATGGTTGTAAACACATTTCGCTCTTTATCTTTTGCTCAGGTGTGGCCAGGAGAGACAGTTTTCCCTGACTACACCAGCCAAGCCTGCATCGACTGGTGGGTGGATGAGTACGAGAGGCTTTACCGCGAGATCAAGCACGATGCCCTCTGGATTGTAAGCAGTTCATAAGTCTCAACAAACACTCATTAACTCATAGTGCTGCCATTTAAAACCACTAGCTGTTTTACAAAGTCACTCCGAACGTGAGTGGTTGCTTTTTTCCCCCTCTCTTCAATGTAGCATGAATATTAAGGTCAATAAGCGACGCGAAAAACAAGCAGAAATTTGTGTTATTTTAATACTACTTTGGGGAGTTTGAATGGCTCATTATCCAGGGCTTTTGCGGTGCTAAACACGATTTTCCAGCTTGACAATCACCTCGGTTAAAAGAGTCAGGTCTTCCATGTTTAGTACATGAAAGTAAGAATAATTGTGGGAAAGATTGAATTACATTAGCAGCAAGAAAACTGCTGGTACAATCGGTTTTGTAAAAAGGTAATTTGCCAAACTGCTTTTTGTGTGGTTTGTTGATTTAGTTACTCCTGTACTGGAAAATAAAATTGCCAAAACATATTTAGTTAGGTGAGAATATGTTGTGATAATAAAATTGTGATTATAGCAGATTTGCTGGTGCCCGTTTTCTGCAATTAATATAGTTAGTTTGTAAAGCACACATTACAGGTTCCAATATTTTTGTCATTTTCAAGTGTAAATAATATGTTATGCCACCAATTGTACTTTTAAATGTATTTTTTTGCATTTGCAGGACATGAATGAAGTTGCAAGTTTCGTGAAAGGATCAAGCAAAGGCTGTGAGGACAACAACCTCAACTACCCTCCATACACGCCAAGTAAGATTTGGAGTTTAGCATTTTTTTACATTGTTGCTCTTGTTTTGTGTATTGTGCTGCCACTCTTACAAATACTGTAGGTAGGATGTTTTGCATTATTTGATTCACTGTTGGACTCTTTAAGCGATGTTAGAACAGAATGTTAGTTACCTTTTTAAAATGTCCAAACTTGTTATTTTTGTATGGAGTAGGTAGAAGTTGTACTAACTACTCCTTCTTGATTAGCATGACCTGTTTAAAGGTGCACAATTTAACTATTTTTTTTTTCTGACGGATAGTCTACCACCTGTAAAAAAAAAACAAAAAAACATAACATTTAATTGGAAACCATTTTTGCCTGGAATGTTCCATGCCATGACATTAAATGTCCTATATCCCACAAAAGCGTTAAGCTTTAAGCCATTTTTAAATGCTATTTCCTCATCAAAAACATACCCAGAGTTGAGTTCTGTTTCGTTCACACATTTGAGTAACCCTTTATTATTAGTCTGTCTACATCTCCAAAGCTCTAAATGCTCCATTCCACCTTGTGATGTCATATACATGATGATAGTTTTCACGTTAACAGCTACCTTTTACCTTTTGTTCAGTAGAGATTGGCAATTCCAGGTCTGAAATGATCCAAATGATTCTAGTGAAGGTGTGTTAAGTTTGAAAACACGGTGGAGTACCTCCTGTATTAAAGTTCAAAAAGTTAGCATCATTGTCAGTTTCTAGACATACAAAGGACTTGAAATTATGTATCTTTCCATCCCATGCGGAGACAACGATTGGGAGAGCGAGAGGCCTCTAAGTCTGCATGTGCCACCGTTCAAATCATAACACCATTCAAGTTTTGTTGCAACAAACTATACATTTACCATATTACCACATAATATTACAGTGTTTTCTGTTCGAGAGAAGAACTCAGCCTAAATATGCAGGGTCTGTGTGTTAAACATGTGTGAATGAAACAAAACACACCTCCAACTATGTTTGTGACAAGGAAAATAGTGTAATATTTTAAAGTGAACTTAGATGAAAGACTAAAATTGTATCACACCTGGACATATGAAGTCATCCTTATTGCTCTTTTTTAACAGACAAACAGTACATCTTGTGCCAAAACATATTGTTTATTTCTCATATATTCAAGGATACCCATTTATTCAGCCCTCAAGATATAGTTTGGAGTAAATTTATTCACGTTTAGTTTTGTTATCTAATTGCAAACTTGCCCTCAGGTTTCTTTCTAATAAGCCACAAGAAATGCAGCGGGAACATCTATTTTTAATCAAAACCTGCTGGTTTGGTTAAACACTCAAATATAACCCACAATTCAGAATAGTATTGGTATTGTTTTTTTTACAAGCCTTTAGGCATTTTTATTTATTTTTTATATATATATATATTTTTTTTGTTTTGTTGTGTTTATTACAGGTAAATGAGAAGAAACTTATCTTAAATTCATCAAGTCAGAGCTGTTGTCCTGACCTGACATCTAAGCAGTATTTTCATACTCATATACTACATTAAAATTCAAGCAATCCAAGTAATAAGAACCACGAACCCAAACGATAATGCACCCAACCCACTACTTCATAAAGTAGTTCTGAGCTGAAACTCATCTAAAACCCCCTCGGGTGCAATACCCCAGACACCTCTTCTGTCACAACCTGGATGACCCTAAACGTAACCGGACTGGCCACTATTTTTATTTCCCTCCTCTTCTTCCCTCACTCCCGTCGTCCCTCCATCGCTCTCTCTGCCTCCTGTTTTCTCATTGAACACTTGTCCGATTGCGGAATTCATCACCTCCCTCCCGTTCTCCCTGTTCTCTCTCCCTTTCTCTCTCATCACTCAGCTGTCTTCTGCGCGGAGCATTTGAATTCACCCCACTCGCCTCTGTCACCTCACACCACCCTGTTGTCTTCATCACGTGTGTGTATTTGTTTCCATAGGAATCCTGGACGAGGTGATGTTCAGTAAGACCTTGTGTATGGATGCCAAGCAGGCCTGGGGGAATCACTATGATGTTCACAGCCTCTACGGGTACTCCATGGTGCTGGCCACAGAGAAGTGAGTAGTAGTTGTTTGTCTAACATCATATAACTTTAGAATGGGACTAAACACCTAAATTCCACCCACAACCACATTGAAAATAGAGCCTCTGAAATGGGAAATAACATGGAAGACTAAAGGAGAGAGTGAGGGGGGAGAAGCAGTGGAGTCTGGACGTATGAGGAACAGTGTCTTCAGTCTGCAGCCAGGTGTTTACAGTCACCTGGTTTCAAACATGGCAGTCCTGAGTGATGTCACGTAGTACATTTTATTGTCTGTAGTACTTGAAAGTGCAGTAGCCACTGGAGACCTCATACACTTGCACACATACCATATTCAGACTGTAAGTCGCACTTTTTTTCATGGTTTGGATGGTCCTGCAACTACTTCGGTGCGTCTTATATGTTAAAATGTTCACACTGACAGCCGTGACAGGGCGCTCTAAGCTTGTGGGCCAGTATTTGCTACTTCTGTTACTCCTGTACCCCTGTCACTTCGCTCTATTGCGCATGTCGGCTGCAGAAGAAAGAGAAAGAGCCACTGTGCTGTCTTGTATCATGTCAGTTGATCACACCATTACTTCTGTACCACTTGGGATTCAGAAAAAGCCTGAATAATAATAATATTTTAACTGGAACTGATGCTGAGTCTGACGGCACCTACACAGAAGAGGAAACGGCTCTCCATTTACCTCTAGAAGTCGCGGAGTTGCTCAGAAGTGACACCGAGTGACTTGGAGTGAGATGGACAGTTTGAAAACTTGATATGTTGTTGATGCTATAGTTTTATTAAGTATATTTACACAGTTTTGGCTAGTGCGACTTATACTCCAGAGCGACTTGTAGGCCGAAAAATATGGTACTGTTAAAACTTGTCTCATGGGTCCGCATTGCTTTGCCTGGAATGTTTTTCAGTGTTTGTGGCAATAAACGTTATCTATCTACAATCTATGATATATATCTGTAAACTGGCTTGGTTTAATGCTTTATTGTGAAACATTCCAGCCAAAGCAAGAAAAGTTCCTTAGTGCACCTTTTAAGTAATGATAGTTTTATGTTGTATGTTAGCAAAACCTTTTAGTTCAGTTGAGATGTACTATATTATACAAACTGTCAGCAATCTACATTTGAACATTTCCCAAAACCATTCTTTAGCCAAATCCACCTTTTCTCTTCTTGCACCCCCGTGGCCAGCTTACCGCCACTGCCTGAGAGCTTACCGGCTTCATTGGCAGCCTCCAAACACAATGTAAAAAAAAATAACCCAACACACAGAATCAGTGCCGGACAGTGTACTTTTGAGTAATGACCATTGAATAGATTTGCAGAGCTGACTTGCAGATATGAACTGCAAAAATCCACTCTGTTCCAATACTTCCTGGACTTATAACCTTTTTTTAATTATACAGTGACCACCGTCGACCAATACTGTGGCTTATACCATGTGATAAGTGCAGGAATATGTTTTAATGAGCATAGCTGGCGGGCACACTGAATGAATTTCTCATCTGGGCCGGACGCTAAAACAGTTTAAGGGCCCATTACTTAAACAGAAATCAACCTAAGTATAGAATAGAACAGTTGATATATGGTAAAACCGGGTCACAGTTATGTAAATTTATGCGTATCCATCACTAGCTGCAGAGAAGTTGGGATAGCTGTGGTCCGTTTAAAGAAATATATGGATATTTCCTCATTCACATATGCTTCAAAGGCAGTTTATAGACGAAATCACTTCCCACCAGCTCATAAAGTCATGTTCTCTGTTCTAATAGTTAAAGAGAGTAAGAGGAGAAGTGATAATGGGACTACAGGTTAGATAGAATACATTTACAAATAGGTTCCTTTTAATACATCTATACCTTTTTCTCTTTCTCTACTCACACCTACGCTTGAGGAGAAAAACTGCAGGTGAATTTGAAAAATAAAACTTAAGTTATACATATCAATTTGAAACTTACTCTATTGTTTACATAAGAAAAGTGTTTTTTTGGTTTTTTTTTGGCATATATGATGTTGTCTTTCTTATTTTTGTGTTTATCCTTTCAAAATACCAGATTTAAATTACATGTTGAGTAATTTCTTGGACTACTTGGCTACTTTGTACTTCTACTTGAGTAATATTATTTTTAAGTAACTCTTCCTTTTACTCTTGAGTAAAATTTTTGGCTACTCTACCCATCTCTACCTGCAGTCTTAATGTATTGTATATAGTCATAGAAAGTCACAGTCTTGATACACAACATAAATAATATTTTGAGCCAATTTATTAAGTATAAACCAATGTTTGAAACTTGGTAATTAAAGTTAAACATATATTACTAGTAGGGATGTAACTAACCGAAATATCTTGATATCATATCTTCAGAGTTCTCGCAATATATCGAATTACAAGACTCTTTGCTTAAGTTAAGAGTTCAGCAGTAGCTAAAAAAGACAGAGGGAACTACATAGAGCATGATCTTTTGTGCCGTTTCAGTGTAAACTACAAGAAGAAATAACAGTTCTAAGCACTTTTAAGTCTTAGTTCTTTGGATTAAGTCTTGTCAAGGCATTTTAAGAGGAAAAAGTAGCATATTAATAGTTTTGTTAACCTCCACAAAATATCGCTATAAATATTGTACTTTGAGATGTGTACTGTGAAAATATCGAGAGATTTGGATATTGTTACATCCCTAATCGTGAGCCTCCACCACCATATCGTGAGCTTTCCCTTGATATCGCAATAAATGTCGTACCGCAAGGTTCAAACCGTGATGATATTGTATGAGACTTGGACATTGTTACACCTTTAATTACTAGTATACTACTAGTACAGTATACTACATTACTTGCATTTTTGTACTTGATGTTTGCGTAACCTTTGTGGCAATGCTTAGATTTGTAGCCAAAGCATGGATGTGTATCACTGTAGGGATTCAACTAGACTTCCACTGTAGCTGCACAGTTTCATACATAAACCTGCTTTCTATAATATCCATGGCAAAGTTAAAAAGAAAGTCTCTTAGTAGATGAACAACCCTGATGCATTACACGAGCATTCAAATGACTCCGGTCTCAATGGTATAGCAATTTACACAAAGCAAAAACAGCTCTGACTTTCCAGGCTTTCTAATATGCTCCAATAGTGATGGTATGGGAAATTAAATCAATTAGTTATCGGCATGCACCTGCACTAATGGGGTTTGAGCTAATGGGAAATATAAAACAAACACTGCTAATGCAATACAGACAATATAGCACAACCTTCCCACTAGACAATTGTTTCCCATGATCCATAGAGTTCATAACCTTATGTGCTACTAAGTGAAGATGACACGGGAGAAACCAATAAAATGCATCAGATATAATTCATTTTAATATACTACAGAAAAAGGTAGTCCCAGTGGATGTTAAATTAAAGGCTGCACCAAAACAATTAAGTACAACATAAATGAAAAGAAAAGAAGCAACGCTATGGGTACCTGACTGCAGCACTGAGCACTTTTCTTTTCTTTTTTTTTTATTTCTTTTTTTAAAATCTCAGTTTCTAACATCCTGTCATGGCATTTTTATCAATTAAGAAGTGGAGCAAGTACAGTTTTAAGCTCACCTGGCTTTCCCTGGACGCTCCTGCTTGGGTTGCAGGACACAGAAGAAGGGCACTTTTGTCCTGAGGGCTGTTACTCTCCCACATTGCCCTGACGCAGGATCTGCCAACCAGCCCAACTGAGACCTTTGACTGAAATACAAAGGCAACTGAAAAGCACCATGTAGTGTTGCTGCAGCTAAACTTGAATTTCCTTTGGGCTCAATGAAGTATCTGTATATCTAACTGGCTAATATTGAATTAAAAGCATATTGAATCCATTGAATAAAGTGCTTGAAGTAAAATTCCAAAATTTTGAGGTCCATTTCCTGTTTGTTTCCATGGAAATGTACGGCTTTTGCTAAAAAAAAAAAAGCAATAAAATCCAAGTCGTGTACCCTCTATCATCAACAGTAATGCTAGGACCAATAATCAAGTAAAGAAATTCTTGGTTTTTGGTATATATGAATCTTGAGAAATAACAATTATGCATACATTCTAGTAAACATCATCTTAATAAGTGAAAAGGCAGATTAAACTGTCTAGAAGGGCTGCAACTTTTAGGGAACAATTTTATTTGCGATGTTTAAAATGTAGGAGTCATTTCAGAGTGCACATTGTAACTCCAGGAGCATTAGCATTTGAGAGAAGACTTACTTCAGTACCCTTACTGTCCAATCACTCCCAAAACTCCAGCTAACTCACCCTATACCTTCTCCTTTATGTTGTGGTCCAGTTTAACTCTCATAATCTTTATAAAACTATTAGTCGACCAAGAAAAAACTGATAAGCTGAGATGGCATTGACCACATAATCAACTAAAGGACTATAGTCCAACACAGATATATAGATAATACTTTATTTATCTCAAAGGAAATTCATTTTTCAAGTAGCAACAGTCATACTTAATAATAATATCAGTAACTCAATGTTACTGATAAGATGTGTTGTATAGCCATAGATATAGAAATCGCACACAAATGACAGTAAAAATTATGAACATAAGTCACATATTAATATATTCTCTCTCATATCCATTGTTTTAAAGGTTACCAACAAAAGGTTAAAGGTTGAAGGTCTCATTGACATTTCGATTGGAAGCTTTCTGTAGGTCACTCAGCGCAGATGCATGGATTGACCGCTGAGTAGTGAATAAGATGCATGGCCTGTCTGTGAAAAATGACATGAAGTTAATACCCTTGTAAAGACAGAAGATATTTTAGTGAGAAAATCATTTTTTCTTATACAGAGCTGTGTGGACTGGACCGCAGCTCTGACCCGTTGTAAGGTCACACACATTGTATATTCTGTGAAAAACCCCTTTGAGGTCGACGCTGCTGACTCACTACTTCAATAAGGCCAGCTGCTTCTCTCACGTTGACTAATTAAAATGTATTATTGGCAGGAGACACATTTTGTGAACATCACCCGGCCTTTGTATTGTCATGGAAATCAATGCTTCTTCGATTCTCCTCATTAAGCGAAATAATAATGTACAATAGAGTTGGGAAAGTAGCGCCGACTTTGACTTTCTCTCTTTAGAGGTTTTCTCAACAATGCATTTATTCTCCGGCATATGTGTGGCCTTTGTTAATGGTGTGCAAAACTTTAGAAATAGCAAATACTTTATGACAGTGACACAGTCTATCAAAATACATGTTAAATTCCAATAGTGTGAGAAATGTTATTGTCTGTTAGAAAAGTTAAACACGAATTACTTTGTGCTTAAAACATACAATATTTAGTATAACTCAGATTCATTGTATTAGTTCTCAAAATGCATTAATTTAAAAGTCTTCTTGTCAGATCTTGGAAGATAAGTATGGGCGGGCCGGTTAATACTTAGATTGGAGACCACTGGGAATACCAGGTTCTACAGTGAGGCAGCAGTGGCTGTAGGCTAGTTGTAGGTTTTGGTGAAGGCACTTTAGCCACGTTGCCTTATCAAGGTTCTCCAACCTGTAGCTCTGGAGTTATCAGAAGCTCTCCACCTCCTTCCAATTAGCTCACCATTTCTGAATTCTGTGTATTGTGGATAATAAGTAAGATTTGATAAATTACTATTGTAAATGTATGATTTTGATGCCTCACTTGATGCACCAATAAATGGATAATGGTTTATGTTTTATAAGCATCTAACTGTTCCCCATGTAAGGCTCGCCGTGGCTCTTATATTTACTGTTTCTTTGCAATGTCTGAAATTGCTAGCTCGCTGGCATTTTCATTTTGTAAAGGTAGCTCACTGGAGAAAAAAGGTTGGAGACCCCTGCTTTATATGAATGTGTTGTATGCATATATATGCAAGTGTTGGTGGTGGTCAGAGGAACCAGTGGTGCAAATTGCAGCCTCTCTTCCATCAGTTTAACCCATGGCAAGTGTGGCTAGAATAGTAATAGGGATGTACAGATCTAGCTTATTCATTTCCGTAATGGATTCTGATACTACAGCTTTAAATTTCTGCCTATACCCGATACTAACAGATACCTTTACCGGATAGCTTTTATTTCCATAAAACAAAAATAAAATAAGACAGACTTGATGCATATGTATTATGTATGTTATTTATCTCTCAAGTAACTACAGAACTACTTTCTATTAATAAAAAATCAATACTTATTACATCAATATATATGTCCAACCAGGATATTGGCTGAACCAATATTTGGAAGCCAATATACGATCCAGCAAAATTTTTAATATCAGTGCCCATATCCAATACCAGAATCGGACTGGTGCGTAAAGTGCTGTGGGTCTCTTGAAAAGTCCTATATAAATTTAATGCATTGTTTTATTATAATTCTCATTACGTGCTGATTGGTAGAACAACCTTTACATGGTGATGGACTTTGGCTTCCAACACCGTTTTCAATATTTTGTTGTGCTAGTACTTTATCTTAAATTCTTGTAATGTGTTTGTGTGTGTATTTCTGAATAAGTCATGACCTTTTACAAAGCACTACATCCCTCTTGACTTTCCACTGCGCTGCGTCTGACACAGAGCTCATATTTCCTCTGCTTGTCTCTCCCCAGAGCGCTCCAGCGTGTGTTCGGAGAGAACCGGACCCTCATGCTGACCCGCTCCTCCTTCCCAGGTGTGGGCAAGTACTCGGGTCACTGGCTCGGAGACAACGGTGCCAACTGGAATGACATCAAATGGGCTATCCCCGGCATGCTGGAGTTTAGCCTTTTCGGAATTCCTTATGTAAGTAGAGTGTCTGCATATTTTAGATTGGAAAATACATAATACATAATATGAATTTTAAGCATGTTGTCAACGCAAAAATCTGGGGAAAGAAATACACCAAATGCTACATCCTTAAACTATCAAATGGTGAAACAGAGCATTTTTTCATGTGTGAATGAAACCAAACACTACTCCAGGTATGTTTTTGAGAAGGTAATAACATTTTAACAAAAACGTCACAAGTCAGTTTTGCATTATCGGATGCGCTAAATACTTGCAAATACATAAAGAAAATATTTGCTGATAGATTTGGCATGGAAATGTCAACTAGTATTTAGCATAAAGTGTATTTTTAGGCAAGGTTAATTTTTCTTTTTTTTAGTTGGTCCTTGGGAATGAAGAAATCTGGTCTTTCTGAGGTGATCCTTCAGTATAGATATTAAAGTGTTTATTTAGGTCAGGGTTAGAATCTCTCTCCACAGAATGGTTGGAAGTAAATGTTATATTTTTCTTCCTTTTTTCACTGTACTTCATTTCACTTTCCTACTAGCATTCTAAAGATGATGAGAAAAAATGCCATGAAGCTGTTGTGTTCATGTTAATTTCCAAAGCACAGCAACAGTGTTTTCGCCTCCAGCTAGTTACTTGTAATGCTAGCTAAAGAGCAATCAGCGTTCTCTACCCACTTGGTGATAACGCGCACACGTATCCAGCAAGGCACTGCCAAAATAATCTTGTTTGCGCATAATTTCCGTTTTGTGGTGGCAAATGACCATTTAAATGCACTGTGGTTAACTTTCTACGAACAAAATGCGCCAACAGTTCCACCCAAAATTTCCATTTCCATTTGTTGCCAGGCTTTTCAAAACTCATCTTGTACCACTTTTTGAAAATGCAAATCAGCGCCAACTACATCTGTTAATGCTTGTTCCAGTTTAGTTAACACTCTGTTCTGGCATTCTAAAATTGCTCTACATTTTTTGTTGTATTTATTTTATTATTATTATTTTTTTATCTCCTTTAAAGGTGCAGGTCTGATGTTATTGCTTTCCCTGGAATGATTCACAGTATGGTTTTAAACGTGTCTTTCTCCGAGGAGACAAGCAAGTTCATTCACTTTTTCACTGTGCATCCATCTATTCTTTTAGCAATAAAAAGAACTGCAATTAAATAAATGCTAGATTTAATGTCATAATGTGGAACATTCCAAGTAAAGCAATAATATCTGAATATAGACAAGCATGAGATGTATGTTTCGGCATGAGCTTAATGACATATAGGTCCAAATTATATAGTGTGTCTGTCTGTAATAACATGCATTATGATGTCCAGTACACCTTGCAGGTACAGTGTTAAAAAAGGGAAAAGGAAAAAAAAAAGGAGTGCAGAGCTTACAGTATCCAACAGCAATGTGGACTCTGTATATTATGAGGCAGAGGAACACAACAGGGAGTCAGCATATTCTCCCCCAGCTGTGCGCATCAGGTGGGCTTCTAGATGCCAACTATAATGCGGTCGGGCAGTGTCAAGCTGATTTGGAGACATTTTGGTTACCACTAACACATAATGAAGCTTTTTTAAATGCCCAAAGTTGTTCTTTTTTTATGGAGTAGCTGGAAGTTGTACTAACTACTGCCTCTTGATTAGGATGACCTGTTTAAAAGTGCACAATTTAACTTTTTTCTGATGGATTGTCTGCAACCTGTAAAAAAAAAAGGAAAAAAAAGGTAATAACATCTCTATGGAGACAACTTTCAGCTTTGTTTGCCTGGAATGTTCATTAAAGGTCTTATATTACACAAAATTGACTTTTGTGAGCTTTATGACATTTTAAATGCTATTTCCTCATGAAAAACATACCCAGAGTCGTGTTTTGTTTCATTCACACAAGTTTGAGTAACCCTTTATTATCAGTCTATCTACAGCTCCAAAGTTCAAAATGCTCAGTTCCACCTTGTGATGTCATGTAGTGGTAGTTTTCAAGTTACCGGCTTCTCTTTTATTCAGTAGAGCTTCACTATTCCAGTGCTGAAATTACCCAAGTTCTAGTGAAGTTGTATGGAGCATGACATCTCAAGATGGAAGGAGTGTTTTTAGTTTGAGAGAAGAACTCAAACGTGCAGGGTTTGTGTTTAAACATGTGTGAATGAAACAAAACACAACCCCAGGCATGTTTGTGATGAGGAAACAACATTATAACATAGATCAGAAATGGAGTAATTTGGGCCCTTTAAATTAAGCAATAAAAACACCAGTAATGGGATAAATACAACATAGATAAATTCTCTGCCACAGAAACATTCCAGGTAAAGTAATAACATCTCTTTCGAGATGAACAGGTGCCATATCTCCCACCAGAAAAGTTATTTGAGCAAAAGTAGTGCACCTTTAAAGTTGTTTTGTCTGGAGTCTTCCACAGTATGGCGTTAAACATATATCTCCATGGAGATAAGCAGGTGACCCCATCAAGTAAGAAGACAGGCCATTTGAAAAATAAACACATGTAATTGAAATACAAGATCAGATTAAAGCCACACTGTTGGAAATTCCTCAGCCTCTCCATCTCCACTTCTTCACCACGATCAGTGTCCAATCATCAGGAGGCAGTATTCTACCCAACAAATCCATCTTACTCCCCTAATCGCTAATGTCTCTACTTCCTGCCACAGTCTATGCGCCAAAGTCCATTCATACAATACCATCCACCCCACTGCACTGTGCTTGTCCCTGGTTGAATTCAGACTAGAGAGGGTACTAGAGTAGTGCCTGAATCGATTCCAGCATCGCCCTTAGTGAAATGCAGCCAACAGTAAACAATGGCAAGCTTGGCCTCTCTACGGACTGGCCTTTTTCTTGGACTGCACGGTGCAATTAATGTAAATAAAGATCGCCGACCACATCCACCGGCTGCCAATAACAATCAGGGCGACAGAGGGAGCATCAAGGAAGACATTTTCAAAGAGGATTTCTGGCCGGGTATTCTCCTGGTGTCACTGTTTTGCCATGGCAGGGGAATTTGTTGACTGAAGTTTCAATATGGGTTTTTAAAAGAGTGTGGGATGGCTATTAAATAAAATGACACGGAGGAGTGTGAAAGTCAATATTGTTTTTTTCGAGCCAGGCTAAAATATGACAGAGGGAGCAGTGTATTGTCACAAAGAAAAGGGCGAGACCTTTAAGGAATGAAACCCGGTAAAAACAAAGACCAGATGGTATATAATAAAATATGAAGGTAGTTTTCCAATGCAATTTCATGACAATTTGAAGTTATGATCAAAATATTTAGTTTACTGCTTTGAAGAAGAATCAGTCAGGCCTTGTTCAGTCACCATAAACCCAGTATTGAAACATTATACACACTTTATATACTAGTATTACCGTACTACAAATGTCTATTATGCCTAAAACCTGCATAGATGTGCACAGTTATTAGTTATATTTACTTAAACTTTACTTTCTGAAATGTTACTTCAAGTAGTTTCATCTCACACTTGTCTCTTTTACTTCTATTTATAGTAGTACTGGTGCGAGCAATATTATTTTTAAGTAGCAGCAATTATTTCCCACAGAGTAATTAACATTAAAATAATTAAAATGTTTATGTTTCTTGCACTTACCTTCTGATTTACATTTTGTGCTTTTGGAAATGATGATTATTTTTCTCTCCCGGTTATAACTAACTTTAAATCAAGACTTTTCTTCTAACCTGTTATTAAAGGTTAGAAGGGGTCTTAAAAGTCTTAAAAAGGTCTTAAATTTCATGTTCCTAAATTAAGGCCTTAAAAACTCTTAAATTATGTTGTCCAAGTCAGATTTTTTTTACAGATGTCTTCAATTTCATTAGCTTATTTCTTTGTATACTCAACCGGGTTGCAGTGCAGCGTTAAAGGGAAGGGGAAAAAAACAAAACAAAACAACAACATGAATCACATAACATGAATGAACATCTAATTTGGAGTATGCGCAAACAGTACTTTGGTTTCTGGCGCCGGAGGCAATGAGTAAACAATCAGTACATTGGAGGAAGATGCTGGATGGATCATGGGGAAGTGTCGATTTAATCCACAGTGGCTCTAAGATTCTAGATATAGTTGGGTAGTTGGTTGGTCATTAGAATAGCATTTGGTGTTTTTTACCCACATAATGGGTACGATGTTGGTCTTAATTTTCATGTAAGTGGTCTTTAAAAAGTCTTTAAAAAGTCTTAAATTTGGGGTAGTCAAACCTGTGGATACCCTGTAAAGGTCTTACACAATATTTACTCTAGTGAGCTTTCAGGTATGTTATAATACCTCATCTCAAACATACCTGGAGTTGTGTTTTGTATCGCTGACATTTTATTGTTTTGTTATTAGCTTTTTTTTTTTTTATTCCTGGGCAATTATTAGTTTTAGTTATTTATACTATCTTAATATATAATGATGTTACTTATAATTTTAGCTACTCTACCCACCTTTGCATTAAAATACCTAAATCATGAAAATGCAGAAACAAGTCTTCCACGCGAATAGCCAATACAAATGATATTACACATTGTTTCTTAAGCTTCACTATACACCCACACCCTTATGTCTGTACTTCATTTCATCCTTCACTTCTGTCAGTTGTCAAAGCAGCTACAACATCTCACACATATCACACATCCGTCATGAGAATATCATTCTTGTGTTTCAGATCGGGGCTGACATCTGTGGGTTCTTTGACGACAGCAGTGAGGAGCTCTGCCGCCGATGGATGCAAGTGGGAGCCTTCTACCCATTCTCCCGAAACCACAACGCTCAAGGCTACCGCGTAAGGACATTTTCTTCTATACTTGTTCTATTAGTCTGTCAAGTTTCAGATTTATACATCACACATTTGGACCAAAGCTAAACGCTGCGGGGCTTGTAACATCGTAGAGGTGATTTCAACTGTGCCGTTTCCCCAAATAGGAGGTCCGCAGAAGACTCCTTTGAGAGCATTGTCATGTTGGAGTATGGTGCATGAAGAGAGCAGAGGGACTTTTGGGGGTTGTGGGTTAGTTTGGGGAAGCAGAGTTGTTGGAAATGATTATAGCTGCTTTGGGAATGGAGGCACTTGACTGGACTTAAAAAGCACTTTACAGAAACTCACTGCGAAGTCGAGGCATAAATCTTAAAGGTGGTGTACCTCATTTTTACTGTCTGAAAAACAGAACTAGTTCTTTTTTTAAACGATTTCCCGTGGTCCGGAGTTAATACTCACTTTCCTAATGCATGTCGAGCATCGTAATTATTCATTGCAATGGTTTTAGAATCGCTTTTCACAACTTTCAGAGCTCAGTGCGGAGTCCACGGTAAAGCCAAGAACAACTACCATGCTAACACATACTTCCTGATTATCAGACAATAGTGCAGCATGCTACAGACATTGTGACCTCAAGAGCTTCTTATACAATGAGTCTGTACTGGGTCAAGGCCAGTTTTGCCGAAATACATGGGGGAAAAGTCAGGTACAGGGCTTTTAATGTACTACTTGTGTGGAGTACTCGTGTGAATGATGTATTGGACATTTTTGAAAAGTCAGTGATCTGAAGTTTGGCAGTTCGAATCCAGCTCCTGACATAAGCACATACATTTGGACTAAAGCTAAGCGCTGTGGGGCTTGTAACAGTGTAGAGGTGATTTCAACTGTGTGGTTTCCCCATAGAGAAGAAAGTAGACTGGTGCATGAAGAGAGCAGTGGGACTTTTGGGGGTTGTGGGTTAGTTTGGGGAAGCAGACTTGTCCGAAATGATTCTAGCTACTTTGAGAATGGAGGTACTTGACTGGACTTTAAAAAAGTGCTTTACAGAAACTCACTGAGAAGCCTAGTCCATCTTAAAGGCACTGTACGTGATTTTTTTTTTCCTGTCTTAAAAACATGAACACATCTAGTTCACTTGAAACTGTGCAGTCGTCCAGTGTTATAAAGCTAGCATGCTAATGTGCACATCCTAATTATCAGACAATTAACCGCTTTATAATTAAATGCAGAGAGCACACAGTGGACATATTTTGAGTTCAAGATCTGCTTTTGTAGCTGTACCGAGGCAAGAGCAGTTTTGATTTGAAAATGGTCATGTTTGAGTATAGTGGTGCATGAAGAGAGCAGAGGGACTTTTGGGGGTTGTGGGTTAGTTTGGGGAAGCAGAGTTGTTGGAAATGATTATAGCTGCTTTGGGAATGGAGGCACTTGACTGGACTTAAAAAGTGCTTTACAGAAACTCACTGCGAAGTCCACATGCAGGAAGTATAAATCATACAAACAGTATATAAACGAATGGAGGAAGTAAAGGCTTATATGTTGTTATTGTGCAGTGTGAATCTTTCCAAGTGAAACACAGTAACATAATGAAAGATCATGAACCAGCATCGTTGTATGTCCTTGCGTGAACTGATTAGTTTACTAAATATATATGTCTTTTCGCTCTATTGAAGAAATTTAATTGAAAAATTGCTTAGGAATGATGTATGGGGCTTTTTTAAGAGTGACTCATTGATCCAAAAGTTGGCAGTTTGAATCCTGTTCCTGACATAAGCACACCACACTACCGCAGTAGATGTGTCAGATCCACTGCATAAATCGTAAGTTGGCAGTTCAATCCAGGCTCCCACAGGTGCATACCGATGCTGTGTCCTGGAGCAACACCCTTAACTCACCTCGTGCCAGTGTCTGTGTACACTGTATGAATATGTTAATGGCTGAGTGGCTCCTTGACGTAAAGTGTTTTGAGTGCCCATTGATTGGAGGTATGAAAAAACATTATGTAAATGTGATCATTTACCTTTTTGCTCCAGCCTGGACAAGTGCGAATGAACTGACACTTGATTTATGTAATATTTAATTGCAACACTGAAACCAAACAGACCAAGTCTGACCAATTAATTATGAACCAGTAATTAATTTAGACTGAACCTTTAACCAGAACTATGTAGGACACATTAGGTAAGCACTAGAGATAATCCGATATGGATTTTTGAGCCTATATAATATCCAACATTTATCTTTCTGACAATTTTTGCCAATACTGCTATTAAGATTTTAAAATCCAGAGCAAGGCCCACAAATGCATGCTTAAGAAGATATATTGTTTCTGCTTTAGTTATAGTCACGGTCATCATTTATAATTTTGACACTTCAAGTTGCAATATTGACCTAAAATGACTAAATACAAGGAACTAGTTTGTAGACTTATGCGTAAAAAGAATTGCAGTGCCCAATGGAAGCCGATGTTGCTGTAAAGGTCATCACAACAAAGCTCAGTGTAGTTAGCAATGGATAGTTGCACATTACACCAGTGAGTAGCAGATTTTTTTCATTTTTTACAAAAAATTACTACGCATTGCTGCAGAATTCTACACATATCACGATTAATAAATTAAAATAGGAGAACAAAGTAAGTGCAGAGCAATGGCCACATACCGGTGGCAGTTAAAACAGGAGAATAAAGATTACTCACACTTTCATAAATCACGCTAAATACTTGAAGTGGCTGAATGAGAAGGGGGAACCACTATAATACACAAACAAAGAATATTTCTCTGGGACATATCATCATTTGTTGCATGATTGTGTAAACATAGAGCCATATTTTTAGCTGGTCTAATGGCTCTTTTGTTTCCATTTTTACTCATTTGTTGGTTCAAAAGACAAATCTGACGCACAGAGAATAAACTCGGAATGACACATGGGCACACAGAGGCTGGAGCAGTGCAGAAAAAAAAATACTGGTACGAAATATTGTCTAAATTTCCAGTATAAATGTCTGAAGACTCATAAATATCAGACCAATACCACTATGTAGGAAAATAAAACTCACAGCTACCCATACTTTCTAAATAAAGATGTATTATTTATTATTACTGTAAACAACAGGACTAACTTCGCTGTAAACTGGATAAGTAATTAAATACAAGGTTATATATAGTCTAAGCCAGACACCAGAATAACCAGTAATTCTATGCACCACCATTGATCAGTGGACGTCCATTTGAGAAGCGGAGCGCATAGAGAGCAGAGACATGCTCGTGATGAATCTGAAGTATGGCTAATGTGTGACCTTTGCTTTGCCCTAATCACGGCTTTCATTACATGGCAACGCAGGCCAATACGCACATACACGCACACACACATACGCACCCACGCACACATGTAGCCTAGCCTTCTCATCACCAGAACATTCTCTCGGGGCATAAATGATTAGCGCGATGAGAGGAGCACGGCCTGTTAGCAGCTAATCACCCTCTTACTCGGCACTATCATGGAAATTAAATCATACTTTTCAGTTTTGGCGGCTCACTTTTTTCCGCTTTTTGTTTCAATCGCTCAACTTCGCTTCTCATAATTTCCCATTTCAGAACGTTCTATAACAATTCACCACTAATGATTATTAATGTCATTAAGGCCCACTTATTTATAACAGGTCGTGCTGATGAGTGTAGTATTGTGAATCTGTCTCATTGCTATAATAGTCAAGCGTGATAAGGCTTTTTTGTTAATTGTTCTTTGTGGACTTCAGTTTTAAAATCAGAACTAAACAAAAACACATTTAGCAGTATTTGATAGTCAGATCAAAGATTAGTACAGTGAGCACCAGTGTGTCTGATCTAAAGAGTAGGGTTCTAGGCTTTTAGTTGTTTAATCAATTAATTGGTGAATATTAGCCAACTAATACTTTTATTTAGATTATACGGGTTTATATGGGACAACAGCAAATAGAAGAAGTGGGTGAGTGAGTTAGCTGTTATTTTTTTATGTATCTGTAAAACTCATGATTCTTAAGATCTTTAATTGTCTTTATATAAATACATTGTTTCCTTGTAAATTTTTCTGCATACATTGTTGTTTTTTGCGTGAAATACCTCACAGGTGTCGTCTTATGATTGCAGTTAGCGTCAGATACATAGAGATGCATAATCATTTTGAAAGCTTTTTCCACGCCCCCTTGTTAGCTTTTAGTCTTCAGTCGAACAAGAATTACTTTAGTCGACGATGGGTCTACCAAAGAGTAAAGATTAGGAATTGGTTCAGTACAAATCTGATAATGTTGACGTTTTATGTCTATGGTAGGGGGCGCTGTACTGTTCAGTTGTATTAGACTTCATAGTCTGTTACATTCAGACCAGGATCATGCAATTGTGGTTTGAATTTAAGCTCTCTAGACCAACGCCTGTGGCAGTGAGAAGTAATCTAAGAAACAGGAAATTAAGTTGTTTTTCACGGGCGTGGTACAGGCAAACTGTAAGGAATATCCCCAAAAAACAGATATTTTTGGTGAACTTATGTCTCTAGATGTGACGTGCCAAATCTGAGCTCATTTGGACCAAAAACCAGGGACTAGTAGCGTTTTACACACACACTGTCAAAATGGTGTTGAATTTTTTTATCAAATATGGCTAACTTTCTGTTCATCATAGAGGTACGCCACTTGAACTTTTGGCTTGTCTTGTTCTTTGCTATCACTGTTCCGAATTTTGTTTGCCTACACCAAACTTTGCTTTTCCCCACGCCCATAGGATTGTCACGACGCCCGTTTCATCAAATTTTACCGGTGTTATCCAGTTACCCAGAAGATCTGATCACTCGCTATTGTGCATTCTGTTCTCCTCTACTGCACTAAAAAGCTGCTACTGTCAGGGTCACCACAATGGCATTTAATAAAATTAAGACTTTTTCCAATTTAAATTTCAGGCAGTAGCTTGGCCAGTAAACATTATCATGTAATTTCAAGATGCTTGACATGGCTGGTTGTTGGTCCCACCCCCTTTCTCCAGTGTTTACTGCTTTCGTGTTCTTGGGCATAACACCCCAACCACCTGCTTATTTAATGTTGAGGTGTAGTCGGTAGTAGCCACTGGGTGTGATTTAGAAATACATTTATGCCGAACCCATAGACTGTATTTATAAAGGGACATAAGTAACATGCTAGCAGTTGTGTTCCAAATAGGAAGTTTGCATGCGGGCTCTTCCGGCTACTACTGACCCTGGCTCCCTTTGACTAACATTAGCATATTGTGACCCCCTCTCTCTGTGACTGCTGTTGTGAGCCTCTTCATTTAGGTCTTAAAATGTTTGTATTAACCCCCTCTACATGATCCTGGTGGGTTTTTTTTGTTTGTTTGGTTTTTTTTGTGTTTTTTTGTTTTGTTTTGTTTTTTTGTGGTTTTTTTTGTTTTGTTTAGTTTTTTGTTGTTGTTTTTTTCCCAAAAAATTCATGAAATAAATCCTATTTATAATATAGAGCCTGGCTCCAAATTTTCTGTAACACGAGCTTCACATGAATGGAGCTAAACACTATGGATGACGTCATACTCACTTAGTCCTCTTCTTTATACAATCTATTTCCATATAACCATAAATCTATAACCATAAAGTTATTGTGGTGTCTGTAAAAGTTCTGCTTATATGACACATATATTTTCAGTATTAGTATTAATATTATAAAAGCAATGAAATTATTCTTGAATTGCTATATTTCCTTGACACAATCCACCCACATTTCTCATAAGTCATCCACCTCACCACCTGTACCTCCCTAGCTCACATCTCCCCTCCTCTCCCTTCACCTTTTAATTAACTACATCTCTGTACTGAAAGACAGTGGAGACTAATGGTTATTTTCTCTGCCCCTCCCCCCTCAATCTCCCAGCCTGCACCTCTCATCCACGCTCATCCATCTTCCTTTCTTCCAGCCCCAGGATCCTGCTTGGTACGGGGCCGATTCCACCCTGGTGAGGAGCTCCAAGCACTACCTGACCATCCGCTACACTCTGCTGCCATATCTGTACACGCTCTTCTACAAAGCCCACACTACAGGGGAGACGGTGGTGCGCCCCATGATGCACGAGTAAGTCAGCAATAAGGATGTCTTGAAGGGTTGCATGAGAAAAAAATAATTACTGCAATACTTATAGGGTTAGGTTTGTGACCATTAACACAGCAGCGCCCACCCCAACACACCCACACACACAGTATACGTGAGGGGGGACATTACTATAGGAACATTCTGAAACCATTGTGCATGTCTAAATCCACACACATCTTCCTGCCTGCTCGAGCATAAATTTATTAATGTATGTGCACTTGAGTGTCTAACAATATGCCCTTCTCATGTTAGAATAGAGAACTTACCACTGAGAAAAAGACTGAGCTCACACTCCAAGTAGTCGAACATTAAACAGAAGAATGTGTTTTTATTGCTTAGAATTGGATCCGGGCGATATGATAAAAATTTCATTATGATCTGATCCCTGTGAGTAACAAAATTGAAAGCTTTAAACCATGTTATAATGTTGTTATCTCATCAAAAACTGGGGGGAAAAAAAGCTGGAGTTGTGTTTTGTTTCATTCACATGTTTGAGTAATCTGTTATTATTAGTCTGTCTACATCTTCAAGTTAAAAAGTTAGTACAGATTTGAAATTCTGAGGCTGAAATGATCCAAATGATTGTGGAGCACTGTATCACTACATGACATCACAAGGTGGAGAACAGAGTGTTTTCTCTGTGAGAGAAGAACACAGCCTAAATAATCACGGTTTTTGAGTTAAACAGGTGTGAATGAAACAAAACACAACTCCGGATATATTTTTTATGAGATCTGGAGGAAGCTCTGGACAGAGGACAGCTAAAAATACTTTTACCTTCATGAAACGTGGTTAAAACATTATAAATGTCTCAGCTAGACATTTAAGACCGTAGTTAAACAGCCAGAAGGGAAAGAACCACTTACATGTGTGTTAACTAGAGGGGGAAAAAATCCTACACCTTTTTGATACCTCTATTTATATGAAATTGCAATACTTGTGGGTAAACTGATAAAAACAACAGTATTGATAAACCATTGTGTTCTTGCCTGTCCATTAAGTCCATGCAGCTGAAGGTAATCTCTCTGTAAAATCCATTTCAATGAGATAACATATGCAGAAAGTTATTAAAGTGCAAAAATAACCCAATGCATATGGATGAGAGGAAGATTGATATGTCTCTGCTGGCTGCTTGTAAAAATAGAAAAATGGGGCGTTATCTTGCATATTTGTCATTTGGGTTCATAATTTTAACAACATGCGGAGAAACTTTCAGAACTTCACCAAAATGTTAATGACCTCCACCAGATTTCAAACCATGAGTCACGAACATTTTTAGTTTGAACTTTTAGCCCCGCCTATGTAGCTTTTTTTGTCACTGTGATGACACCATAACAGAGAAGCAACTGTCTGGGATGGTGAAATGCAGTTTTTTCATTATAGTTCTCCAATCTCTTCCTACTATATGCTGTTTTGTTACTTGTGGAAATGCACTGTGACGGAGAATCAAGTGTCTGGGATAGCGTCAGGCAGTTGGTTTCCCATAATTCCTAGTAACGATGTGCCTGATTAGATGCTGCAAAGATCATTTATCTTGACTACAATAAATGTAATCTGGTACAGGCTCTTTACATTCAGTAATAAACTAAATAGAGGAGAATCAAGATCATTACTTGAACAATACTATACATATCTCGATACAATGAGCTTTTGACATTTCAAATTTATTCGATTTTGTCCAATAAAAATAGCAAAATCATGGCTGTGATTCTAAAAGTCTTTGTTGAACCACTTCTTGTGCAAAGTTCATATAAAACACACTCATTTTAATCATCAAAACAGTGAAAATGTCAGATGTGTTACATAAAGTTTCTGTCCTCTAAACAAGCAAAAAACTGTAGCACTGTAACAAAATATTTGTGTAAAATATATCATCAAGAGTATTTTTTGGTATATCGATACAGCAGCCCACTATATTGATACTGTATCATCACATTAAACGATACAATATATTGATGCATTTTATTTGTCTTGCCCCAGTACAGCACTACCACCTATAAGCAGCTCTTGAGGCCAAAATAAGTCTCCATTGAATTAAAAAGCATTGCTCAACAATCAATAAGTGCTGGTTAGCATGCTAGTTGTAGCAAAACTCCTCAAGCAAATTGTGAAAAGCACTAACGAACTCATCATGGTTAGTAAATAGAATGCTAGGATGCGGAAAGTATTTGAGGAATAATTTTGGACCACTGCAAACCGTTTTGTTCCTCACTTTTTAAGACAGTAAAAATCAGGTACAGAGTCTTTAGCCTGATGTTTAAAGACAGATTTAATGCACTTCACATTTAGCTTAAATTTTTTGTTCATATTCAATTGAAATGACTTATTTCTTTCTAAACTTGTCACAATTATTATTTGTAAGCTCTTATAATTATATTGTGACCTGAATAATGACCATTACCAATTAACCAAATAATCTTGACATCACTAATGAAGAAGTTTGCATCAACTATTACTGGTAGTCATTCCTTTTGCAACTACTTTGATATTTGACCATTGTAGCCTACTATTAATTAACATTCATTTACAATTAATGGCATATCAAATGAGCATGCATTTTTACACACAACTCTTGGCTATGGCTTCTATTTTTGATGAACTGGGGTAAAACATGAAAGTACAAACAAATAGCCTTTTATATCCAACTTGGTTCACGATTAGAATATGCATGAGTCTGCTCTTGTTTTCAATTGAGGAACAAATATTCTTTGTCCAAAAATGGGAACAGAACAAAAGTGCTGTTTAAATATTTTGTTTGAGAAACTAGAGCAATGAAAGGGAGTTTGTTTTCCATCAATAATGAGACTTTTGTGTTTGTATTAATAAACCAACATGGCCTCTGCATTTGCACGATTCGTTCTAATCAAATGAAAATATTGTCCAATGATTGTACTCTAGGCCTTGCTGGATAAAGTGCTTTGTCTGGATTTCTCCACAGTACAGCATTAAACTGGTCTGTATTGTCTTACTCGGTTAAAAACACCTTGAACAGGGTCTAAAGATCTAATTGGTCAGGTTGAGCCACCTATTTGTCTCCATGGAGATGTACTGTGGAACATAGAACCCCCACCAGAGAAGTTTCACAGTGCACCTTTAAAGGGGCCATATTATATAATTTTCAGAACACCTCCCAAGGGAGGAACAGATGCCTGAGCCACCTCAGCTGGCTTCTCTTGACATGGAGGAGCAGTGGCTCTACTCACAGTTCCTCCATGCGACTGAGCTCCTCAAACTGACACAAACACAAATGTCCCTTGTGGATCAATAAAGTTTGTCTAAGTCTAAGTCTATCATAAGCTGTAACAGAATATTTTGAGTTTTGGACATTTAGACAGACTGCTAAAACAAAACACAACTCCAGGTACATTTTTGATGAGGTAACAACAATTCAACATTGCTTAAAGCTCAGAAGAGTCAATTTTGCGTAATATGGGAACTTTAATTATACGTCTTGTAAGTGACGCTTGGAGGAAAATACTGAGGTGAAGCTTTTTTAAACTTTCCACTTTTCTGTTATCTGTTTTCCTTTTTAATTTATTTTTTGTTTACCAGGTTCTACTCAGACAGCGCTACATGGACAATAGACAGACAGTTCCTGTGGGGAAAGGGTCTTCTTATCACCCCTGTCCTGGACCCGGTAAGCTTGACCCTGATTTATATATTTCACTTGGTTTCAGATGCCACTACAGCATTCTACTGTAGTTTTTCATTGAGACATGGTAGGAAAATGCTCTGTTGTCTTTTGAGTACAAGTATAGTGACATCACGAGGTCTGGTCTAATGAGGGGTTTTGTTATGGAAATGGAAAAGAATTCTGGTGTAGGCAGATAATGCAGCATAATCATTTAACAATGGAGATTTAGTGTGTAAATTAATGATATTACTTGAGTTGGTGTTGACATGAAAGTATTCTGATTTCTATAGTTTAGAGTTTAGCAGGGATCTCCAAACTTTTACCTCCAGTGAACTCCCGTTACAAAAACGAAAATGCCAGAGACTTACTAGTTTTAGTGGTCAGAAGAAATTGAGTATATATAAGCGCTATGGAAAGCCTTTGATGGGGTTCTGTTAGATGCTTATACTGCATATGTGTATAATTCATGGAAGAAGGTAGAGACATACAGCTTTTTTTTTTTCTTTTCTTTTTTTTTTTCTTTACAGCCATTGACCAATAGAGAAACTATTAATTTTATACCAGGATAATTTTGTCTTTTTTTTTTTTGTGACATAGCTCCAAAATGAATTAGTATTATACCATTACCAGGGGTGTTCCACTTTCTGCTGGGTGTTCATTTCTAACATAACATATTTAGATCACCATTTTACATTTGTTGGTTTTGAAAAGCTAATGGCGTAATACCCCCTGTTACGACCCAGCTCGTTTGGGGTGAGGGAAGTAACAAAAATAAAACCAAGATGTAAAATGGAATAAATTAAGTAATGTTTAATTAACAGGGGCCGTAACACCCCTCTTTAATGATTTATGGGTTTCAGGCACATAATTCATTCCTGTTTTGTTTTTGTTTTTTGTGTCAAGAACTTTTCTTGTTCAAAAGATACAATAGTTTGTTTGGAATTATTGATCACTATGTGGTGGATGCCCCTCATAGTGCAACTAGAACTATAATAAAATCTGGAAGGTGAACCCAAGATGGCGTCGCGTTGTTTTGAGTGGCCTGTGCTCATTGGCGCATGGGCCCAAAAATAATTTTCTATTCTGCATTTACTCCTCCCACCTGTGTGACATCTGTAAGGTGTACGTCGTGGCGCGTGGTGAGTGAGAGCTGCTAGAGTGGAGTTAGTACAGGCTTAGAGCGGGGCTTAGAAAACTAACTTTTTAAGCGATTTGAGGATTTAAACATTTTAAAAAGTTTATGTTGTGAAAATAGAAAAGAATCCCTACAAAATCCAACCTTTGTGAAAGTTGTTGATGCCCTGTCAGCTGAACACGGGCAGTTTGAATTTCCAAAAAATGCGTTGCTCTCTATGGAGAATTCTTATTTGGCCCAAGCTCCCGGAAGCTGCAGTATCAGTGGAGCGGCCACTAGTCGGTCTCGAGCCAGAACAAGTGGGGAAATGCCTTATCCAGTTTTTATTATAGATCCATGAGTGCAACCCGTGAAGAGGTCCCCGCTCCTGTCTGTTACATCACATCCTCGACTCTGCAAACAGCAAATATCCTCCACCGTTTCCCTGTGCCCCACCACAACAAACAGAAGCCCCACTCGGATTCCTCCTTCATAACATTACGCAATAACTGTTCCATATGAAAGGACCATATAAAGCAGTGTAAATGTCTGCTGGATCGCTTACAGCTCAATAGCACACCATGTAGGCGAATGGTGTGACCTCCGCTGGGAGACATGACATGTGATCCGCTTTGTTCCTCTCTTCTTTTCCTCTTCTCTCTCTCTCTTTCTCTCTCTCCCTCTCTCTTGTGTGAGCCCTAATGAGAGCTCTGACCTCATTAGCAGCAGATTAGAAGTGCAGATAGCAGTATGTGTGTGCGTGCCTGTTTGGTGGGTGTTTGCGGGGCTATGGTACGCGCCACATTCCCATAGATTGCGGTCATGTTAAAGTGGCCTTATTAATAAGCAATTTAGCGCGGCCCCTTGCGAATTACTCAGAATAGAGGAAAGCGAATTGGATTCACAGAGGGGCAGGGCAATGAAGTAACTTTGTGCAAGTGTGATTGGGGTAAACTTTCAAGTAGTGGAGGAGGGCTTATTTATAAAGGTTTAGACTGGAACTAGTTGCAAATGATTTTATTATAGTTAAAGGCGCTGTTGTACCAGATTTTTACTGTCTTAAAAACATGAAAAACTGAATATCTCAACTCTAATTCATTTTAAAAAAGTTTACATTGATCCTAAAGTTTTCCTCACTTACCTTATGCAATCCGAGCATCCTAACATTTCATCACAATGAGTTCATAAACCCTTTTCACAACTTTCAGAGACCACAGTGAAGTTTTTTTTTTTTCCATCACGATAACGCTAAAACAGCTTGCATGATAACAGATCTGACAAAGCTAACGTGATTCTTGAACAATAAATGCTTTATAGCTGCAGACAGTACACAGCAGTTTCATTTTGAGCTGCTTTTATAATATATTATCTGTACACATTTTGCCAAAATATATGGAAAAAAGTGGGTACATTGTCACTTTAAACACTATGTAGATTTTTAGGTTGCTGAGTACATAACCTGTTTTCCATTGTTTTGTTTGAAATACAGTGGAAATAGTGCTAAGCTTGGAAACTGGGAATATATAAACTGATGTAAAACTCGCTGCATCAATATGCCGATCACAGTGCATTTTGATTTACTTTGGTGTCAAGCAAGTGTACACTAAAGTAAAGCATACTAATGAGAACATATGGTTTAAACTTAGCGTCCATTTTCTTACTACACAAAAAGCTGACATTGTGTGTTTTATACTTACAAGAAATGTAAACACAACCATCTGTTTACATTATCCTTTAAGACTGTAAACACTTAAGTAAAAAAGGAACTTGAGATAAAGGCCACTGTATAGCTTTGCTTGAAACTCTCATTTAAAATCAGCTTTAACTCTTGTTAGTTAAAATAGGGCTGCAAAATTAACCACAATCAAAATCACAATTTCAATGATGAAAATGAACAAATTGTGAAACCTGCAATTATTTAGCAACATTATTTCTTTTCCAAACAAAAAAATATATATACTTGTTATAAAAAAACAGGCTAACCTTGTAGTTTAGACCTCTACAAACTTGTATTAGTTTATCAGTTCAGATTTCAGTCTTCTCTCAAATGTTAATACTTAATAACGCTGATTTGCTGGAGAGCTCATTTTTCTGTTATTAATGATCATATCTAGCCAGGCTGGTGCCATCTAGTGCCTCTGCTCAATTTCATTTCTCTCCAGCGACTAGGTCAGGAATCAGAATACACTTGACGGTTTGCAAGAACCCGGGAAGTTGTAGCTCGCTCACCAGCCAGTGAGCGAATAGCTGTGAAACCATGACATCAAACTCAAGCGCCTGTCTCAGCCCCTTTTGTGGTCCAGCACAACAGTAAACAAAGTGGTCGAGATGGATGTAGACGAAGACAGATATTCTGTGTTGGCAACGATTCCCGAGATCGAGGATTTAAAGCAGGAACAAAGAGAATGTTTGGTGAATTTTATCAAAGGGAAAGACTGTTATTGCTCTTCTTCCTATGAGATTTGGCGCATTAAAAATGTCACAACCAAATAGCAGCGATTGGTTAAATAAAAAAGTACCCACCTACCGTCAACGAATGACTCCTAATGCGAGGTCAGATGGTTTCCATGAAGTGAAACCGGCTGATGAATCAAGCTAGGTCATATCTTGTTTTACAGAAAAAATAGTGAAATAAAAACACAGGATCATGGGTTAATCTCAACATTTTAAGACCAAAATGACGAAGCTCACAGCAGCAGGGGAGATTTTTCAATAGAAAGTTAATTGAAGTCAGAGTTGATGGAGCTAAATTGCTTTCATGCTCACTTTCTATTTGAAATGCGGCGGCTAACAGGTTAGTTACATTCATTTATACAGTCTATGATATGGACATAGACTCCTAACTCCCATTAGTGTGATCTGGTTCCTCTGTGCGGTGACTCTGGCCAGCCTTGTGGATTAAAAACTCCATGCACTATCAGTTACACAGGCATCAGACTGTGACGGCCCACATAAAGCCCCACGCTCTTATCTGTTTGAGTAGGGTCACGCGCTGATCTTTAACAAGCCCCCAAAATCCTACCTCCCCTCTCTCCCTCCTGCTCCCCCTCTCCACGTCCTCCAACTGTCTGCTCCTGTCTCGCCCTCTTTGATGATCCCGGAGCGCTGTCATTCGCATCAGTCCAACTCTAACCTTTATCTCAGCGATAAACTGGATCTCCTGCCCCTCTGGTCTTCAACCTCTCCCCTCCGCCCCCGCCCGTCGGAACGTTACACTCTTCCCTTTCATCAGTCCAGCCCTCCCTTATCTAATCTGCATTCTCTTAATCAGCGCCTGTCAACTCGCCCCTCGTGATCCCCTTTTATTTCATCCTCTCTCCCCTTTCGCCCCTGTCTCTTCCCCTGTCGCTCCAAGGTACCATCTGATCCCTCTGCCAGCGTAAATCTGGGGCCCACCTGATCAAATCCTAGCGCGCGGGCGGCTAACAGGGCCCTGCCTGCCTGCCTTCGCCAAATGAGGATGTAGGCCTCGTGGCTTGTCCTTCTCAATCACGGTTAGCCACTATGCTAACTCCTGCAGTCCCATCACATTAGATAGTATGTTGAGTGATAGGCGCCGCGAGCAAATCAGACACCAGAAAAGGAGGCGATTTCCCCGCGCTGTCATCTCAGCAGCTGGACAGCAGCTTTGATAAGCCATCAGGGAGCAGGCCTGTAGAGGAGGATCTATGGCAGTCAAGTTTACACACTTTATAATCTATCATTCATAATTCTATCATCTCAGAAAAGCAGTAAAACATCTTGACCAGTGCTTGTAAAAGAATTATTCACTATGACCTAAATATCAATGTGCAGTATATGGTATGTCACAAATTTTCCTTATATTTTTAAAGTGGAACTAAATGTCTAAAATGCACCCACTGCCCCAGTCCAAACGAGCTGTTAAAGTGGGCAGTTCCTGGAGGAATAAAGGGGCGAGTGAGGGGGTTGTAGACCACAAAGCTGCAAATTACCTGCTCTAAAGTAACATAAATGGACTAGGGATAAGTGGATAATGCTGTTAAAATGTTCAGTTAGTGTTTAGCAGTCAGACTTTAAGAAGTGGGAGAAATGTGAGCTGTTAAGTTTTACCATAATAAATTCCTCCTTCAATTAATCTGATTCAAACAATGTACAATTTGTTTTGGTTACAAGCCCAAACTGTAGTAGACTTATTATTACTCCGAGATCTTTTGTGGTATATTTGCAGCACATTGTTGTTTTCACCTATACAGTATGTAAACCTTTTTATTTTACTACTGCTTCTTCATTAGAGGTGGGAGATACCCAAAACACAGGGCTGTTCAATTATGGAAAAAAATCATTATCACGATTATTCTGGTCAATACTGAAATCACAAATATTCAAATGCATAATGCATAATTCAACATTTCTCTCTCAAAAAAACACTTTGTTACTGATAATTTACGCAAAACTTTCAAATTGAAAATAAATATCAGCTACAAATATGAACCTTAGAGCAATTTTGCGATGTATAAAACATAAAATTTAAACAAAAAATTACTTCTAACATGAAATAAGGCATAGAAAGACATAAATGTATCCAAAATAAACTATAAAACCAGCTGATCTACAGTCTCTATATTTGAAATATAAAATAAATATACTTATTATTATATATATATATAATATATATATATATATATATATATATATATATATAATATATATATATATATATATATATATATATATATATATATATATATAATACATATATATATATATATATATATATATAGATATATATAGATATATAGATAGATATGCCAAAATAAACTTTGTTAAGCTTTAGCTCGATTATATGTGTGAAGGTCATTTAACACATAAATTGATCAAAATTCGATTAATTGCACAACCAGGAGCACACCCACTGCTCCTGACTGCTTGCTCCAGTAGTACTGAAGGATGGGTCAAATGTAGAGGACAAATTACCCTAAATAAGTGTACCTTAACCTTTGCATATACACATATGTGAAATTGTTGCTTAAGAGATATGCCATGTTTCAATATTATGCATATTCTCTATAATAAAAACTCAATTGTAAAGGTGGCTACATTTTAATAATAATAATGCTTGTAATTTCTGCACATCTTCGAAAAAACTGATATATAGACCAAGCCATAGCAATTTAATTACAGTTTTGGCTCTTGTATTCATAACACATTTTGTCCAATTTTGTCCAATGACTTTAACACTGTTACTGCTTTATCCTCCAACGGGACCTTTAATGCTCCTTGATGACATTTCTTAGTTGGCTTTGAAAACAATGCTCTTAAATTCTGCGGGGGACAATTTCCTCTCAACTCTCAATTACAACACCTTTATTTTGAGCAACAGTCTGTCCACTCCAATGAAGCTATGGGGAAATCTACACTAACATACTTTGTGTTTACTCCTTGCATTACGTGTTACCTTTTTGGCTCCCCCCGGCCCTCCTTTCAGCCCTGTTTCTTGTTCCTAATGACTTTCCTCACAGGGCAATAAAATGGGACACGCTATTGAAGAGAAATGTAGAAAGGAGCAGAGCAGGGGAGACACCAGCGCCTCTGATACATTGGCTAAAATCTGTTTGAAATAGAGCAGGAGTTTCAAATTTATTTTCTCTGCTACTGCTTTTGTGCCACTGCTATTACAAACACTTACTACTATTACAACAGCTTCTATTATTATTTAACTGCTGCTAATTACTGCTACTAAAAAAATGTATTTCCTGCCTCATTCTTTTTCTTATATTATATTTTGTATCCTGTTAGTACGACTGTCACTACAGTTGCTGCTACTACTACTATTACTACTACGACTACTACTACTACTACTACTACTACTTGAGTCACTTTTTTAGGGACTTGAGATTTGACTTGATAAAATGGACTAAGACTTGGGACTTGACTTGGACTTGAATGTCAGTGACTTGGGACTTGACTCAGACTTGAGGCCTGTGACTTGAGAAGACTGGATGCTTCCCCTATAATATATGTCGAAAATACGTGTCTCTTTACAGTTGATAAATGTGGCACTTAATTTTACAGGAACAAACTGGAAAATGCCCCTCCCACTTCTGTGTTTGTTACTTTGGATCAAACTGAAGTACTGTGATACTCAAATGTACTACAATACTATACAGTAATATACAGTACAATACAGTAAAACAAAGGGAACTACATAGAACTTGATCTTTCCGTTTCAGTGCAGACTACACGACAAAATAACTGCATTTTTAAATCTTAATTCTTTCTATTCTAACTGTAATGATTCACACTAAGATCTTGTCAAGACTTTTAAAAAGGAAAAATTTGCATTTCTACAACTCTTATATAAATATTCATATATAAATATACCATGACTTTGTAAATACAGTTTAGTTTAAATGTCATATAAATTGCTAAAATCTAAGCTATATTTGATACTTGAAATGACTGAAGCTCAAAGCAGATGACTTGGTCTTGACTTGGAATGACTTGGACTTATGGGCTTGTGACTTGAGACTTACTTGAGACTTGCAAAAAAAAAATGACTCGGTCCCACCTCTGACTAAAGTTGCTGCAGCTGCTGCTACAGCTACTGCAGTGACTACTACTATGTCTTCAACTACTTTTACAGTACATCTACTCCTTTGTTTGTTTGGGGCATATTTTCTGCCTCTATCTTTTGTAATACTTTTTTGTATCATTACTCCTACTGCAACAGCAACAGCAACTTGCTACTACTATTACTACTACTACTGCTACTACTACTACTACTACTACTACTACTACTACTACTACTACTACTACTACTACTATAGGGCTCTTGCTACTAAAACTTTCATCACTGCTTCCAATACTCCTACTACTACAAAGCTTCAAGTATGTCCTTTAGGTGAGTGATTGCTCTAAACAAAAACATGCAAATATCAGCCAATCTGTACTGCATATACCTAATAACTCTAGTCCTAATATTACTACCACTACTTGTAATTACTACTCCCTCCACATTTGCCTGAGAATATAGTCCCCTGCCTCTTTCTTCTCCCAGTGTCTATGTATCCTTCCGCCGCTGTCGGGGAGAGCGCTGAATTGACAGTGCTATCAAAGGCGCGTCCCTCCACTATTGATTACTCCTGTCTGCCCAGCACCTTAAGCCAGTGGAGCCTGTCACCTATCAGTCTGCGCTTGATGCTGTCTGTTCCATCATCTCTTGCATCATAAAGGCGCAGGCTCAAATGTCACCGCGCTTTTGTGGGAAACTTCATATCAGATAAAAAAAGCGCTCTTTTTATAGAAGTTTCTGAATAGTCCCATCTTATCTTGATACTGTTTCAGAAATAGGAAGTGTGTCTATATAGTCTTCTCGGGGTAAAATGATGGCTGTTGTTTGGCTCAGTGGTAGAGCTGTAGCACATATTTTAGGTCACTCACCTGTCTGGGTATTTGGAGTTTATGAATGTCTCTCCTGAATCTCACTCCTTGCTCTTTTTTTTTCTATTCCTACATCATCTTTGGCTTTTTCTGACGAACATAATATCCAATGAACTCTTAACCGGACAACACTGCTTGGCTTTATTGTTGGTTTGTTATGTTTTTATGTTCAAAAACACGTGCTTTGTTGTAAGATACATATCTGTTTCATTATTATGTAAATATACAGTAGAATGCATTATGTTACCAGATTCTATCTCATCATTTTGAATTCATGAACACTATGACTATTTTTTTCTCATCTGAGAACCAAAAATATGCCTGCCTTCACTACCAGTCAAGAGCTTGTACACATTTTTTTTTTTCATTTTTGTTCTTTCTTTATTTTCATTACTATTTGGATTGTAGACTAATACTGAAGGCATACAAACTACTGGGGTGTAATGGTATCCAAGTCTCACGATACGATATCGTCACGGTATGGACCTCACGGTACGATATTTATTGCGATATCATGGGAAAGCTTACGGTACGTTGGGGAGGCTCATGATTAGGGATGTAACGATATCCAAATCTCTTGGTTTTCACAATATTTTCACAATATACATTTCACAATATTTTGTGGACAAAACTGGTAATATGCTACTTTTCCTCTTAAAATGGCTTGACAAGACTTAATCCAAAGAACTAAGACTTAAAAGTGCTTAGAACTGATATTTCTTGTAGTCTACACTGAAATGGAGCAAAGGATCATGGTCTGTGTAGTTCCCTTTGTCTTTTTTTAGCTATTGCTGCACCATAACTCTTAACTTAAGCAAAGAAACTGATTTGATTTATTGTGATGGTCCACAATATTATTTTGAGAACTTTGACGATACGATATCACAATATTTCAGTTATTGTTACATCCCTACAAACTACAAATTAACACATGGAATGTTTCAAAAAAAAAAAAAAAAATCAAAATGACTCAAAACTTGAAACACAGCTGTGAAAACCATTTCAGGTAACTTCATCATGAAGCTCATTGAGAGAAGGCCCAGGGTTTGCAGCCCTATCAACAAAGTAAAGGGTGGCTACTCTGAGGCACTGCGATATAAAATATAAAAAATTATTTTGTAACTGTAACTTAGTGCTGTCAGGCGATTAAAAAAATTCTGTAATTAATTAATCTAATTAATCTCTTTTTAATCTCACCTAAAAATTGCTGAGAAAAGCCTTCAACTTGAGGTATTTTCATTTAAATTCATTATTACATTATTGTAATGGGGATTGTAATATAAGAAAACTTCTGGCTAGCAATCACCACAGGGTGTCGGGTCAGGGCAGCAATTATAGACTTTCAGGTGAGTTGCAATGAGGGGTCCACAGCCAGGTAATGTTGAACAGTTCTTTAATGTCTGAGCACTTTAAGACGTTTGTGTGTGTGTGGTTCTCTAAAAGAGAAGAACAAACAAATACAACAATATATCAATAACAAATCAAAATGGTGGTTTGTGAAATAACCTACACACTCAACAATGCGCAACTACAGACGCGAGGCTAGCTAGCAAAAACAAAGTTACGCACAAAGACCTCTAAACTGCACCAAAACACAGACAAACCACAGCTACAAACCTTGAACACAATACCACTCATACACACAATGATACTTACGTCTAAAGGACGCACACTATCACCCAGACATTAAGGGGTCAGAGACAAAGCCGATACGCCGAGCGTCACACCGCTATACTAACTCAAAAGTTCGTGACCCCTCCGGTGTGCAAGCGCCCCCCTCTTGTGGTGAGAAAGAGCATAACAACGAACAAAAAACAATAATATAACAAACTAAATGTCTTTTATACAGCCGCCCCCAAATTTGCTATGCAAATTTGACCACTAGGTAACTGTACTGTCCTGGGGTAAAGCTGGCAGTCTGATGAGACGAACAACTGGGCGAGTGTAGGTCCGGTCCTTTACTTGAACAACAGCCGTCCTCACTCGGCCGTCTGCTCCCGGAATCACAGTTTTTACTGTCCCCACCTGCCAGAGAGCTCTGGGAATCTGCTGGTCCACAATGAGCACGACTGTGCCCACAGTAATGTCATCTTTCTCTGTCTGCCACTTCTGCCGTGATTGTAAGGTGGGCAGGAAGTGCCGAATGAAGTTCTTCCAGAAGTGATCCGCTAAAACTTGTGAATGACGCCACCTTTTACGGGTTAGCAGCGCTGACTCAGGATAAACCACCTGAGGAAGGGATGAGTCCGGCCGCCCCATCAGCAAACAGTTAGGTGTGACGGGATCGGGGTCAGCGAGGTCAGAGGACACGTAACCCAGGGGCCGAGAGTTGAGAATTCCCTCTACTTCAATGAGGACTGTTCTCAGCACCTCATCTGGCACTGACTGATCTCCTAGAGTGGTGCGGAGAGCGCTCTTCACAGATCTCACCTCACGCTCCCATGAACCACCAAAATGTGGCGCGTTGGGTGGATTAAACCGGAAGCAGATTTGTTGTGCTGCTAGTTGTTCCTTTAAAGCAGGTTCCAGAGCGAGAAAGGCTTCATGCAGCTCCTTGCTTCCTCCTTTGAAATTAGTGCCCTGGTCGGAGAGGAGCTCATGAGGTTTCCCTCTGCGAGCGATGAAGCGTCTGAGTGACATCAGAAATGAGTCTGTGTCCATGTTGGGCAAGAGGTCCAGGTGAATGGCTCGTGTAGTGAGGCACTTGTACAAAATGCCCCACCTCTTCTCAGTACGTCGGCCCATTTTAACAAGCATGGGTCCGAAACAATCGACACCTGTAGAATAAAAGGCCGGTTTGAAGAGCCTCAGACTGGAGGGTGGTAGGTCAGCCATTTTGGGCACTTGAGGGGTGCCTCTCCACTTCCTGCAGTCCACACAGGTATGTTGGTGTTTCTTAACTGCTTCTCGGCCCCTCAGTATCCAGTACTTCCGGCGCAGCTCTGCAAACACACGCTCAGCTCCAGGGTGTTGCAGCTGGCTATCGTAGCGCTGAATCAGAAGCTTGGAGATTGGGTGAGAGGCTGACAGGAGTATGGGGTGCAGCATGTCTGGGTTTAGAGCGTCACATCTTCTAAGTCTTCCACCAACACGAACCAGGCTGGAAGATCGGTCATATTCAGGAGACAATGTTAGTAATCTGCTAGTGGAAGAGAGGGGCTTACCAGCTCTGAGCAGGGCCACTTCTTCTGGGAAGCTCTCTGTCTGTGCATGTCTCAGGAGAGATAACTCTGCCTCATGGTAGTCGTCAGCAGTGAGAGGCGTTTTATCAGCCGCCCCGTGTAGCCCCTGTGCTGTGGCATCTAACAGCTCTTGATATGTTTTAAACTGCTGTATGTCAGGTACAGCTGGATCTGCAGAACTGGTCAGGCCACAAAACACAGTGCTCCGCAGCTCATCTTTCTCTTCTGTAACCGGATTAACTGGCTTCTCTGGCCACTGGTCAGATGGTTGTGAGAGAAAGGGGGGTCCATGACGCCATCTGTTCTCTCCAGCGAGTTGTGTCAGTGTTCTCCCTCTTGTGATGTCGTCCGCAGGGTTTGAAACAGAATCAATGTAGCGCCAGGCATTAATGTCTGTCAGCTCCTGTATTTCTGCTACTCTTGTGCCCACGAACACTTTATATCTGCAGGAGTCTGACTGGAGCCAGTTCAGGACTGTAGTGGAGTCGGTCCAGTAAACCACTGCTTGGATCTGGACTGTGAGTTCTTTGGTTAGCACTGAAGCTAGCTGTGCTCCTGTTAAAGCCCCACAAAGCTCAAGCCGGGGTATTGAGAGCTGCTTCTTTGGGGCGACTCTCGATCTGGCAGCTAGGAAGGCCACTTGAACCTGTCCATCACCCCAATCTGTCCGCAGATACGCCACAGAGCCGTAAGCACGTTCAGACGCATCACAGAAGACGTGTATGGTCCTGCTACTGGTACTACAGTCCATGCCACGGTTGGTATAGCATCTGGGCAACATAACATGTGACAACTGTGGCAGCTCCTTCTCCCATATTTTCCAGGCCTGCAGCAGATCTTCGGGGAGGTTTGGATCGTCCCATCCTCTTTTCTTGTCCCACAAACGCTGCACAATGACCTTAGCTCTGGTTGTGAAGGGAATGATGTATCCTAGAGGATCATACTGTTGGGCAAGTAGGCGGTAGATGTTCCGCATGGTAAGTTCTGGACACTCACACTGGTGCTGTTTATAATGCAGTGTGTCGGATTTGCACTGCCACAAGAGTCCAAGGGTGCGTTCCTGAGGGTCTGCTGTTTGCTGTGTGAACCAGAGAGTACTGTTTTCAGAGCAGGATTCCTTGGGCAGATGTTGAATCACAGTGGGAACGTTGCTGGCCCATTCTCTTAGCTCAAATCCGCCCTCCTTCAGTAGTGTGTGCAGGCAGTTGACCAGCTGCTTGGCTTGTTCTTGAGACTGGAGGCTCTGTAGGCAGTTGTCAACATAAAAGCAACGTTCAACTGACAGACGGGCATCATCTTCTGGTTCAGTGTGCCTTTGAACATGAATCTGGAGTGCGAATGTGGCACAACACGGACTACATGTTGTGCCGAACGGAAGCACCTGCCACTCATAGATGGTTGGCTCTTGGTCCACTTTAACATCTCTCCACAGGAAGCGAAGGAATGGTTTGTCCTCTTCTAATAGGCGGACTTGGTGAAACATTCCTTTCACATCGCTGCTGATGGCCACCGGGTGCTCTCTGAACCTGAGCAGAACCCCCAAAAGACTGGCTCCAAGGGTAGGCCCGGGAAGGAGGTTGTCATTCAGACTCTGTCCATTGGATGTGAAGGAGCAGTTGAAGACAATTCTGTGTTTCTGATTGTGCTGCACCATATGGTGGGGAATAAACCATGAATAGTTACTCTCTTCAGCTTTGGCAGGAGAAATGGCTTTGACATATCCAGCATCGATGAGCTTGTGGATCTCTCTGGAGTAGATAGCTGCCTTCTCTGGGTCTCTCACAAGGCGTCTTTCTGTTCCACGTAACTGAGCCAGCACTGCCTCCTTTGATGCATGGAGAGGAGAGAGGGTTTGTTTCCAGAGTAATGGAGTTGCATACCTGTTTACGCCATCCACCATTACTCTTGTGGTCTTCTTCTCCAATATGCGAACGGCTTCTGCATCCTGCCTTGACCTGGTAATCAGACGCTCACTCCTGTATGGCAAGATATCCAACTGCCACAACTTCTCCACATTTTTGAGGAGCTCAGCTTCTGGAGGGTTGCAGATGGTAAAAAGACACTGTTGTGGGGACAGTTGATGACATAGCAAGCTTGTAGGGCCTTGTAGAGTCCATCCTAATCTAGTGCGCACTGCTGCAGGTCCGCCAGGGGGGCCAAGACGCACTGGTTCCACTGGAGTNAGTCAATTTTGCGTAATATGGGAACTTTAATTATACGTCTTGTAAGTGACGCTTGGAGGAAAATACTGAGGTGAAGCTTTTTTAAACTTTCCACTTTTCTGTTATCTGTTTTCCTTTTTAATTTATTTTTTGTTTACCAGGTTCTACTCAGACAGCGCTACATGGACAATAGACAGACAGTTCCTGTGGGGAAAGGGTCTTCTTATCACCCCTGTCCTGGACCCGGTAAGCTTGACCCTGATTTATATATTTCACTTGGTTTCAGATGCCACTACAGCATTTCTACTGTAGTTTTTCATTGAGACATGGTAGGAAAATGCTCTGTTGTCTTTTGAGTACAAGTATAGTGACATCACGAGGTCTGGTCTAATGAGGGGTTTTGTTATGGAAATGGAAAAGAATTCTGGTGTAGGCAGATAATGCAGCATAATCATTTAACAATGGAGATTTAGTGTGTAAATTAATGATATTACTTGAGTTGGTGTTGACATGAAAGTATTCTGATTTCTATAGTTTAGAGTTTAGCAGGGATCTCCAAACTTTTACCTCCAGTGAACTCCCGTTACAAAAACGAAAATGCCAGAGACTTACTAGTTTTAGTGGTCAGAAGAAATTGAGTATATATAAGCGCTATGGAAAGCCTTTGATGGGGTTCTGTTAGATGCTTATACTGCATATGTGTATAATTCATGGAAGAAGGTAGAGACATACAGCTTTTTTTTTTTCTTTTCTTTTTTTTTTTCTTTACAGCCATTGACCAATAGAGAAACTATTAATTTTATACCAGGATAATTTTGTCTTTTTTTTTTTTGTGACATAGCTCCAAATGAATTAGTATTATACCATTACCAGGGGTGTTCCACTTTCTGCTGGGTGTTCATTTCTAACATAACATATTTAGATCACCATTTTACATTTGTTGGTTTTGAAAAGCTAATGGCGTAATACCCCCTGTTACGACCCAGCTCGTTTGGGGTGAGGGAAGTAACAAAAATAAAACCAAGATGTAAAATGGAATAAATTAAGTAATGTTTAATTAACAGGGGCCGTAACACCCCCTCTTTAATGATTTATGGGTTTCAGGCACATAATTCATTCCTGTTTTGTTTTTGTTTTTTGTGTCAAGAACTTTTCTTGTTCAAAAGATACAATAGTTTGTTTGGAATTATTGATCACTATGTGGTGGATGCCCCTCATAGTGCAACTAGAACTATAATAAAATCTGGAAGGTGAACCCAAGATGGCGTCGCGTTGTTTTGAGTGGCCTGTGCTCATTGGCGCATGGGCCCAAAAATAATTTTCTATTCTGCATTTACTCCTCCCACCTGTGTGACATCTGTAAGGTGTACGTCGTGGCGCGTGGTGAGTGAGAGCTGCTAGAGTGGAGTTAGTACAGGCTTAGAGCGGGGCTTAGAAAACTAACTTTTAAGCGATTTGAGGATTTAAACATTTTAAAAAGTTTATGTTGTGAAAATAGAAAAGAATCCCTACAAAATCCAACCTTTGTGAAAGTTGTTGATGCCCTGTCAGCTGAACACGGGCAGTTTGAATTTCCAAAAAATGCGTTGCTCTCTATGGAGAATTCTTATTTGGCCCAAGCTCCCGGAAGCTGCAGTATCAGTGGAGCGGCCACTAGTCGGTCTCGAGCCAGAACAATGGGGAAATGCCTTATCCAGTTTTTATTATAGATCCATGAGTGCAACCCGTGAAGAGGTCCCCGCTCCTGTCTGTTACATCACATCCTCGACTCTGCAAACAGCAAATATCCTCCACCGTTTCCCTGTGCCCCACCACAACAAACAGAAGCCCCACTCGGATTCCTCCTTCATAACATTACGCAATAACTGTTCCATATGAAAGGACCATATAAAGCAGTGTAAATGTCTGCTGGATCGCTTACAGCTCAATAGCACACCATGTAGGCGAATGGTGTGACCTCCGCTGGGAGACATGACATGTGATCCGCTTTGTTCCTCTCTTCTTTTCCTCTTCTCTCTCTCTCTTTCTCTCTCTCCCCTCTCTCTTGTGTGAGCCCTAATGAGAGCTCTGACCTCATTAGCAGCAGATTAGAAGTGCAGATAGCAGTATGTGTGTGCGTGCCTGTTTGGTGGGTGTTTGCGGGGCTATGGTACGCGCCACATTCCCATAGATTGCGGTCATGTTAAAGTGGCCTTATTAATAAGCAATTTAGCGCGGCCCCTTGCGAATTACTCAGAATAGAGGAAAGCGAATTGGATTCACAGAGGGGCAGGGCAATGAAGTAACTTTGTGCAAGTGTGATTGGGGTAAACTTTCAAGTAGTGGAGGAGGGCTTATTTATAAAGGTTTAGACTGGAACTAGTTGCAAATGATTTTATTATAGTTAAAGGCGCTGTTGTACCAGATTTTTACTGTCTTAAAAACATGAAAAACTGAATATCTCAACTCTAATTCATTTTAAAAAAGTTTACATTGATCCTAAAGTTTTCCTCACTTACCTTATGCAATCCGAGCATCCTAACATTTCATCACAATGAGTTCATAAACCCTTTTCACAACTTTCAGAGACCACAGTGAAGTTTTTTTTTTTTTCCATCACGATAACGCTAAAACAGCTTGCATGATAACAGATCTGACAAAGCTAACGTGATTCTTGAACAATAAATGCTTTATAGCTGCAGACAGTACACAGCAGTTTCATTTTGAGCTGCTTTTATAATATATTATCTGTACACATTTTGCCAAAATATATGGAAAAAAGTGGGTACATTGTCACTTTAAACACTATGTAGATTTTTAGGTTGCTGAGTACATAACCTGTTTTCCATTGTTTTGTTTGAAATACAGTGGAAATAGTGCTAAGCTTGGAAACTGGGAATATATAAACTGATGTAAAACTCGCTGCATCAATATGCCGATCACAGTGCATTTTTGATTTACTTTGGTGTCAAGCAAGTGTACACTAAAGTAAAGCATACTAATGAGAACATATGGTTTAAACTTAGCGTCCATTTTCTTACTACACAAAAAGCTGACATTGTGTGTTTTATACTTACAAGAAATGTAAACACAACCATCTGTTTACATTATCCTTTAAGACTGTAAACACTTAAGTAAAAAAGGAACTTGAGATAAAGGCCACTGTACAGCTTTAACTCTTGTTAGTTAAAATAGGGCTGCAAAATTAACCACAATCAAAATCACAATTTCAATGATGAAAATGAACAAATTGTGAAACCTGCAATTATTTAGCAACATTATTTCTTTTCCAAACAAAAAAATATATATACTTGTTATAAAAAAAAAACAGGCTAACCTTGTAGTTTAGACCTCTACAAACTTGTATTAGTTTATCAGTTCAGATTTCAGTCTTCTCTCAAATGTTAATACTTAATAACGCTGATTTGCTGGAGAGCTCATTTTTCTGTTATTAATGATCATATCTAGCCAGGCTGGTGCCATCTAGTGCCTCTGCTCAATTTCATTTCTCTCCAGCGACTAGGTCAGGAATCAGAATACACTCGACGGTTTGCAAGAACCCGGGAAGTTGTAGCTCGCTCACCAGCCAGTGAGCGAATAGCTGTGAAACCATGACATCAAACTCAAGCGCCTGTCTCAGCCCCTTTTGTGGTCCAGCACAACAGTAAACAAAGTGGTCGAGATGGATGTAGACGAAGACAGATATTCTGTGTTGGCAACGATTCCCGAGATCGAGGATTTAAAGCAGGAACAAAGAGAATGTTTGGTGAATTTTATCAAAGGGAAAGACTGTTATTGCTCTTCTTCCTATGAGATTTGGCGCATTAAAAATGTCACAACCAAATAGCAGCGATTGGTTAAATAAAAAAGTACCCACCTACCGTCGAACGAATGACTCCTAATGCGAGGTCAGATGGTTTCCATGAAGTGAAACCGGCTGATGAATCAAGCTAGGTCATATCTTGTTTTACAGAAAAAATAGTGAAATAAAAACACAGGATCATGGGTTAATCTCAACATTTTAAGACCAAAATGACGAAAGCTCACAGCAGCAGGGGAGATTTTTCAATAGAAAGTTAATTGAAGTCAGAGTTGATGGAGCTGAAATTGCTTTCATGCTCACTTTCTATTTGGAAATGCGGCGGCTAACAGGTTAGTTACATTCATTTATACAGTCTATGATATGGACATAGACTCCTAACTCCCATTAGTGTGATCTGGTTCCTCTGTGCGGTGACTCTGGCCAGCCTTGTGGATTAAAAAACTCCATGCACTATCAGTTACACAGGCATCAGACTGTGACGGCCCACATAAAGCCCCACGCTCTTATCTGTTTGAGTAGGGTCACGCGCTGATCTTTAACAAGCCCCCAAAATCCTACCTCCCCTCTCTCCCTCCTGCTCCCCCTCTCCACGTCCTCCAACTGTCTGCTCCTGTCTCGCCCTCTTTGATGATCCCGGAGCGCTGTCATTCGCATCAGTCCAACTCTAACCTTTATCTCAGCGATAAACTGGATCTCCTCCTGCCCCTCTGGTCTTCAACCTCTCCCCTCCGCCCCCGCCCGTCGGAACGTTACACTCTTCCCTTTCATCAGTCCAGCCCTCCCTTATCTAATCTGCATTCTCTTAATCAGCGCCTGTCAACTCGCCCCTCGTGATCCCCTTTTATTTCATCCTCTCTCCCCTTTCGCCCCTGTCTCTTCCCCTGTCGCTCCAAGGTACCATCTGATCCCTCTGCCAGCGTAAATCTGGGGCCCACCTGATCAAATCCTAGCGCGCGGGCGGCTAACAGGGCCCTGCCTGCCTGCCTTCGCCAAATGAGGATGTAGGCCTCGTGGCTTGTCCTTCTCAATCACGGTTAGCCACTATGCTAACTCCTGCAGTCCCATCACATTAGATAGTATGTTGAGTGATAGGCGCCGCGAGCAAATCAGACACCAGAAAAGGAGGCGATTTCCCCGCGCTGTCATCTCAGCAGCTGGACAGCAGCTTTGATAAGCCATCAGGGAGCAGGCCTGTAGAGGAGGATCTATGGCAGTCAAGTTTACACACTTTATAATCTATCATTCATAATTCTATCATCTCAGAAAAGCAGTAAAACATCTTGACCAGTGCTTGTAAAAGAATTATTCACTATGACCTAAATATCAATGTGCAGTATATGGTATGTCACAAATTTTCCTTATATTTTTAAAGTGGAACTAAATGTCTAAAATGCACCCACTGCCCCAGTCCAAACGAGCTGTTAAAGTGGGCAGTTCCTGGAGGAATAAAGGGGCGAGTGAGGGGGTTGTAGACCACAAAGCTGCAAATTACCTGCTCTAAAGTAACATAAATGGACTAGGGATAAGTGGATAATGCTGTTAAAATGTTCAGTTAGTGTTTAGTCAGACTTTAAGAAGTGGGAGAAATGTGAGCTGTTAAGTTTTACCATAATAAATTCCTCCTTCAATTAATCTGATTCAAACAATGTACAATTTGTTTTGGTTACAAGCCCAAACTGTAGTAGACTTATTATTACTCCGAGATCTTTTGTGGTATATTTGCAGCACATTGTTGTTTTCACCTATACAGTATGTAAACCTTTTTATTTTACTACTGCTTCTTCATTAGAGGTGGGAGATACCCAAAACACAGGGCTGTTCAATTATGGAAAAAAATCATTATCACGATTATTCTGGTCAATACTGAAATCACAAATATTCAAATGCATAATGCATAATTCAACATTTCTCTCTCAAAAAAACACTTTGTTACTGATAATTTACGCAAAACTTTCAAATTGAAAATAAATATCAGCTACAAAATATGAACCTTAGAGCAATTTTGCGATGTATAAAAACATAAAATTTAAACAAAAAATTACTTCTAACATGAAATAAGGCATAGAAAGACATAAATGTATCCAAAATAAACTATAAAACCAGCTGATCTACAGTCTCTATATTTGAAATATAAAATAAATATACTTATTTTTATATTATATATATATATAAAAAAAAATATATATATATATATATATATATATATATATATATATATATATATATATATATAGATAGATATGCCAAAATAAACTTTGTTAAGCTTTAGCTCGATTATATGTGTTTGGAGGTCATTTAACACATAAATTGATCAAAATTCGATTAATTGCACAGCCAGGAGCACACCCACTGCTCCTGACTGCTTGCTCCAGTAGTACTGAAGGATGGGTCAAATGCAGAGGACAAATTACCCTAAATAATAAAGTGTACCTTAACCTTTGCATATACACATATGTGAAATTGTTGCTTAAGAGATATGCCATGTTTCAATATTATGCATATTCTCTATAATAAAAACTCAATTGTAAAGGTGGCTACAATTTTAATAATAATAATGCTTGTAATTTCTGCACATCTTCGAAAAAACTGATATATAGACCAAGCCATAGCAATTTAATTACAGTTTTGGCTCTTGTATTCATAACACATTTTGGCCAATTTTGTCCAATGACTTTAACACTGTTACTGCTTTATCCTCCAACGGGACCTTTAATGCTCCTTGATGACATTTCTTAGTTGGCTTTGAAAACAATGCTCTTAAATTCTGCGGGGGACAATTTCCTCTCTCAACTCTCAATTACAACACCTTTATTTTGAGCAACAGTCTGTCCACTCCAATGAAGCTATGGGGAAATCTACACTAACATACTTTGTGTTTACTCCTTGCATTACGTGTTACCTTTTTGGCTCCCCCCGGCCCTCCTTTCAGCCCTGTTTCTTGTTCCTAATGACTTTCCTCACAGGGCAATAAAATGGGACACGCTATTGAAGAGAAATGTAGAAAGGAGCAGAGCAGGGGAGACACCAGCGCCTCTGATACATTGGCTAAAATCTGTTTGAAATAGAGCAGGAGTTTCAAATTTATTTTCTCTGCTACTGCTTTTGTGCCACTGCTATTACAAACACTTACTACTATTACAACAGCTTCTATTATTATTTAACTGCTGCTAATTACTGCTACTAAAAAAAATGTATTTCCTGCCTCATTCTTTTTCTTATATTATATTTTGTATCCTGTTAGTACGACTGTCACTACAGTTGCTGCTACTACTACTATTACTACTACGACTACTACTACTACTACTACTACTACTACTTGAGTCACTTTTTTAGGGACTTGAGATTTGACTTGATAAAATGGAATAAGACTTGGGACTTGACTTGGACTTGAATGTCAGTGACTTGGGACTTGACTCAGACTTGAGGCCTGTGACTTGAGAAGACTGGATGCTTCCCCTATAATATATGTCGAAAATACGTGTCTCTTTACAGTTGATAAATGTGGCACTTAATTTTACAGGAACAAACTGGAAAATGCCCCTCCCACTTCTGTGTTTGTTACTTTGGATCAAACTGAAGTACTGTGATACTCAAATGTACTACAATACTATACAGTAATATACAGTACAATACAGTAAAACAAAGGGAACTACATAGAACATGATCTTTCCGTTTCAGTGCAGACTACACGACAAAATAACTGCATTTTTAAATCTTAATTCTTTCTATTCTAACTGTAATGATTCACACTAAGATCTTGTCAAGACTTTTAAAAAGGAAAAATTTGCATTTCTACAACTCTTATATAAAATATTCATATATAAATATACCATGACTTTGTAAATACAGTTTAGTTTAAATGTCATATAAATTGCTAAAATCTAAGCTATATTTGATACTTGAAATGACTGAAGCTCAAAGCAGATGACTTGGTCTTGACTTGGAATGACTTGGACTTATGGGCTTGTGACTTGAGACTTACTTGAGACTTGCAAAAAAAAAAATGACTCGGTCCCACCTCTGACTAAAGTTGCTGCTGCTGCTGCTGCTACAGCTACTGCAGTGACTACTACTATGTCTTCAACTACTTTTACAGTACATCTACTCCTTTGTTTGTTTGGGGCATATTTTCTGCCTCTATCTTTTGTAATACTTTTTTGTATCATTACTCCTACTGCAACAGCAACAGCAACTTGCTACTACTATTACTATTACTACTACTACTACTACTACTACTACTACTACTACTACTACTACTACTACTATAGGGCTCTTGCTACTAAAACTTTCATCACTACTACAAAGCTTCAAGTATGTCCTTTAGGTGAGTGATTGCTCTAAACAAAAACATGCAAATATCAGCCAATCTGTACTGCATATACCTAATAACTCTAGTCCTAATATTACTACCACTACTTGTAATTACTACTCCCTCCACATTTGCCTGAGAATATAGTCCCCTGCCTCTTTCTTCTCCCAGTGTCTATGTATCCTTCCGCCGCTGTCGGGGAGAGCGCTGAATTGACAGTGCTATCAAAGGCGCGTCCCTCCACTATTGATTACTCCTGTCTGCCCAGCACCTTAAGCCAGTGGAGCCTGTCACCTATCAGTCTGCGCTTGATGCTGTCTGTTCCATCATCTCTTGCATCATAAAGGCGCAGGCTCAAATGTCACCGCGCTTTTGTGGGAAACTTCATATCAGATAAAAAAGCGCTCTTTTTATAGAAGTTTCTGAATAGTCCCATCTTATCTTGATACTGTTTCAGAAATAGGAAGTGTGTCTATATAGTCTTCTCGGGGTAAAATGATGGCTGTTGTTTGGCTCAGTGGTAGAGCTGTAGCACATATTTTAGGTCACTCACCTGTCTGGGTATTTGGAGTTTATGAATGTCTCTCCTGAATCTCACTCCTTGCTCTTTTTTTTTCTATTCCTACATCATCTTTGGCTTTTTCTGACGAACACAATATCCAATGAACTCTTAACCGGACAACACTGCTTGGCTTTATTGTTGGTTTGTTATGTTTTTATGTTCAAAAACACGTGCTTTGTTGTAAGATACATATCTGTTTCATTATTATGTAAATATACAGTAGAATGCATTATGTTACCAGATTCTATCTCATCATTTTGAATTCATGAACACTATGACTATTTTTTTCTCATCTGAGAACCAAAAATATGCCTGCCTTCACTACCAGTCAAGAGCTTGTACACATTTTTTTTTTTCATTTTTGTTCTTTCTTTATTTTCATTACTATTTGGATTGTAGACTAATACTGAAGGCATACAAACTACTGGGGTGTAACGGTATCCAAGTCTCACGATACGATATCGTCACGGTATGGACCTCACGGTACGATATTTATTGCGATATCATGGGAAAGCTTACGGTACGTTGGGGAGGCTCATGATTAGGGATGTAACGATATCCAAATCTCTTGGTTTTCACAATATTTTCACAATATACATTTCACAATATTTTGTGGACAAAACTGGTAATATGCTACTTTTCCTCTTAAAATGGCTTGACAAGACTTAATCCAAAGAACTAAGACTTAAAAGTGCTTAGAACTGATATTTCTTGTAGTCTACACTGAAATGGAGCAAAGGATCATGGTCTGTGTAGTTCCCTTTGTCTTTTTTTAGCTATTGCTGCACCATAACTCTTAACTTAAGCAAAGAAACTGATTTGATTTATTGTGATGGTCCACAATATTATTTTGAGAACTTTGACGATACGATATCACAATATTTCAGTTATTGTTACATCCCTACAAACTACAAATTAACACATGGAATGTTTCAAAAAAAAAAAAAAAAAAATCAAAATGACTCAAAACTTGAAACACAGCTGTGAAAACCATTTCAGGTAACTTCATCATGAAGCTCATTGAGAGAAGGCCCAGGGTTTGCAGCCCTATCAACAAAGTAAAGGGTGGCTACTCTGAGGCACTGCGATATAAAATATAAAAAAATTATTTTGTAACTGTAACTTAGTGCTGTCAGGCGATTAAAAAAATTCTGTAATTAATTAATCTAATTAATCTCTTTTTAATCTCACCTAAAAATTGCTGAGAAAAGCCTTCAACTTGAGGTATTTTCATTTAAATTCATTATTACATTATTATTATTACATATAAACCATGAACACTCTAGAGCCACATCAGCGTGTTTGAAATTATAATGTGTTTAATGCTGATTTGCGCAAGTCTCACAGAAACGAAACTTAAAAACCGCATGGCTAATTTGCATAAACTAAGCAAGAAAAAATAAATAAAAAATGCTCTTGTGTCGCTGATGCGGTTCAGCTTCTGTGGGACTGAAGGACATGACTCAGTGAAATATGAGTGTTCTTTCTGTGACAGAGTGTTGAAGGTGAAGGTGAGTCTGTTCTGTGTTTGTGTCGTGATGTTTTCAGAGATCAGACGTGTGCAGGTTTATCGCAGATGCGGCGAGAATGAAAATGAAAATTACAATTGTTTGCGGGAGCGATGTGTTATTGTCCCAACAACACATAAAAACAGATTTTATAATAAGGCCACTCGCGTACAGAAACAGTAAAGTTAGAGATTAAAAATGAGATTAACGCGATTAAAAAACATAATGCGCTAAATATGACTGTAATTAATTAATCGCAATTAACGCGATAATTTGACACCCCTACTGTAACTTTTTTTTTTCTTTGTTACATGATGCCAAACATCATGCTTCATAGATTTAACATCTTTTGTATTTATTTAAAGTGTTTATAAAGTGCTAAACTTTGAATATTTGATTGAAATGATGTGTCCAAAATGTTCAGTGGTAGTGTAGATTATAATACATTGCAATATCACATACTCTTTATGCTCTTTCTGGCTCTACTAATATTGAATTAGATGAATCAGGTTTTATCCCCCCACTAAACCTTTTGTAAGTGCCTTGTAGCCTTGTTTATGTCAGCAGCGGCGCTTTATAAAGACTCATGTTCTTGCCTGGAAAACACAAATCAAACACAGACATGCTTTTACTCTGCGTTTGATGTCGACACCACAAATAAAAGGCACATAATCACGTATTTAACATTCAAAACATTCAGATCAGTGAGACGATGACTGTAAAATCACATCTTTGTTCTTGTTTTCTGCAGGGGACAGATACAATTCGGGCATACGTCCCAGATGCAGTGTGGTACGATTATGATACGGTAAGTAAACCAAAGAACCTACATCCATTTATAATCTATGGGCCTCAGGAGACGTCATTATCATCTGCTTATTGTGATCGGAGTTTTACATTTGTTAGGTCTTGTAAGAAAATGGAACTCGAAAGTCGGTAGCAATGGTTGGTTGCTAATGAAAGATGCTCATTCATTTTTACTGTAGATTATGTTTGGAAATGGTTTAAAAGTTGGATTTTAATTAGCTTCAGGGAGACTTCAGAGCATCTAACACATACATTTTTATCGGAGACCTGTTAAGGCAATGTTATAATGTATTTCTAGTTTTCAGTATTTTCTTTGATAGAATCAGGTCGCACCTTACAGCACAGTTAGATCATGATAATAAAATGGAAATAGCATGGAAACTGGAATAATGCATTTCCTGTATTATCAAGAAAATACTCCCCATGTTCTTGGTATTGGATGTGTCATGTTTTAATGAGTAATTACCATAGTTACCCATAATAGCTTCATGACACTTAGCCGCCATGCTGTCTTTATACTAATATAACATAGTTGAAAAGGTTTTAAAGGTTGCTATCTATGTTTAGGTTTTTTTTTTAATCAGTATTTTTCAGCTGACATTTGGAAGTCCCTTTCTAGATCAGTCCTGCTCAAAGGGAGGAGTTTTACCCTGAAACCTACCCTGGTCTTGTTTACTTTCTAGCCTTGTATGGGTTGATCATCAATTCACTGGCTTTGTGGTCTCCGGTTGTTGTAAACAAAAAATATGTTCAAGGTTCTGACCTTTTTCCATTCCACCCACTTTAGACTCTAAATGCTATCAAATCATTAATTAAGTGGGAATCCCATTCATTTCAAATCATTTGGTAAATTTGAGAAAAATGTCTCAGCTAAAATATGTTATGAAGTTGATTGGTTTGTTTAAAATGTTCTTGGAAGGCTTCTCTCTCCGGGAGGCTTTAAAACAGCTTTGTACTGTGTATAGAACTTATTTGCTGTCAAGTTCAGCAGACCCATGCAAAATAATACAACTCAACTGATGATGTTGGATAACTCCTCCCTTAGTGCAGGACTAATCTAGCTCCCTCCCCTCTTCAGCTTTTCAGAACAGTACCTTCATATTAAAAATTTACTTCCAGATGTTGAAATGTCACAAAACCTTTTCTACCATGAACCAATACTGAAGAAATGAGGGATTACATTGACAGTTTGTCACATATTTTGATACCAAATTGATTTAAAAATGCTTATGTTGTAATTTCCAACACAAGAACATTCAACAGCTATTTAGGAAAGATTTTTTATTTTTTTTTCTATCAGTGTGTGTGTTTTAACCGTATACTGAAAAAATAACAGGGTTGTCTTTGGTAAGTGAATTGTATATGCATGATAAAATGTGCATAAAATCATTTGATCTTAGTCATCTGTGCTGAGAGCCAGTGCTTTTACATAAAGCATCAAGGACATCCGGCTACACAAAAGGGATGTTTCTGATATTGTATCTGTGGATGCACTCTCTGCTAGACATCTGAAGCACTCTCAGCTATATGAATAAGGCTCTTTTGTACAGGAAGTCCAGAAGTGGCATTGGGAAATAAAAAAACAAAGAAGCCAGTACAATGTTTTTGTAGTGTTTCACGCAGAATTGAGAGTGATTTCATGCAAGGTCAAATAACTCTGTATATACAGTGTTCAGTATATTCGTAAACCCTTTTTCTTTCTATGGCTGAGTCTAAGCAGTAAGGGATTGTAACGGTGCACTGTGCATTTCTAATGGAGGGTAAGCCACTTTTTTCCTTTGCCTAGAATATTCCAGTTTGGCAATAAACAAATCTATTGAATTTATTTCAGTAGGGGTGTTGTTATTTTTGAACAGCCTCCTGTCTCCTCTCTACAGATCTTACCTGTTACCTAATAGTGCTACCTGTTTATTACCATACTGTAAATATATTCTAGGCAAAGCAATAACAAGCAGCTATCCTCTGAAAAGTTACACAGTACACCTTTAAAGGAACTGCATGCCGTCTTACTGTTTTAAACTTGCAGATATAAGACACATACAAGTATTTCTCAGGATATAGACAGGCCATGCCTCATGTGAAAGCTCAGAACCTCTAGAATTCACTCACTGAGCTGCAGAGTCTGCACTAGCTCTGATTCATGTTTACCTGCCGGTGCTGGGGTTTAGGTAGTGACTATTCATGTTTTTAGGTTTTAGGTTTAAACCAAGTGATTTCAGCATTGAAACTGAGAATCCAAATGAAAGGCTCATTCTTTCTGCTTTCTGATCATTTTTAGAAACAAAATACTGTTTTTAAGGAAAACTCCCGCACACTGTGGCATTCTTGATTTTTTAGTATGATGTTTTCAGTCCCTCAGACCTTCTTCAGGTATGAGGACAGCGCCTTCTGCTCCCCTTATATAAGTAAAGGGACTGCCCCCTCAAGAATAAGTTAAAAGTAAGTCACTTTTTAATGTTGATAATTAACTTTATATATTTTTTTTCTAATAATTTTCCAGGTGTTTTAATTCACAAGAGATTGGGGTATAGCTTTATTGGGGTCTAACTGTAAATATATTATTTTTCACTGCTGTGATTGGATCTTTACTCTTGAGGGGGCAGTCCCTTTACTTATATAAGGGGAGTGGAAGGGGCTGTTCTCATACCTGAAGAAGGTCTGAGGGACCGAAACGTTGTACCAATAAAAGAAAAATCAAGAGTGAGACAGTGTGTGGGAGTTTTCTTTAAAAACAGCTAAGTGCCTCTCCTCCAACGCACCTGTCGCCCAGTCAGGTATGCAGAGTTTACACAGAAACAAGAACCAAAACACCAAATTAAATAAGATAGATTTATGTGACATCATGTCCAATGTTTTTGTATCAGTTATCAGTGAAAGCTATATTTGGTTTGAACAAGTTTACTTCGTACCTTAGAACACAGGCGTAGAGGTCATGATTATGACATTTTAAATCAAGACCTTACATACAGTTCCTTTAAGAGATTTTAAGAATTTATGAATTAATAATAAATAGTATTAGTACAAATTATAGCTAAATTTAATGTAAATTACAGTATAGACTTACTTACTGTCACTGAGACCACAGTTTGGCAACCACTGTGCATCCATTACACGTAACATGAATATGAACCTAATTGATTGTAAGACTAGATGTTTTATTTCTCCCAGTCACCATTACAGATTGTATCAGGACCATATTACATCAGGGGCGTTAGCACACACACAGCCAACACGTATCGCATAAAAGCTTTCGCCTGAAGTTTTTTGTTTAAGATAAGACACAGGCTAGACTGAGTACAAAGCCCGAGTGAACGGAGGGACAGGGGAGGACAGAGAGAGAGAAAAGGGAACAGCGACTATCTCACTAACGCGGAGATAAAACGAGTGGCGACTTCCTCCAGGGACCTTATTTGGGCGTCACAGTGGCAATGTAAAGCGGCTGCTGATCAGATGAGCGATTAGATTGGCTGTCTTGCCGCCGGGCCCCTTGTCCTGGTTGGTCCCCTGCGATTATGTAGGAGAACAAATGCGTGGAGTGAAGGACGGCGCTGGCTACTGATGTGAGCAAAGTGACCATGGAAAAGCGGAAAAGAATGAAAACAGAGGAGATGGCGTGAGGGTGTGACAGGTGTTGAAAGAATGGTGAGCTATTGTGTGAGTGCAGAAGGTTAAATGTATGTAACTTTTTTGATGAGGGGTACCACCTGCCTATCTCCATGGAAATGTCATTGTGCTTCCTGGAATATTCCTCAGTATGCCTTTAAACCTATTCCAAAATTATAACTGCAAAGAAAATACCTTGATAAATGCATACTTAGGCAGATATTTGCACTTTTGTGTGTCTTGGCTCAGCCTTAAATCTCCAGCAGAGGTCGAAATTTTGCTTGACCCAACTGGCTGCTAAATATGCATTAAGAATATATGTATACAGCTTTATTTGAACACTTTATTCCAAAGAGGGTACTGCAAGAATGTGACTACACAACCCTCTAATCCAGTTTGTAGTAGAACAAGGTCATCAGGTTGTACTACATTGAGATTAGATTATTTTAGTGAAAAAATTGGCCTATATATCTGTTTAAACTTATGGGCAATCAGCAATCTGGAGCGAGTTTGCCTCTCCACTGATCTGATCTGTAACTAGGGGTGTCACTTGCCTCTTCACGGAAAATGCCATAATGTGGAGCAGGCCCATCAACAGACATTTTGGGGCCTGGAGCAAGAAGTGTCACATGGGCCCCCCTCTAATATGAATTTAGAAGAAGAGGGTCTAACTGTATCAACTCCCCGGGTGTGGAGCATTACAGGTCAAGCAAAAACATTTCCAGGTGTGCATTCTCAACAGAAAAAGGACTTGAGGCAGGGTTGTGTTGCAAATCTAACCGCAATGGGGGTGATAGTAGCTCGAGTGTTTGTCCACAGATCTGATGATTGGTGGGTTTTGAATCCACGGTGAGTTCACGGTGCCTTGAAGGTGGAAAAGCGTTATATAAAAATGTGACAAAAAATAGCATTTTTCACAAATTGGTCATCCATACCAAGATAGAAAGTAACAAAACCAGGAGCGATGAAAATAGTCTTGATCTGGAGAAAAATAGAAGCATTAAATACACAATAGATTGCAGGGCAGGTGGATCAAGGAAGTGGAGACGTAGAATGACTTTTTTTAGAGCGTAGGAAGTCCACGGGATTGGCCAGCAGGGATGAAAAAGAAGCTCCTTAAGGCAGACAATGAACGCTGATAAGATCTGAAATTGCTTATAGACGCTCCACTAACTCTGCACACATGTCCATAGTCCACTACTGTACTGCATAGACACACACACACGCTACCTCTGTGAGATTGAAAGCGAAGAATTAGAGCACCACTGGAGAGAATAGCCGAGCTCGGAGAAGTAACCGGGCAGGAGGAGAGCGAGGTGAGATGGAGAAAAGGGAGTTTGAAATTGTTTTAGCCTGGTCTGAGGATTGGGTGCCCACGAGAGAAGAAATTAACTGAGCTACATCTAAGGCCCCTCGGAGAAATGACTGAGATGGAGGGAGAGAGAAGGACTGAAGATTGGCTGTACTATTGCGTGAGAATAGGGGAGAGAGACAAGCGTAGGTAGAGCTAACTGGAGTTTGCGCAGACGATTACGTTTATATTCAAAAGAGCTTTGTCAGTGAAAATGAGAAGATTTATGACGTGAATACATAGGGTTATTGCAAAAAAGAAGGAAGTGAAGTTAAATTTAGGATTAGTTGACTATTCATTTACAGATTCTTAAAGTGTGTATGAGAGGTTAGACTACTAATTTCACTAAAACATAATTATATTGAAGCCTGTACAAAAAAAAAAAAATCATATAATCCCCTTATAATTTTACTTCCTGATTGAACACAGGCAGCAAATGTGACATATTTACTGTAACCTAGTAACCATTATGAAAATCAGGGTCAAAACATGTCTAAATTGCACAGTAGTTATGATTAAACCAATACAAATAAATGGCAAAACCTTTATTTTGTGAACTGATGATTTAAACTGGCAGAAAAATTATCCCTGCATTTTGGATGGAATTTTCAATGTTGATGACATGGTAGAGGTATCTATTTTAGGATTCAATGCTGGTTCCTGTATTTTTGTACTTTTCTTTTGATTTTTTTCCCCCCCCACAGGTACTATCCCACCATGCCAACTAATAATTTGGAAAAACATGAAAACCTGTCATATGCAATTTAAGTTATACAAATCAACAGGATACTGAGAAATAATAGTAATTTCTTGGGTATCTACAGAAGAAAACTGTAGAAGATATTGTTAGAATTTATTTTAGAAAATGTCCAATATAATGCTTAAATGTGGACTCAATAACTTTTCCGTCACATGTTTATTGACATGGAGATGTTACTGCTTTGCTGTGGGGGTCACTTTGTTGTTTCCATGGAGATAGATACGTTTAATACCATACTGTGGAGCATTTAAGACACAGCAGTGAAAGTTACATACATGTGCATCTTTAAATGTACTGTTTTGAGATTTTAACATAACAGTTCCATCATAAATACTATGTCTAATGAGTTGTATTTTATACCTATGCACATTCAAGTTACACAGGTATATTCATTGTTAGCTATGGATGTGCAACCCAAAATCGTAGCTTTATACTCTACCTAGGTACTCCTTACAAAGGTTTTGACTCAAGATATGGAAATGGGTCCTTGGGAGCTGCATCATTGTTATATTCTTCTGATTGACTGATGGGTCAAATGCGAAGGACAGATTTTACAAATGGGGACAATAAAGTACAAATCTCAAAACCTCAAATACTGTATAATCTGGCTAAATCGTGGTCTGTAAATCCGCAAATGTTAATATTTCACATCAGAGGGCTACTGAAGCAGAAATAACTATATTGCTGAAAAGTGTGGATGACTAACTCTTCTGATCATACTGCAGAGAACACTCTATCAAAGCCTGCTCATGTTTACTAATCAGAGTCCACTTCAGGCAGACCCCTTTGCACCCGGGACACCTGCACCTACATGGACCGAAATAGCAAGTGCTCTCCACTGCACCCACGCAGTCTGCCAGCTCACGACCTGCTCTGCTCAACATAACCACACTATTGCATCATATTAACACCAAAAATACTACATGATCTTCTTTATATATTTATATATATAAATAAATATGTTTGCGTTCTTCAGTACATGCTGCGTTTTTCAGATGGAGAGAATTACACCTCGCAGGCAGTTTGTTGACATGTACATCCCTGGAGACAAAATGGGCTTGCACATCAGAGGAGGAGCCATTCTTCCCACACAACAGCCAGCAGTCACCACTACATACAGGTACTGAGTTATGATAATAATGAATTTGATTTACATAGCGCTTTTTGGACACACAAAGACCCTTTTACACAGCATTATTCATTCACCACACAGTCAGTGGGGGTAAGCTACCATTGTAGCCACAGATGCCCTGAGGCAGACTGATGGAGGCTGTAAATCCAGCCACCTGTCCCTTCAACCACCACCAACACTCACGCACACACACCACACTCACACATGGCAATGCAGGTGAAGTGCCTAAAAACACAACTCTTTTTTTTTCTTTACTAAAGTCAAGTTATTTCAGTTCATCAAGTAAAAACATGTGGTTTTTTTCATGCATGTTTTTATAAATTTTTGCCCTTTAAATGGATGACAGGTGATAATTATATCTTTTGTATTAATTTGTTTGAGTTTAACTTTTTGAAGGTGGGAAATGTCAGTTGAAAATGGTGATTAAAAACTACTGTCACCCTTCTTGCCATGATGCCTCTAGATCTACAAAAAAAATAAAAAATCTGTGAAAACTAATATTAATGGAACACTTTTGTAATTTTGTAAATTATTGGTAATAAAAATGATTTTAAAATGAAACTGGATTTCACCAAACTCTTCAGCCATCTTGATATTTTTCCGTATTTCCAGACAATAGTAGAATGTGAGTGAGCTGTTCACACGTGTCTCACATGTGAATCTGTGTGTGTGTGCTTCCTCACAGTCGCACCAACCCCATGGGCCTGATCGTGGCTCTCGACGACAACAGCCAGGCCACAGGGGAGCTATTCTGGGACGACGGAGACACGCGCGGTACTCTGCCTCCCCTCTCACGTTTTCTCCTTTTCCCCAGTGCTCACAAATCCACTCCATCTTGTTCAAATCACTCATTAGCTAGATTCTTTTAAGCTCTTGTGTTGTTTAGCACCAAGTATCTTGTGAGTCAGTTGTGATCCTGCTTGTGTAACCGAGTGTTGTTGTTGTTGTTAGCCTTGTATAATTTTCCCTGCACGTGAAGCACACAGGTAAGCACAGGCTAAGGAGGGATTTCATTAATTTAGTAGCACTTATTTGCGGTGACTTTCTCTGGTTTGCATACTGTCTTACTTATTTTGTTGTCAGTTTCAATCATTTAGTTTCTAATTACCATTTATAGAGTGGTTCTTTTTTTCACATAGTACCATAGACTGTATATAGACGTGGACTGAGAGCGTGTGACGTCACCCTTAGTGTTTGGCTGCAGCCAAATGAAGCTAATCAAGTCAATCGACCCAGTTGCTAATGGTAGAGTGAGCAACGTCGGGGAAACAAGGCACATGATTTGTCCGTTATAGCTTTAGTTTAAGATAAAGAAATAGGAAAATTAAAACACCAAGTTCATGTAGAGTATCAGTGTGTTTTGACGATTTTTCAATAGAAAGTGACTTGAAACATGACAGCCAGCGGGCTAGTTATAGCTATATACCAATATACTTAGTAGAGTCTAACAGTGTAAAGCACACGGAGGTGAACTGCCACACACCTGTACTTGTACACTTGTACACTGCGAGCACAGGCACATTAGCAAGCGAAAGTCAATGGAGTTATATTGTGGGACTGTGTACTAGCTTTTTGTTTTTGCTTATCTCATTGCAGCAACGGTGGAAACAGGAAAATACATCCACTACCAGTTTTCAGTTCTCTATGTAAGTTTTCATACAGTCTTTCCCCCCTGCGGTACTCCTCTGATCTGGACTTTAACCCAGTGTTGAAAGCACTCGGGAGCAAAAACTTCCCCTATGCCCGGAACAGCCATCATGATTGATCCATGGTCCTCTGCAGGAGCTTTTTTGGATCTAGTAGCCAGAGAGCTGCTCACATGTTTAATGCAGCCCGGAGCTGGAACTCCTGTAGATTTTGTAATTACAAAGGATGCCCTGGCTTCACCTCTGTAAGGCCACGATGACTTTGAATATTTGTATTGGAGTTTAGTGGGCAATGTTCAGTCATTTTAGTGGCACTTGAATCTCCATCCAAGTCTATAAAGGACCTATTTATCTCTCAGATGTAACAAGACAAGGCATAGATTAGTAATATAGAATTTAAAATAGAAGACATGATTAGATATTTACTATTTGAGGAATAATTGTGTTTATAATACAGTACTTAAGACAAAGTGAAGTTTACAGTTATATTATATATAGTTCAAGATAATTAATAAAACACTAACGGCAAAGACATTACTCAAAAAAAATAAATACAAAAAAAACTCACTCCACATGAAAAATATTATACAACAGTATACACTTGTACCAGCTATTTGCAGTTCATAATTGCTGTCACACTCATCTACAGCTTTTTAATTACCGATTGCTTATTGAGATGCTACCCTATTTACATTCTAAGCTAGGGTTTCCCCAACTCTTAATAAGTCAACACTGGGTACATTTACCAGAAAACTTCAGATAAAATGATCAGATAACCCAAAAACTTGATTTTTGTTGTGTGAATAAAATGTATTTGTTTTCATAGGAGTAAAACCACTACAGAACTTAAAATTTGCCTTTCTTTTGTAGAGAATTCTCACACTTCAAGCCACCCATGTTGGCTACACAGACCCAAACAACCTGAAATTCGATGACATAACCATCCTGGGTGTACCACTGACTCCATCGAGCGTCACTGTCGTAAATACTAAGACTAGTGAGGTCACTCAGGTGCCCTCTGCCAACATCCAGCATGACAAAACCAAGAAGGTAAGCATGCAATTATTATCTTTTTGTTTGATTATTTTAAGATGCTTCTAGATAACAGGCTCTCATTTAGTTGGATTCTGAGATCATCTACTTAATCTAACCTAACATTTGACGATTAAAGGTGCTGTACCTGAAAAACTAGTTAACTTTAAACTGTTTGCAGTGGTCCAAATTTTGCTAATGCATTCTGAGCATCCTAATTATTACCTGTTTATTAGCACTTTTCATAACATTCATGGGCCAGAGCAGAATTTACAATAAAGCTGACAATAAATAGCATGCTATCTGGGCACTTACTGTTGAAATAAAATAGAACACTCTATAATTATAAGCAGACAGCAGATATTGGTCTTATTTTCACCCTAAGAGATGCTTGTACTGGGGCAAAATATTACTTAATTGCATGAAACTAATCAGATTCAGGCCCTTTAAGCTTCTCTTATCTGAAATTTGGGTTTAAAATGAAGAAAGTTCTTAGGCTACCTTAAGACTACACATATAATTCTGGGACTAAACAAGGCCTAGACCAGAACTAAACAAGTACAGAAGAGAATCAACCCATCTGGACTAAATGGGACCAAACCAGGACCAATTCTGATTCTAAGTCTTTCAATTACCTATGCTAAACAGATTTCCCCATGAGGACAATACAGTGCAACTAAACCTTAATACCTATCCCTAATGTGAAAATCCTAAACCCTGCCAAGTCCAGCAGTTCCACCTGTAAACATACATGGATAAAAAAACATTGATTTCTTAGTAACATTTTATCTGACACAAAATGGCGACTATGGAGACACAATGCCCCGTAATGACCGCTTTGTTCCTTTAGCAGCTTTTCCTCTTTTATCACATCATTATTATACGCCATATAAAGAAACTCCCAAACGCTCCCATAAATTCATTTTATGAGAAAAAACCTTGTGGGTACCTGGCTAGGCAGAAGCTGTGTGTATGGCTTTTGAGCGCGACTACCTTTGTTCCATTTATTTCAATAAAACCAGCAAAAAACTATTACTCTCCGGTCCAAGGTGAGACGCAAAGCATAAGAAATGCTAACAGTTAACATCATGTGTGTAAAATGACTAGTAGGTCAGTTTAAACGGTACTGCCATCATCTTTATTGCTGCTACAGTTTGCACACGGACCCTCATATGTAGCCACGCATGCTGGAATGTGATTGTTTATATGTCAGCACTCAAGGTCCCGGCCTGGTTTTATCAAATGATTCTCAGTTGTAATCATTTCCTCAGGGTGAAGGGTAACTGCGCTGTTAAGTCTAAACTGATTTGTCACGTCCATCGGTCTCTGCACGCTTGGGCCAACCGGACCTTGAGAGGAGCGGCCAGCCGACAAAACGCATTTAGGTCAATAAACAGGTGCAACAAAACGGCAATTCTCGACAGAGTTAGCTCAAGTTTTGCAAGGGCTTGTGCTTCGTTGTAAACAAGGATGTTTTGTAGTTTGAGCAGTGCGTGGGTTTTTAAACAAATAATCCAGCCACATACGAACAGTGTCATGCTAGTTCCTTGCCTGATCCCTTCGACATTCTCTTTGAATCCAGTAGGAAACTTGGAAATGGTCCAGTCACAGCCGCTAATTTATATTCCGTGTCTCTGAAGACATCTTCTCTCAAAAATTATATAAATAAGTTTAGTGATTTGCTTCTTGATTCTTAGTCTTCTGTGTTATTTTTCCTTTTGTTATTTCCAAATTTCTCCTTGTTTTATTTTGTCACGAACACACCATGCATTTCCCTGATTGGTTACTCTGCCTATCAATCATACTTAACTGAAACTGGATTTGTTAGGATACAGTTCCAAATCCATACATCTTTGTAAAGCGTGTGGTTCTGGCTGGTCTGGTGAGCTACTTCCAAGCCTGGCAATTAGGGGTGTAACGATATCCAAGTCTTACAATACAATATCGTCACAGTATGAACCTCACAGTATGATATTTATTGCGATATTGTGGGAAAGCTCACGATATGGTGGGGAGGCTCATGATTATAGATGTAACAATATCCAAATCTCGGTACAATATTTTCATCATATATATCTCACGGTACAATATTTATTGCGATATTTTATGGAAGCTTACAAACAAAACTGTGAATATGCTACTTTTTCCTCAATGCCTTGATGAGACTTAATCCAAAGAACTAAGACTTAAAAGTGCTTAGAACTGTTATTTCTTCTTGTAGTCTATACTGAAATGGAGCAACAGATCATAGTCTACATAGTTCCCTCTGTCTTTTATTTTTTAGCTATTGCTGCACCATCACTCTTCATTTCAGCAAAGAGACTTGTAATTTGATATATTGTGATGGTCCATGATATTATTGTGAGAACTTTAATGATACTATATCACGATATTTCAGTTATTGTTATATCCCTACTGGCAATGAGTTTAGAGTTAAGGAGCTGCACATATGGACATGCAATATTACCTTTTCCAGCATTCCTAAACATAATTTAAATACCACATAGAAGTAAAATACCCCGTCTTTAAACATTTTAATAGCAGACTTCTTCATTGTGTTTAGTAACCCATTTCTTTGCATTTGGAAGTTAAAAATCCCAGTAGCTGCAGGGGTTGCAAGTGAAAAAAGGTATGAGAACCACTGGCATAAATAATAAACAATACGGCACCTGCTATATTCCATTTAACTCGTATTTGAAATCAAAATCATGTGGCTTTTGCTTTGTAATTCAACCGAATTGCTGGATAATTGCAGTCTGAATTGGCACATGAGCAGATTGGGCACAGAAGATGATCCGTGCAGGCCTAGATTACTCAGATGGTGAATGTAGTGACTGGAGTAAATGGGGCTCCCTCAGAAGGAGAGGAAGAGTGACTCATAATTCCCACCAGAGCTTGTTGAAACAGCAAGGGAAATTAACAGCTGTGTCCTAATTGATGGCACATGCAAGAGAAGAACAGCCACTGAATCTCAAACAGGCTCGAATATGCTCCCAGGCATGATGGGAAGTGGCAAAGATGTGGTGGCGATATCCAAATCAGCCATTTTGTCATTTCAGAAAACTAAAGGAGACACATTATAAAAATTGAAGTGTATGTGTCATAAAACATTTTGTAATATTGTTCTTGTAATAGTGTAGTAGTGTACAAATGAGATGACTTAAACTTGCAAGAATGAAACAAAACAAGACTAAAATCCATAAATGCAAAGGTTATCTAAGAGTGAAAACTACACTATCATCATCACCTGAGTGACCTAATGGAATTGAAAAAAATAGATACGTGTAAAATTTAAGAAAATGTGCAAGATTATAGCCAAAGCAACAAATTTCCATGGAAACAAGCAGGACCAAATGTGTGTCAGGTTTGTGTGGCGATACAAGCCTGCCACCCTTTCTTCAAGTGCAATGCAATTTGTGCTGTACTTTTTAAGAAAAAATAATATTCTTTTGTAATGTTACTTTTTCCATTGGCCTTTTTTTGACCATTCAAATGGCACAAGATATTCAAAAACTTTCAGTGTCACTGCAAAAGAAAAACAAAACACATACAAAAGATACTACTTACAGATTTTGAAATAATCCTAAGCATTCCCGTGTGGTTTTACTTTTTTAGGTTTTGTTCCTGCGCCGCCTGGGCCTAACACTGGGCGAGTCCTACACTGTCGAGTGGAACCAGCCAGTAGCCGAGTTCGAGCGCTTCGACTGCCATCCTGAAGAGAACGCAGATCAGGCTAAGTGCCAGGCCAGAGGCTGCATCTGGGAGGTGAGGAAATGAATAGTTATTATGTTGACGTGGATTCATGTGCTGCTGGGGAATTTTGGTTTTGTCTTTAATCTTACACTATGGAACTTTTCTGGTGAGTTCTGCCACTGCTTTGCCTGGAATGTTCCTCAGTATGGCATTAAACTCATCTATCATTAAACTCGTCTACCTTGCATTTATTCATTTACTGGTGTCTTTGTTGCTCAAATGTACCTTGAAAGTAACAATGTGCCTTGATACATTCTTACGTTGGTGTTGCATGCTTTCCAAGGGCGTAAAAGAGTTTAATGCCATACTGTTGGAGCATTTCAGGCAAAACATCTATATAGAGACAAGCATGTGGCTGAGCCTACAGCAGAAAAGTTACATAGTGCACCTTTATTTGAAAGAAATTCCTGTATATGTGATTATAGTACACACACAAAACTATAGTCTCTCAAATAATACAAAAGAACATCATTTACTATATCACAAACCTTCCTTAATAAAACAAATAAATACATAAATATATTGGTGAACTATGCTTAGCAGCAATAGTGATGTAATGTAGAAATTTACTTTTGTCACATAAATATAAGTTGTTTTTTGTTTTGTTTTCTTTTCTTTAGCCAAGCAATCTTGACAAGGTCCCATGGTGCTTCTATCCTAATGACTATGGATACACATACACCAGCTTTACTCAGACAGAATCAGGTATGACTCTGGACATCAGTAGGAATACAAAGCACAGAAGCACGAACCGCGCAGGCTCACCCGACATCAACAACCTACGAGTCGAAATCTTCTATCTCTCAAGTGACATGTTGCGCTTTAAGGTATTGTAAAATGCATTCCTTATCATGAATATATCATTTATGTGTATGGTATTAATATTTCATTTTGTTTGTATTTTTTTTAGATTTGGGATCCAACTACAAAACGCTATGAAGTCCCTGTACCACTAAATGTACCAGCTACACCTGAGACTGATGAGAGCAAGAGGATGTACAGGGTTGAACTCATCAATAATCCATTTGGCATTCGAGTTATTAGGAAGAGCACAGGAACCACCATGTGAGTACCTACTAGTGTTTTTTTAGTCGATTAATATAATTGCAAAACTAAATGTGGTTTCGATGACACCAAGACTTGCACTTCAAATTAAATGTAATCAAACTAAACTTTTGGTTTTGAAGTTGTTGTTTTGCTACCAACAAGGTAGCTTCTTCAGGGCACCAGGGGCATGACTCTCTTCGAAGGGTCTTTTTTTTTCGTCACCACTCACCTCTACATCCTGAGGGAGTCACAGTCACCAGTACAAGCCCAGATGAAGCTACCTAGTTGGTTTAGTTGAACCCGTTGAAAATGTTTTATTCCCTGGATGTATGCATCAATTAGTTAAAATGAAATGAAATAAATCACCTTTTCTATGTGATTATTTTATTTTATTTATTTATTTTTCTTAAAACAGAATCAATACATTTCCATTCCAGTACATTCAAAATATTAGCTTTTAAAATTAAAGTAAAAGGAAGTAGTTTAACTGTAATTTTTCTAGTGGAGAGTTTCTGTTTCTTACTTGGTTTGCTGGAATGTTCCATAGTCTGGCATTAAGCATTCATTCAATTACAGGGGTTTTGTTGCTTAAACAATGCCTTGAAAAACATGTATTTTAAGTGAGCATGGTTGCCTCTCCACTGATCTGATCTGTAAGGTAATGGATAAGTGAAATGATATACAGTGAAACATTCCAGAAAAAGCACTAACAACAATGGAGACAACCAGATGGTGAACCCTTTCTTTTGTTTCCTTCTAAATCAAAATATAACAATGTCGCTGACTATTTTTGACATGCACAGAGGTAAGTTTTCCAACACTAAATAAAGACCTTTTTCATAATATTTCCTCACCAAATATAAAACCCTATAAACCCATAGCGCATCTTGAACACCATTACATAACCCGATTATTACAAATTCTCACTATACCATCATGAGTATTTTTGGGCTAATTGCATAAAAAGTTTCTTCCCCTAAGTGAGTTTATTTTAAGACCCCGTAGTTCCTGTTGTTAACAAGAAATAAAAACAGTAGACAAGGCTCTGTTTGACTTTTTTATTTTAAGAGCAGGAGGCTTTGGGGATTAAAGCTGAAATGCTGACTCAGCCCCGTGGCGCTGGGTGTACCTCATCAGATATGCCCAGGAAAAGAGAGAAAGCCTACGGTAGCTTCCTCTTGTTCAGCACTCACAATATTGTCACATAAAAGAGCAACTGTCACCAAGTCTCTTTAAAAGAATGTGTTTAAAGCCAAGCTAGCAGTATTCTGTAGTCAAGCCAATGTTTGTTTTGAACTGCCAGTCTGCCACAGTTCATTTTGCAAAACAGGACACAGCTTGAAAATAAGCAGTTTTTTATTTGACCTTGATAGCAAAGTAGGTAGCTTTTTTAAACTTTTTTTGTAATTGGGGATAATCCTCATCATGTACTTCCAATCAGTGACATTTAAAATAGTAGGCGTCCCCATATTCCCAATTCACATCTGTCTCACCACGGCCTCTTAGACTGATGTGTATACTTTTATGTATTTATCCATCTGGAGCGGCTCTCACTGAAAACAGTTGGGAAAAGCTGTAACGATGAATTTGAATCTGACTGATCGAATAACATCACAACAAGCCGAAAAATCAAATTTTTGTAACGTCCAATTGAGAGAAAAGCACAGACATCTTCCCTGTCCACAAATGCAAAAAGCTCTTACCTTCTGCACATTTTTCACACAAAAATTGTTTGTATTTTTTGCTACTGAAGACTGAAGTAAGTCAGTTGGTATCAATCATTTTCTTCAAGCATACTTCACATTCACGAAAGGGCCCATATTATGCTGTTTTCTGATTTGTTATAATGTTGTTTCTTTATGAAAACATACCTGGAGATGTGTTTTGTTTCATTCACACATTTAACACACAAACCCTGCATATTTAGCCTCTTATTTAAGTATTTAGGCTTATATTTAAGTTTTTTTCTCAAACAGAAAACACAGTGCCATGGTAGCTGAGTGGCTAGTACTCATGCCTCACAGCAAGAAGGTTCTGGGTTCAATCCCTGGGTTCCCTCAGCCCTTCTGTGTGGAGTTTGCATGCTTTTCCCCGTGTCTGGATGGGTGCTCTGGTTTCCCCCATCAACCCAAAACATGCTATATAGGTCTCCAGGAAGAATAGCTGATAACGGATAGCTAAGGTCAATTAAATATAATCAATCAATTATGGGGACTACAGGTGGAAATTTTCACTGATGCTACAACCTGGTACAGTGCATCTGTCCTGTTAAGTTTAATGTATATTGTGCACTGTCCCTGTCTCATTAAATAAATAAATAAATTGTTCCACCTTGTGATGTCATGTGGTAATACAGGAAGTTCTCCCCTGTGTTTTTAAACTCCACGCACCTTCACTAGAATCATCATTTATAAAAATTTTTAGACTTGGAATTGCCAATCTCTACTGAACTAAAGGTAAAAGGTAGCTATTTTACTTTAAAACTACTACCTGATGACATCACAAGGTGTAACAGAGCATTTTGAGCTTTGGAGAATGGACTCAATAAATAACTCCATAAAGGTTTACTCAAACATGTGTGAATTAAACAAAACACAACTACAGGTATGTTTTTGATAAGGTAACAACATAAAAAAAATCCTTAAAGCTCACAAGAGTCAATTATGCCTAATATAGGATCTTTAAGTGTACGTATTTGTAATTGAGTATATTTTCCTTTATGTTACTGTACTTTTACTTAACAAGTTTTCACTTCTCTTTTCAGCACTATCTATGTTACTCTGTCCACTAAAATTCAACTAACGTGTAAGCTACATTTAACACACTGATGTTTTTGTTGTTAGCTGGGACTCGTCACTGCCTGGGTTTACCTTCTCCGACCTGTTCATCCAAGTGTCCACCAGGCTGTCGTCAGACTTTGTCTATGGCTTTGGAGAGACAGAACACCCCACCTACAGACACAACCTCTACTACCACACCTGGGGCATGTTCGCCAAGGACCAGCCACCGGGCGTAAGTACCAGATCACTATTCACAACTAACTTGGTGTTTGCTCTATTTTACAAGTGTGCTTTGTAACTTTTCTCTACCTGTTGATCTATATGGAAATGTTGTTGCTTTTCATCAAGTTTTCTATTTTGCATTTATTCAGTTACATGTGTTTTTATTGCTCATGCATTGAAAAATATACATTATTACCGTGAATGAGGTCACCTGTTCAGATCTGCACTGTAACTTAGTAGAGTTTCCAATAACATTATGTAGGACACTTTTAAATACAACTCCAACCCATTTGCTTTGTTGTACCTGAACATTTACATCAGTAACAAGGTTTATTATTAAAATATTGAAGATAATCAAACAAAAATGTAGTTTTGTATGCATATTTCTTAAAATTGCCCCAACTTTATTACATGATATAAATGGGTCAGATTACGGCTGGAGGATCTAACAAAATTTTATTTTTTTTTCTCTAAAATCAGAATTCTCCTCAAAACAAGTGCCTTTACTTACAGTGGACTGACTATAGACCTCCCTGTTAAAAAAAAAGAAAAAAAAGCTGATCAATGACGATTAGAAATGACAGAATCTTGTTACTATAATCAATCACAATTTCCCACCCGCAAATTCTCCACACCCCACCTCCTGGCCTAGATTACACTTACACATATGTCATATTTGCTTATCCCACATGTAACCCTCCTCTCCGGAGACTGGCCCAGGTGACTTGTAAATAACCTGGATGTAAACGCCATGTCCATGTCACTTTGATGCGCCGTTGATATGAACAGCAGTTATTGAGTGTCATCATGTTTTCTGAAATGCGTGTCAAGGCCGCTTTCCTGCTCGCGTCAGCACTATCGGCCCCTAATTGCTGAGCTGTCAGGAGTGCCTCCACAGGGTTCAGACAAATGTTACGGGCCCTAGCCGAGAGCAGTGGGATGAGGGAGGAGAGGAGGAGAGGGAGAAATGCAAAAGGGGTAAAGAAGGATAGATTTGAAAGTCCAGTGGAGTAGAGGGTGGATTGAGAGGAGATAGTGTTTTTGTGGTTTTCTGCAAGGGTGGAAATGTGATCATACAGATAGTTGTTAGTTAATTCCTTTTAGGCATGACACGATGTTGAAATTTGGTGTCACAATTAGGGCTGGGTTTCATTAAGGAGTTGCCGATATGATACATACCTCGATACATAGGCCACGAAACAATACATATCTCGATACCGTGCACTTTGAATTCGATATGATATATTTCAAATCGATTCGATACGGTTCAGTAAAAAATAAAGACAAAATCATGGCTGTGATACTAAAAGTCTTCGTTAAACCACGTCTTGTGCAAAGTGAATATGAAACACGCCCATTTTAATCATTAGAACTGTGAAAAATTTCAAATGTGTTGCATAAACAAGTTTCCTTCCATTAAACAAGCAACAAAACTGTAGCTCTGTAACAAAATAATTCTGTAAAATATACCAAATATATATCGATACAGCAGCCCACGATATTGGTACTGTATCGTCACATTAATACGATACAATATATCAATATTTTGATATTTTTGCACACCCCTAGTCACGATTATCATGGCCAAAATAATTGTGATTAATTCTTAAAGGTGCTGACAATTTTTTAAAAAGTTATGGATATGGATAAATAGATAGATAGATAGATACACTGATACATTAATATTTTAGGTTTCAACAACTGCTATAGAATTTTAAGTGAACAGCAATGATCTAAATGAAAACGTTATGGATTCTGGTGATATAATGGCAATTATCACAATTATACCAAATGTCCCACAAGCGTCATCTCTTTTAACATGACATTATTGTTTGTTGTCCCACCTCTACTTCCTATTAGGGCAGCATAATATATTGCAATCATATAGTAACCGTAAAGATTACAGTTAATTTGGTAAGAGAATGTCCTCTGCGAATAATAAAATTCCCTGTTTTGTTTTGTGTTTTATCTTATTAGAAAATAAATTCCAGTCTTCTCTCAATTGGTAAAGCATAACTGCACTCTGAACAGACGTTTTAAACATACAGTCTATCACAAATCGCAATACTTTCACCAGCTCTTCACATCAATAGCATTTAGGAGTACTGTCATGGGATAGGATGCTATATAAACCTCTTTTAGTCTCTCTCATAGCTAAAATGAATCCAGTTTATTTTATAGCATCCTAAAAAAAATTACTACAGTTGACCAATTTTGTTTCTGATTCAGCAGAACAAATTATAGAAGTAAAATCTTACATTACAAATAAAACACTAATTAGAATGCATAAATAAAAAGTAACATTTTTTTTTTTTTTTTATCTCAAATAATAAGCCTTTTGCGTTGTTCCGAAGTGCTTTGTTCAAACTCAAACCTGAAAAAATGCTATTGTTATATCTGTTTAAACATTGATTTATGATATAGAAGTCTTATATTTCATTTGTTCAACTTTATGAAGTTTTTGTGCTCCTCATATGTACAGTGACAAACTCCCTGCCTGCTCTAAAAACAAAGAAGTGACAAAATGAAGTACAGGCAACATGAGTACAAATCATGAAACGCACTCTACTGTTATATATTAATGTATAGTGCATCCATTGTTCACCTGTGCTCCCTTTGCCCTGTACAGTACAAGATGAATTGCTATGGAGTGCATCCCTTCTATATGGGCCTGGAGAACACAGCTGACGCTCACGGTGTTCTTCTTCTCAACAGTAACGCCATGGGTGAGAAAACACACACATCACATCATCAAATGCATTAATAGCTATAATAAATAATCATAATAATACATTTTATTTATAGAGCGCTTTTCAGGACACTCAGAAATGCTTTACAGAACACATTAATACAGTCAACAAATAATATAAATAATAATAATACAGGAAAGATAAAAACAGTGAATCATGTAGAGAAATTATGCTGTCTTATATTTTATGTCTTTCCCTCACTTATAATGGTTCAAGTTATATAACAAGTTTAAATGATATATCACAAAATGTACACTTTCGTAAATGAAAGTCTTCCACAAAAACCTGTATTGTTGTTTTTCCTAGAGGGGACATGTGTAAAATCGACTGTTATACTTTTAACCATGTTGCAACAATCTTTTCTAATCGTTAGCTCACTCAAACTTATATTTTGATTGATTCATGCATGCTTGAGTACTCTTAGACTTACACTTACACAAGCTTTATTGATCCACAAGGGAAATTACTTGGACACAGTAGGTCACACATGAAATTATAATAACAAAGAGAACAAATACACTGTAAATGGTGGTAATAAATTCTAAATAAGACTGAGACCTCCTGCCGCTCTCTCAGGTGCTCAGGTCAGAATGTCCGGTGTTGTTCTGCTTTGAGGTTTGAGTGCTCTTAAAATTTCATATTTTATCTGCACCCTATCTGTGTTCACAGCCCTGTACTTACTATGCGATTGTTCACATCCGGATCATACATTTTTCAACCTCAAATATTGTTTTCGTTTAATGATAAATATTTTTTTAAATCCATATTATTTCCTATTTAATACAATACAGATAAGAAAAATCCTTTATTTGTCCCACAGTGGGGAAATTACAGTTGCAACGTAGAGTTTAAAGGCAGCAGGAGGATAAAAACATGCACACAAAATCTAAATAAATAACTGTAATGACTTCACAGCTATATAATCAAACCCTGTGCCATCAGTGTAAAGTTATAAGTCTAGGAGGGGCAAAGGGGTTTGTTGTCCAGGGGCCCAGGGTCTTAGTGGTCCACAGTCTGCCTATTGCAGGGGTCTCCGACGTTTTTCCTCCGGGTAGCTACTTGCACCAAACAAAAATGCCAGGGAGCTACTCATTTTAAGGTTCACAAGAAATGTTTAACATTTAAGTCCCATGGCAAGTCTTAGATGCCTATAAACCACAAACCATTATCCACTTATTTATATAGTTAAGCATCAAAATTATACATTTCCAATGGCAATTACCATATTTTCCGGACTATAAGTCACTCTGGAGTATAAGTCGCACCAGCCAAAAAATGTGCAAGGAAGAAGAAAAAACATAAGTCTAACAGGACTATAAGTTGCACTTTTTGGGGAAATGTATTTTATAAATAAGAGACCAGGAACGGACATTTCATCTTGAAAAGCAATTTATTGTAATAACAATAGAACAGAAAACAACAGGCTGAATATGCGTTAATATGTTAACGTAACATATTAAGTTATTCAGATAATTATAGCATAAACAGCATAACATAAGTTTACCAAACTCACGATCTCACTCCACATCACGAAATCCCTTAATTCTTCATCCTCGGTGTCACTTCTGCACGACCTCCGGAGGTAAACCATAGATCCAAGATGTTAACTGAGCGTAGCTTCTTTTTCTGTGTAGCTGTCGTCAGACAAAGCATCAGTTCCAGTTAGAATTATCCCGGCCTTTCTGAATCCCGACAGGATGGTTTTGGTTGTCACTGAAGTCCAGGCTTTGTCGATCCTTTCCATGACTTCAGGAAAGTTGCATGGCGCACTCTCCCGGTTGCCGTGAAGCTGTGTTCTTGATCCCCACTTTCTGGCAGTCCCTCACAAGTTTCTCGCTCACTCCAAACTTTCTTTCTGCTGCTCGATTACTGTTTTCGGCTGCATATTTCACTATTTGAAGCAAGACAGCGGCTTTTTCTACAGGAGGCATGCGCAGTAGAGTGTGAAGTGACAGTGGTACAGGAGTAATAGTAGTAATAGATACTGGCACACAAGCCTAGAGCGCCCTCTCTTAGCTGTCAGACTGAAAATCTTAATATATAAGTCGCACCGGAGTATAAGTCGCAGGACCACCCAAACCTTGAAAAAAAGTGTGCCTTATAGTCCGAAAAAATACTGTAATACAATTTTAGTTATTTACCACAGTACATATAATTCAAAAATCCCTTGGTGAGCTACTTGGAAGGGGCTGGAGAGCTACTGGTAGCTTCCGAGCTTCAGGTTGGAGACTCCTGCCCTATTGATGGATATTAGAGGGGGGCCCGAGTGAGGCTTCTTGCCTTAGGCCCCCAAATTTTTGTTGAAGGCCCTGGCTATGACTGTGGTTATGTACAATGTAGTATATGGACAAGAATAAACAGCAGTTAAAGTAACTACAGTGTTATTTTTTTCATTATTAGATTTGAAAATTTACCCTGAAGTGAAAAACATTAGAAAACTCGATTCTAAATCACAGGGTGGTTGCAGTGTTAAATGTAGCAACAGTAGCGTTTTATACAAAAAGGTGTTTTAGTGTGGAGATAATCTGAATCATATTAGCAATTCCTTGTAAAATGAATGTTATAAAAATGCTCCATTTTCTGTTTAAACCATGACTCACCCCACTTTATATAAATCTGAAATGACTAACGCTAATTTCTTTTTGTGTGTCTAGACGTGACTTTCCAGCCCACTCCTGCTATAACCTACCGAACACTGGGAGGCATCCTGGACTTCTTCATGGTTATGGGCCCCACTCCGGAGATGGTGGTGCAGGAGTATACTGCGGTAAGTTCTCTCAGCCTAGTTTTATACCACATAGCTCTGTGCGAGTGTGGGTGCAAGCTCTAAAAACGTGTGTGTATTTTGTGTCTGGCCAAGGGCTGCCGTTGATGGACTGCAGCAGCTGGGAGTTCCTTGCTTCATTGCGCGCTCTCATTTAGCCAATCTAAACACACTCGCTGAAAAAAGGGAAAGGGAATCAAACAAACACTTCGTGGAGGCCGGCCCATTTCACCGCCAAAGAACTTTCTGCCCTAACTTCCCTGTTTGCCTTTCCTCTTAACAGCTGATTGGACGGCCCGTGCTGCCCGCCTATTGGTCACTTGGCTTCCAGCTCTGTCGCTATGGTTACGCCAACGACGCAGAGATCAGAGATTTGTACAATGACATGAAAGCGGCTAAGATACCATATGTAAGTACAGAGTTGTTTTGGTATGTATGTAAACCAGAGGTGGGATTTGGACTCAAGTCAGACTTGAGTGACTATTTTAGGACTTGAGACTTGACTTGGACTAAGACTTGGACTAAGACTTGGGAGTCGACTTGGACTTGAAGGTCAGTGACTTGGGACTTGACTCGGACTTGAGCCCTTTGACTTGAGAAGACTTGATGCTTCTGCTAAAACACAATGTTTTTAGAAAATATTTTTCTCTTTACAGTTGATACATGCAGCGTTGAATTTTACAGGAACAAACTGGAACGTGTCCCTCTCACTTCTCTTTTTGTTACTTTGGTTGTAACTGAAGTTCTGTGAGATGGTGTCATCAAATGTACTACAGTAATATAAAGTAATATCCAGTACAATACAGTAAAGCAGAGGGAACTGCATAGAACACGATCCTTCCATCTCAGTGCAGGCTACACGACAAAATAGCTGATATTAAGCAGTTTAAAATCTTAATTATTTCTATTCTGACCATAATGATTCTAAGAGATTACGATCTTGTCAAGAAATGTAAAAAGGAAAAATTTGCATTTCTACAATTCTTATATAAATACCCATATATGAATATACCATGATTTTTAAGTACAATTTAGAGTAAAAATCATTTAAATTGCAAAAATCCTTGGTTTAAAGACTTGAGAAATGACTTGAAGCTCAAAGCAGACGACTTGGACTTGACTTGGAGTTATGGGCCACTGTCTCAAGACTTGACATGGACTTAGCTGTCTTTGACTTGGGACTTGACACGGACTTGAGTTCAAAGACTTGAGACATGCAAAACAACAACTTTGTCCCACCTCTGACATAAAGTAATGGAATCGCACCCACATCAATTTAAAAAAAATTACAGAATGTACAAAGATCTCAGATATAAGATCAGGCCCATGAGAATGAGAACAAGACGAGACATCATGACATAATTTATAATAGATAAATTGTGTGGTTCAGTTTACAATTTTGGCCTCATCATTTTGATTTACTTATTTAGTATTTTGCTGTCATTGTTGTGTCATTTTTGGATCTACAGCTTCTTAAACGTCCTATATTACATAAAACCAACTCCTGTGAGCTTTTTGACATGTTATAATGCTGTAAACTAAAAAAACTAAACCAAATGTAAAAAAAAAAAAAAAAAAAAAGTCTGTGTGTGCACAATCTCAGCATGAGATCTTGTCCCATTTCTATTATTTATAGTAAGCATACATCTAATAGTATGACTACACAACAGACTTTTCCCCTTTGTGAAAATCCATGCGTAGACTCTACCAGTCAGTTTGCAATGGCCTATTTTTTGTGTTTTCAACCTTGTAGTGGCATAGAATTAATCATTTCAACTAACACAAATAAACTAAATTTCTACAAATTACAAACACAAATGAAAGATTATGACACTATAACACTGCACTGTTAGCTTTTGAGTCTACAAATAAACAGCAGTGATGTTTTGCTGTTTCTCTGTATTCTAGGATGTGCAATACGGTGACATTGACTACATGGAACGTCAGATGGACTTCCTCTTAGATGAAGTGAATTTCAAAGGACTCCCAGCACTGGTCGATTCAATGAGAGCAGAGGGAATGCGCTTTATCTTCATTCTGGTGAGAAAAACATGTCACAAATGATTCAATAGTATTTTGATATATTGTATATACAGTATATACACAATGCACACTGGCTGGTAAAAGACACTGTTTTGCCCAACTACACAACAGCAGTATGGAATGGTCTGACCTGGAATCAAACCACCAACCTCCCAGTTATTATATGACCACTCTACCGCTCTAGGGATGGGTCGATATGGATTTTTTGATTCAATACCTGATATTTGGCCTGCTGCTGTGGGCACTAACCAGTATTACCTGTACTGATATTTAGCTTTTACAATCCATTTCTATATTTGGATGAATGTATAACTATTTCTTAGATCTTTGTGTAAAGATAAAGCCTTATAATGCTTTCCTGTTTGTATATTTACTCATTAGTCTGTTCAAAAAGACAAATCTGATGCACTGAGGACAAATTGATAATGACACACATATATTGGTATTGAATATCTATATCAGCCAGCGCGATACTCATTCAATACAATTTCTCAGTATCTACCGATATGGATAATAGAACCATAATATCACTCATCTGTATCCCAACTAAACAAAAAAAAGTAGACAAAATTAATAAAGTTTAGAGAGTGGGCATTACTTTTTTTTGTTTTGTTTTATTCCAAATAATTGATTTTTAACCACTGTAGTGGGAAACTCTTGTGTGCCCTGAGGTATTGTCGGGTGCACCTTGGAAAGAAAGCTAAATTCAGCTATGTTAATTGCATGCATTTAACTGAATAATTTACAGTTTCTGGAGTGTCTGATCCACATCTGAATGTGAATGCCAAATAAAAAGAATGGAAAAAGATTAGCAATTTTTTTGTGCTTTAGTGATGTTTTAGTGGGTGATGTGCCGGGGAATTTTCTTTAACCAGTGCCACAAGACATAATTGTTAAAAAAAAAATCACTGTTTTAAATTGTTCATCCAATTCCAGGATCCAGCCATTGCGGGCAATGAAACTCAGCCTTATCCTGCTTTTACCAATGGTCTTGCTCAAGATGTTTTTATCAAGTGGCCAAAAGAACTCAGTAATGACATTGTATGGGGAAAGGTAAGACAAAAGAAAGTAGTATATGCTTGTATACTAAAGCAATTGTGATAATGCATTGTTATTTTTCCACAATAGGTATGGCCAGACTTACCAAATGTCACTGTAGATAACTCCTTGGACTGGGACACTCAAGTTAGGGTAAAGTCAATTTTAATTATCCTATTATTAAGAAATCCCCTTACATCATTTTTAATGCAAACTTCATATTCAGTTATTCAGAGCCTATACAGCATTCCCCGACTTCTTCCGCACTTCAACCGCCCAGTGGTGGCAAAAAGAAATTAAAGATTTTTACAATAATGTCATGAAGTTTGATGGACTCTGGATTGTGAGTAAATTATACTAAATTATGATACAACAAACTACTTTTCCTACTGTATTTAACTGTTACACTTTGCCATACACAGGACATGAATGAGCCTGCCAGTTTTGTCCATGGCACAGTTGATGGAAATTGTCTTGGTGATCCTCTCCTGGAGAATCCGCCATATATGCCACGTAAGACAATGGGGTTTTGTCTTGTTTATGTCACCTGCATGACTCCATGGAAATGCTTTTTTAGCCAAATTTAGTATTTTGGCTTAAAGATTATAAACTGAGTCTTTAACTTTCCGTTTTCATGACGTCTGCAGGTGGGGACCCGCTACCAGAAATCTTGTACTTATGTTGTGCCACACTTTTTTCCCTTTGACCAGCTCTGGAGTCCAAACATATGGGCTTGAACCACAAGACCCTGTGCATGAACAGTGAGCAGATCCTCCCCGACGGGACACACGTCAGGCACTACGACGTGCACAACCTTTATGGCTGGTCCCACGCCAAACCCTCCTATGAGTAGGTTTTGAACTGCATATCCATTCACTGTTAAAGTAAATACAGATGAATAGTAATAGATATATTTGAAATGCTCTGTCCTCTCGACACCTGTGAATCTTCTGAGATTGACACAGACACTATATTTACAATGTAATCTGATGTAAAGTTGAAGGATAGGTCTGATATAGTAGAGACACTTTGAAATATTCCAGTAAGTGTCTGAGTAGTGATAGTTCCCATGTTACTGCTTTCATTTGCACCTCCTGGCTGCCAGACTGGTGTGTGAGCATTCCTATTCACAGAATGACCTGCACCAGTCTTTAGATTTAGGAGCACTTTTCCGGCCTGTGATCATTCCTCCCATATGTCCAACATAGCACAGTGCAGAAAATCACCTTCATCCACATCAAAACAGTCTGTGCTCATAATCACCACTGCACTTGTATTGGTCCGAGTGGTCAGATTGTCCCCTTATCACTGCCAGATTGCAGAATTAGCCACAGAAGGGCCAGGAGACACTGGGCTCAGAGCCCAGACTTGAAGCAACAGTTTCATTGAGAAAATGTACAGTCCTTTAGTTTTGCTGAAATAGAGCTATCTGTGTGATGGATAAGACAAATGAGTGCATGTGCTTTGTTTATACAGCGCCCTGCTGGCCACCACAGGTAAAAGAGGCATCGTGGTGACCCGCTCCACCTACCCCTCCAGCGGGCAGTGGGCTGGACACTGGCTGGGAGACAACTTCGCCAGCTGGGACCAACTCTATAAATCCATCATAGGTACGTGTCATGCTGTGTGCTCCTTAGGAACAGATGAGTGAATGATGTGGCTGTATACAGCACTTCACACCTGAGCATGTGTGATAATAGCATGGGTCACACATGTACACCTACAGTCTGTGACAAAGCCTTTCTCATGTCTGCTGCGCTCTTTCTTTAGGCATGATGGAGTTCAGTCTGTTTGGAATCCCTTATGTAAGTATCATCTTCTGATCTTGAGTTTGACAAGCCATAATCTTATTGACGTGACCTTGTCCTTTGTAAGCAGATTACAGCAGCCTGTGTGATGTTATTTTGTTTGCTAGCCCCGTTGATCAAAGGACAGCTTGTGATACAGTCATTCAGAATATTATTATAAGCCCTTCCATGCTATGAGCCTGTGTCTGCCTCTCACTTGTGCTGCTGTTTGTAAATCTTCTCTTCACACACACATGGCCCTGTGTTTCAGACTGGAGCAGACATCTGTGGATTCTTCAACCCCTCAGAGTATGAACTGTGCTTGCGCTGGATGCAGCTCGGTGCCTTCTATCCATACTCACGCAACCACAACGGCTTGGGCAACCCGGTGAGTGACACGGAATAAGGGGACATAGAGAATCCTATACCAGTATAGTTTTTGTCTTCATGCACTTGGGTAAATTTATTGTCAGACAGTTGTAATTGATATTTTAAATTTATGAATCGGGCTGGTCGAGTACAGTACAGTATGCAACAGTACACCATATTTAGCCTTAATTAAACATGCATATATATTACTTAATTAAAGAACACATATTATGCATTCTTGCGGCTTAATTCCATTTTTAAACATGCTTTTGGTCACCTTGAGAATAGTATTTTCACATTTTCAAAATCTTAAAATTCATGTCCATTTCCTGTGAGGAATTTATGCGTTGGATCTCCCTCTGCTGTCAGCAAAGGGAACGAAAAATGGGAAATTAAACAAATCCCAGTGGATGCTATGCCAATAAAGCCTAACTTAATTTGACCACAGCTCGAGTTTGTTGAGTGTTTATGGTCCTAAAAACTGCAACAGTCTGGAATATCTGTGACAGGCAAAATGTGAATTGAACATTTTTAAGTGCTCAGAGAAGAATGAACGGGTGGAAAAATACAACTCCAGGTATGTTTTGATGAGGTTACATGAATATTACATGGTTAAAAGCGAAAAAAAATCAAGTTAATGTTGCATAATATGTGTTCTTTGTAAACGTCTAACCTTAACCCCTTACTAAACCTGATTCATTCTTAGTAAACTGTTTGTTCATTATGGATTAAGTCTTTCTTTTTACTTTATTAAGGCAATAAGTAGTGTTTTTTTCTTATACCATTATACCTTTAGGGTTGGATATCTGTTGACCCTAATCTGTTCACACATTCGGACACACACATACACACACACACATTGCAATAGACCTGTTTGGCGGTGTAGTGTCGCTGGCATTCATTGGAGCAGTGACCTTTAAGAGCGTTAGAACACATCTGAGAAATCCAATAACGCCCGTCCGGAGATCGATCCCAGCGGGTGAAATTTCTCTGCTCCCCGACTCTGCAATACGAGACAGGACAGGATGGTGCGCGTGTGTAAGCGTGTGTAAATGTGTGTGCGCGCGCTCTTTTTAACAGCGTGGAGCCCGGTATAATTGAATTCTCAAGGTGATCTGGGCACCACGGCACACCTCTCACCTCTCCTCCATGCACACATACGCCCCGTGATTCCAATCATTTAATAATGGCTTGCAAATGGGTGTTTAAACATGGGGAAAATTGAGCAAAAAAGGCACACGCGGAGAGGTACAGTGGCTTAAGGCTCAGAAGATAAAGCTGAAAAAAGGGAGAGATATTGGAGGGAGATATCCAGAGATTGTCATTTCAATGTTAGATTTTAACTCAAGGCTAAGAAATTGCTTCCCTGGGTGGCCTATCACGAGCGTGGTGTACTGTATTGACTAAAGGGGTAGTTGTACTGAGGCTGTGGTTCTGCTAATGGAATGTTGTGAAATTGCTTGGTTTAGTTTGTTCACAACATGGCATCATATAGTTAGAAATAATTTTTATTGAATGTCAAAAGTATGGAAATCAGATACTACTCGAAACTATCAGAAATGATCAAAACTATATGCTCATTTGAATAAATAAGAAAACTAAAAGTGTAACATAATCAGTACAGAAATGAGCCTTTCTTGAGTTGCTTTAGAGTGATCTTGAGCTGTAACAGAACAAGTAAAACCTCACTAGTGTACGCCCAAGGACATGGAACATGGAACCTACCACAACGACTGAGGGATTACACAGATATAAGACAGCATGGTAGTGTAAAAGAAAGTACTAAGATTTAGGCTGAATCCCATTACACCCCTTTGGCCATACCACTTTTCCCCTACCCCTTCATGTGTAGGAGTACGGGTGTCCCAGTGACCGTTATAGCAGAGGGGTAGGGGAAAGTGGTAGGGCTATATACCCCTCCAAACGAAGATTTTTCAGAGACACACTCCAAACGGAGGGGTATGACCAATTTCCCAGAATGCCTTGCAAATCACCGGCAAGATGGCTGCTACCATGACCACAGAGGTCAAAGAAGTTCACAAATTGTAGACGGCATGTTGGATTTCTGGCAAAAGCTCATCCCATCTGCTTACATAAAAGCTGGCAGAGACGTATGTGATTGTTGAAGGGGTGTCCCAGTTCATAGGGGTTTAATTTCAATAGGGGAAGGGGTAGGGGTAGAAATTAGAAATGGGATTGGCCCTTAATGTCGAAAGTGTCTGAGTGTTTTTTTTTAATTATCCTTGCATTACTGAACAGTCTATTCCTTTGTATTGAAATTGAGTTTGGAATTTTAATATTGTGACAAAAGCAGAATGAAGTTTATGTTGGTTTTTCATATTATATTGCAAAAAAACAAACAAACATATATATCTATATTTATTTACATGCTTTACATCCAGGACTTTGTATTATTTTATAAAACTAATTAAACTAACTAAAGAGTTTGTTTTATTTATTCATTTTTATTTTGAGGTAATACTGATTAGAAAAGAGACCGAAGTCAAGGTAGTGTATCAGCGGTATTGTAAAGAAACTGCCTTGTCCACATGTAGCACCCTATGTTATGAGACAGTTAGCACCCTATGTCCTGCTCAACAAGGCATTTGACACCTCGGCATTAGCAGTACATATTGGACCAGAGGGTACACAAGGGCACAGACAGTAGAGAGAGAGCGAGAGCGAGGAGGGAGAAGAGAGTTTGTGCACAGTCATTCTCCATGCCCTGTCACGCCCACTGTCTCTTGCCCTCGTCCAGTCATGACCTCCGGATAATTTCACCACACCAGCATTGTACTCTACTGTTCACAGTCAAACGACAAAGTGGAAATTTATTCTGGCAATTTGAGCAGAGGACACAGTCTACCAGAGCACTTGTGCAGAATGACTGTCTGTGCACTTGTGGTATCTTACTATGAAGATAACAGAGCCAAATTATTCTTACTAATTACTGTAACAGATGAGATGATTCAAGGTATTGCAGGCCATTTGCTGGATTGTCTTCATGCAGATCCCAAGGCCAGACATTTGGGGTGATGATGAGAGTTAGAAATGCTGAGGAGTTTGTTGAGCAGGCTGACAACAACTAGCAGGTAATAAAGTAAGATAGATAAATACTTTATTTATCCTGAAGGAAATTCAATAAAATTGTAAATAAAAACAAATAAATAAGGTAAAACTATACAATAATAATAATAATATGGCATTGGCTTTATATACCACCTTTCAAGATGCTTTAAGTACATTACAGTGCTTTATTTATTCTCTCCACACTCAGTTGTAGTAAGTTACTACTGTAGCCACTAGGGATGTAACAATAACCGAAATATCACGATATCGTATCGACAAAGTTCTCACAATAATATTGTGGACCGTCACAATATACCGAATTACAAGTCTCTTTGCTTAGAGTTATGGTACAGCACTAGCCAAAAAAAGACAGTGGGAACTACATAGTCCATGATCCTTTGCTCCATTTCAGTGTAGACTACAAGAAGAAATAACAGTTCTAAGCACTTTTAAGTCTTGTCAAGGCAAGACAGTTTTGTTACCCTCCACAAAATATCACAATAAATATTGTACTGTGTGATGTATATAGATAAAATGTTATACCAAGAGATTTGGATATTGTTACATCCCTAATCATGAGCCTCCCCACCATATCATGAGCTTTCCCATGATATCCCAATAAATATCGTACCTGAGGTTCATAAAGTTACGATATCATATCGTGAGACTTGGATATCGTTACATCCCTAATAGCTGCAGTTGCCCTGGGGTAGATTGACAGAAGCACACATACACCACATTCATACTAGTCATGGTGGGTGAAGTGTCTTGCCTTAGGCCACAAGGGCCGAAATTGGTCCATGTGGGAATTGATCCTCTGGTCTTCGGGTTGGGGGAACAGAGCTTACGTTCTAGAATCTGAAAATCAATACTTTAATTTAAGCATATGCCTTCATGTCCGAGTAGAAGTTCCCAAGTTCCACTGTCCATTATCACAGCATTAAGTTATTTGACATTGGCATTCACCAGTTACATTTTCAAATAAATCTACTCAATGCAATCCAAAACGTTATATCAGATGTAGCGAGGGAGTGGATTAGAGGCAGACAGATGAAGAGAAAGTGAAACCCAAGTGGCCGGGACTGATGAGGTAGGCTGACTCTGCACGATTAACACATTTTTCTTCACTTATGCACACCCGCATCTGTCCAAAAATCAGCGCGTGTCACATGGCCTTTTGCCCTTATAAATGCGCACATAAATTCCTACAATCCATGAGATAGATTCTGTGTCTACACCTCTCACCGCTCCTGTTTTCCTCTCCTCCCTTTTTCCCACAAAACTGCCTGCGCTGTCGGGAGTGCATTGACTGCCTGTTGACAAATAGAGCAAGGTTGGGCATGCTCAGCTGTCAATGACTCATTTAGAACAACAGCATAATTATTAAGTCAATTCTGTCAGCTATTAAAGGCATTAGGCAGATTTACATGCTAATTAGGCTATGCATGTATATCACTGTAATGCTATTTAAAGAGGGGAGCTTGTATCTACATCTTTTCCAATTGCCGAAGATGTCAGTGTATGTTAAAGTGATGAATCAGCAGTGAACAGAACTACAAGTAGACCCTCACCAAAGCAATGGCCCTCTGTGGACTGGAGTGCTTTCTTCAAACAGTTTCAACACTTGATAATTGATTTCTTGGTTAAAGAGGCAGTGCCCGTTATTTTATGTTGTTTTTTTTTGTTTTGTTTTTTTTCCCAACTGTAGATGGCAGATGTGAAATCTGTTCTCCCCTCACATGGCCTTTGTTTATTCTCACCTGTGCTCTCTGATCTTCTTCTGTCAGATCAAAGCTGGCACGCTGTCAGACAACTGTAATGTAGATAGCATCTAGTGGTGTAATGTGAGAATACAACAGGGACTCATGGGCCAGTCTAATTTCAGATCATAGCTTTGAAGCCAAATAAGACCACTGCGTGCTGTCTGCAACTAATTGTGAAGTGTTTTTTGACCATGAAAGAGGGAATGTGCTGCTTGGATGCTACTTGTTACTATTACTGTGACAGAAAAACTTTAGGCTTTGAAGGTTAAAGCGCTTATCAAGTTTTAAGACTGCAAAAATCAAGGATAGGTACTTTTAAGAACTTGGTTTAGAAAGGATGGGTTGTTGTGACTGATTTGAATAGCATTCCTGGTCGCACTACTCTATCTCAATGTCTAAAAAAAGCTTAAAACCACCTACCATCTTTGGATAAGTAATCATCACAATATTCAAAGGAAAACCTGTACCTGTCAATAACTAAAATAGCTTATATCATTTTCTGTTAACTGTTAATAGAGTTAACACGCTTCTCCACCTGCTAATGAAAAACAACAGTACCTGCTCCCACCATCTGTGTTCTAATACCGAGTTAACACAGATTTCACTGATTTGCCCTATGAACGCGCACACATGCTAACAACACACTGACATGTTTCAAGGTGCTAAGGTGAAAATGAAAGCTTACTGCACACGAAGATTGCAACATGCCAAATGTTGAACGTTAAATCATCTTGTGGATAATTTACACCTGGGAATAATATACCTGAGAATAACAGAATTTGTCCTGTATGCCAGATGCCCAAATATCAGATCGGGAGTTGATGTCCAGAATTCCAACCAGGGACCATCTTGTTGTGAGGCAGTAGTTTTAATTTGACAAGGACTCTAACCATATATTTTCATTTATTTGTCAGAGAAAACAGTTCAATAAGCTCAGTATGGTTAAGAAATTATACATTCCCCATTTTGTTGTACTGGATTTATTAGATTTTAAAATAGTTATATTTTATGTTTTTGCCTTTGCCTTTTTTGTAATGTGAGAAATTAAAAAGTAAAAAGTGGATAAAGACCTGAGTAACATCTTTATTTTATTGAAAAAAACAGCATTTTAACATAGCCACTTAAGCAATTACTGCATGTTTTCTTACTTTCCTTTTAGCATTTACCTACTGAACTATTCAAAGTTTCTTTAACTCTGTGACTCAGACACAGAGTTGGGAAGAGTAACCAAAAATTGTAAATATTATTGTAAATAATATTACGCAAGTATGCGTACAAAGTAGTGGCCCAAGAAACTGCTCAAATAAGAGTAACTTAGAGTAATTTAAAGTTAATATAATCAAAAATAATCCACTATTTTCAAAGGATAAACCACAAAAATGCAAGAAGAATCATTTAATATTGTCAACATATTGTCACTTGTAGACTTACTCACAGTGAGAATAGTCACCCATTTTTTGCCAAAGAGTACAGTAGGAGTAAAAGTATGCTGCTAGAAAAATACTTAGTTCTTAAATGTAACCTCAGCACTTCCCCACCTCTGACAGTTAACCTTTCAGTGTTTTCTTTGCATGATGTCAGTGGCACTATCTTGGTTAAATATATAGATAAATAATAAGCAAACTACCTCATTACCATCAAAAGACAGGATCCGTGCCAAAGAGTAGTACGTTGGCCTTGACCTATTCACATTCCATTATCCATTTATTTTGTAAACACAGACCCCTGGCTTGTCAGACTGCCCCATCCTGCATCATGACAAGAAGCTTACACCAATGACGCGCTGGAGCTAAGTGTCTACTACGCCTTGCACTTAGCCGGCCTTAACATTACCCACGCGCAGCTCCGGATAAATGGGCTAATGCATTTATATTGGCCTACATCTCCTAAATGACAGTACACCATGTCCTCTTTCCGCTGGTCCTCGTCCCTTAAGGAGACGTCGTACTTGTTGATGATTAAAATAAGGTAAATGTCAGCGCACTACATTTGGCGGAGAAGTGGCTTGTGGGTAATTTATCAGAGGCGACACTCGTGGGCCATTTGTCGTGGCCCTTCCAGCCTACTAACTAGCTACGGTGTTCCTGTCAGGCGTCCTTCATGCTTCACAGCACTTTGCAAGTCCTTCCTGGCAAGTTGCGAAATCCAAATAAACAGAAAACATAATGTCAAGACAGCGGAGACTACAGCGCAGTGTAAATAGCATCGGCGCATATAAAAAGGAGCGGTATAATAAATCCACACTCGGCTGGATCCTGCATGTACTTGTGAGTGAGGGAAATGAACCATGCACGAGGCGTTTGCAAAGTATATCTTGTTACAGTGAATCTGCTTACTCAAACATGCCACTCGAAGGCAGCTGACGTGGTGCGATGTTTGAAGAGTTTTCTTTGAGTGTGAAATATTCAAAATGGAGGCTAAACAATTCTGTTGGAGCTACTGTTTGAATGTGTAGTAGTGGTGTAGGAAAAGTAAGTATGAGAAAAATGTTTTTGTTCAGAGTCAGTGATGGCAAAGACACGTGGATAAAAGTGTCATGCTATAAAAAGTTCTTTCTTTGGAGTCTCTTTATGAGGAGAAGTGGTTATTGACCTTGGTCTTGACAAAAATACTGGACACACTGCAGTCAGGTGCTTAGACCCTGGCATGCTGACAGTAGTAGTAGTAGTAGTAACAATTTGTCAGATTTGCACAGTGGCTGACTGGCCAGCATTCTCGCCTCACGGCAACAAAGTTCCTGGCCTTTCTGTGAGAAGATTGCATGTTTCTCCTTGTGTTTGGGTGGGTTTCTTCTGAATACACCAGTTTATAGCCTATTCATCAGCCAGTTTCACTTTATGAAATCTGTCTGACCTTGCAGCATTAGGATTCTTTCGCTCGACAGAAGGCAGGTACTTTTTTTTTTATTTAATCAATCGCTGTCATTTGGTCGTGAGGTATGTAATGCACCAAATCCCGTAGGAAGAAGGGCAATAATGTCTTTCCCCTTGATAAAATTCACCAAACATTCTCTTTGTTCCAGCTTTAAATCCTCAATCTTGTGAATCGTTGCCAACACAGAATGTATGTCTTCGTCTACATCCATCTCGACCGCTTTGTTTACTGTTAGTTAGTCTTGACCAAGCCTAACTCAAGATCTTTAAAAGTTAGAGGAAATTGGGAAACTAGATAATAATTTTGGTTGAAATTAAAACATGTTAGAGACTCATGGTTAGTGATCAGGTTCCAGCCCCTTAAAGTGAAGGTACACTTTATTCTCCTTGTAGAGAAATGTTATCCTTTGCATTTGAGTCATCCTTCAATGCTCGGGGTCAACCTGTAGGAACCTTTCCACATCTTAAGACTAATATATATCATTAAAGAGTGAAAGATATGCAAATAGACAATATTATAAAATAAACTTGCAAACTGCTGTGTATTTTATGTATTTTATAGAGTTGTCTATCTGCATATCTGTAAGTCTTTAATCTTTAATAGAGTGATACAGTATATATTAGTCTTAAGATGACACACAGGTAATACAAATGTGTGTTTTTCACATGCTTTTCTTTCTTTGTCTTTTCAGAGACAAGACCCGGTTGCTTGGGACGAATTCTTCGCCAACGCCTCCAGAGATGCTCTGAACATCCGCTACACCCTGTTACCTTACCTCTACACGCTGATGTACGAGGCCCACACCAAGGGGAGCACCGTCATCCGGCCCCTGCTCCACGAGTACGTCTTCTCCGCTAACATCACAGTCCCACATAATCCAATCATTTGCTTATTAGCGCGCTGGATCGTCTTCCTGATCGGCCGGCGAGATAACCAGATTTCATACTGCATTGCCTCTCATTACCATGCGGAGTTGCACATGAGCTGGTGGCCGGACTAAAAAGCAATTTGAGATGCGGCTTTCATTGGAGTGCAACATTTTTAGCATCACTCTGTTTTAATGCTCGGCTAATTTCCCATCAAAGCTGCTTTTATTAGCGACAGATGTTAGCAAAACAGGAAAAAGTAACTGCTTTATTTACATCCACATACTCTTCCCCCATGACCGATGCTAGTTCTATTTGCCTGGTGTAATTTTTCAGTGAGAAGGAGTTAATAAAAGGGGCATGAAACATTTATACATGGATTAATTTATTCAAGAGACTTTTAGAAGGCTACAGATGGTATTTAAGGAACTGGCAAAGGCGAGAATGGCACCGATATTTGGCTAAGATCTTAAGAGCTTTTAATTCTAAATGAGTATTTGAGCAGTCTGTTAGACGGAGGACAGAGGAGAGTCCACGTCACTGCTGTTTATAGTAAGAAATTGTTAGTAAGGTGGTTTGGGTTTACTCAGACCCATTTACTTGAGTAACTGTGAAGTAATAGTACTCCTATATGAATTTTTTGTTATGTGAGGAAGGCTGCATTCACACTTGTTCAGGTTAGATTAGTTCTATAACTTGGTCCTATTTTAGTCCTGGTTTAGTCCCAGTTTAGCCTAAAAGTAGTATGCACAAAATATACTTCTAGTTTTATATGAGTTATTCTTCAGTGTTTTAAATTTTACTTGAGTAAATTTTTGGCTACTCTATCTACTTCTGTTATTTGCGACATAATTTATATAATCTGTTTTCCAGGTTTGTCAGTGATAAAAATACATGGGATATCCACACACAGTTCCTATGGGGACCAGCATTTCTCATAACACCAGCCTTGGACATGGTATGTACACTTTTTTATTACTTTAAAAAGTTTTAAATTGGAAAGCACCAAGTAAAATTATAAAGCTGTTGATTATTTGAATTGTTAATTGACGTATACAATTTTGTAATCAACAGGGCGTCAGAGAAGTGAGAGGATATGTCCCTCGTGACCGCTGGTACGATTATCACACGGTAAGTACATTCGGGAATACAGGGGGAATACAAGGGCATCAGATGTAGAAGTTGAAAAAAATTCTGAAAAAAGGACTTAGTTGAAAAAGAGACAGAAAAAATGAAATAATTAAACCAAATGAAAACAAACTATAATTACAGCCACAGTGTTCATTAGGTCCTATAAATAAAGCAAAAGAGGTAGCACGCAGTTCTAGAGATGAAAGTGTGTAAACATTTCACCAAAAATCTTAAGATCTTTGAAGTTTATAATTGTATTTCCTGGTTTTACATGAGCAGCAGATACAGAGGTAATTCCATTAACACTTACCTAGGCTGAAAATGTGAATAAATTGTCTAATAAACATAAAAGACAACTCTATTTTACAACAAACTTATTTTAAATTAAATTAATGTTAAAAATTAAAAATGTGTTCCTCACAGATAAATTGCTCTTGCATTTTAGATGGAATGACATAGATAGAGGTATTTTGTTTTAGAACTCACATAAATTAATCAAAAAACCTTTCTATCATGGAGCCCAAATTAGACCAAGTTACAGGTCAGATCTGTGGAGAGGCAACCCCACTCACGATCAAAATGCCTGTTTTTCTCGGTATTTTGAGCAGTAAAACCACCTGTATTTGAATAAGTGTAATGTAGAGCTATTTAAAGTCAGACATTCCAGGCAGTGCAGTAACATATCCATAGAAACAAGCAAAAAGTTATATAGTGCACCTTTAATGAATGGCTATGTTTGATTCACAAATGGACAAAGTCAGTTTTCTAAAAAGGGTGATGTGTCAGGTGAAGTTGTACACACTGAGGTGGCCCGTCAAATGAAGGCTAAAAGCTATAAACAAATGAACAAAACTGTACTTAATGAAGTGGCATACTGTACAAAGTAAATGGGTAATTTTGTATTAAAATAAACAACACTAAAAGCTTTTTCTCACAGTGACGATCCTGATTTGAATAATGCTATTAATGCAACATTGACAAAAACAAGCTTTCAGGGCATTGACTTGTATATTAGCACGATCATGAGTCACAGATTTTTTTTGTTTTGTTTGTTTTAACATCCTTTATTGTAATGGTCAGATGAATGAAACAGCACATAACCAGTAGTGAATTTAAAAGCCTTTTAGTCATCAAACTAAACTATATAAATAAAATAATAATACAGAAGAGTAACCATTAGAAACTATTGTGTAAGATACTGAAAATGTGCCACTACAAAAAGAACATATTTAGAACAGTTAACAAATTGTCACAGTGATGTTCATTTAAATATAATTATACCTTCAAAAAATAATCTTAGGAATCATAATATCAGAAAAGCTTTTAAAAATTAATTCATACACACTACAACTCTGAACCAGTAGATGCATGCAAAAGCAATGCTGCCTCATGAGTGGGGCTGTCAAAAGTATTGAAAATTGGATACTAAAACTAGTAAATAAACTCAGTACTCCTTTGAGAAGATATCAGTACTAAAAAAAAATTGCCGTATTTTTCAGACTATAAGTCGCTCCGGAGTATAAGTCGCACCAACCAAAAAAAATGCATAATGAAGATGAAAAAATATATATAAGTCCCACCAGACTATAAGTTGCACTTTTTGGGATAAATTTATTTTATTTCCTTTCATCTTGAAAGACAAGTTATAGTAATAACAATAGAACAGAGAACAACAGACTGTTAACGTCACATGAACAGTTCTTCAGATAACTATAACATAAAACAACAGAACAGAACAAGTTTACCAAACTCTCCATCTGCTCTCCAAATCACTAAATCCACTGAATTCTTCATCCTCAGTGGCACTTCTGAGCAGTTATATGACCTCCAGAGGTAAAAGGAGTGCCACTTCCTCTTCTGCGTCGCTGTCATCAGACTCAGCATCAAATTTTTAATTTTCAGTGGTGCAGAAGTAATGGTGTGATCGACTGACATGTTACCAGACAGGACAGTGGCTCTTTCTCTTTCTTCTGCAGCTGACCTGCGCAGTAGAGAGCAAAGTGACAGTGGTACAGGAGTACACAAGCCTAGAGCGCCCTCAATGTGAAAATTTTAACATATAAGTCACACCAGAATATAAGACGCAGGACCACCCAAACCATGCAAAAAGACTTATAGACTTAGACTTATATTAGTGAGACTTATAGTCCAAACAATACGATACATTCACAGGACAGAAATTAACCATTCCTGAACAGTTTTAGAATGATCTTGAGCTGTATCAGAACAAGTATAAGACCACATAAACTAGCATATCCCAATGAACCATTATGGAATTTACCTGGACGACTCAGGGATTACACAGATATAAGACCATATAGTATTATAAAAGTATAAAGATTTAATGTTGAAAATTGTCTAAATGAAATGTTGTTTTCATTATAATTATTATTATTGTGGTATCGGAATCAGTATTGAGTCTCGAAATTGTGTTTGAAATTTTAGTATCGTGACAACACTAGAGCGACTAATAATAAGGACAGACGTTACTGTAAATTGTAATGTAGACCATAGAAAACAGAAAATCTGGTTACAACAACAAGGAACATCTTTGACATTAAAAGAGATAGCAGTGGTACAGAAGGCAGCTTGATAACACAAACAACCCAGCCATAGCCCTCTACTCTCTCACAGCTGTTCCACTCCACTATTAAGCTCAACACGAGAAAAGTACTTTGTAATGGCCAAGTAAACGGAGTGTAGAATCAGCTGCTACTGTGGCATTCAAGTTTCAAAGTATAGTCTGGAAGTTGTGTGAGGTGAATTGGGGTCTAAGTTACATTAAAATCAATATTACACAAAATGGAGCTTTAAGCCATGTTAGAATGTTGTTATCTCCTTAAAAACATACCCAGGGCTGTTTTTTGTTTCATTCATACATTTGAGTAATGCTGCATTATTATTCTGTGTACATCTTAATTGCTCAAGATGCTCTGTTCCACCTTGTGATGTCATGAATCGCTTAACCTTTTACCTTTTGTTCAGTAGAGATTGGCAATGCCAAGGCTGAAATTATAAAAAAGGGATTCTAGTGAAGGTGTATGGACTTTAAAAACAATGTAGAGCACTTCTGTATTAGCACATGACATCACAAGGTGGAAGAGAGTGTTCCCTGTTTGAGAGAAGAACAATTTAAGGTTTGTGTTAAACATGAGTGAAAGAAACGAAACACAACTCTAGGTATGTTTTTGATGCAGGGTTCCCACGGTCATGGAAAATCTAGAAAAGTTATGGAAATTGAAAATATAATTTTATCATGGAATTATGTAAATTCAATGAAAGTTTTGGAAAAGTCATGGAATTTTTGTATATCTTATACACAACTAGTCTGTGAAGTTATCATTAGGCTATTATGATTATTTCAGTAGGTGCTGACAGTATTTTGAATGTTAAAAAAAACTATAAAACCAAACCATAAGGTGAGTGGAAAGGCTTAAAATTTCATATTTAGCTCGAAAAGTATGCTCAAATCTACAGATGTAGGTGCCGTAAAGTCATGGAAAATTCACTTTAAGTCATGAAAAAGTCATGGAGAAGTTTTGAAATTTTGTCAGTGAAAAAGAGTGGAAACCCTGTCAATGTTTTTGACATAGATCAGAAAATAGCATAATATAATAGTCCTTTGCTTTTTTTCCATTAGGCTAGAGACGTGGGTGTGCGAGGACAGACGGTCGTCATGCCAACACCACTTGACCATATTAACCTTCATGTCAGAGGAGGTTATATCTTGCCATGGCAGAGACCAGAGCTAAACACGAAGTTGAGGTAAGTACTTTACGTTAGGTTGCTTTATTCGTACCCGTAGGTAAATTTGTTTTGCTGGTCTCACATTTCACATTTCATTCATCCACATTATGTGCAAACAAACACGTATAAAAGCACAATTACAAAATTAAGTGTTACAGTGCTCCAGTGCAGAATGGCTTTGTTCCATAAATAATGAATTAAATTCATCCATCACGCTCGGCTAAGATCACAATAAATATTAAATATATAAAAAACACACAATTTTTCCAAGACTAAGTACTAAAATACAGATAGAATAATGCTTTGTAACAGCATCTCAAGCTTTGCCAAAACTGAAAATACCTTGCTTCTTTGTAGGTTTTAGTTGAACTTTTCTTAATACGCAAATATAGATTAATGGGACTGTGCCTGTTGTTATGCATTATATGGTAAAAGCTGCTAACTTAAGCCCGATTCGCATGGGATTAGTATTACCTGTGGACTTTTGGTGATTTGTAATATTTGCCTAAAATCTTAATCCCATGCAAATGCTCCATGTCTGTAATTTGTAAAGTAAAAATTCCGCTGCAAGTTACCTACTATATTTCACCAAACACAGACGTCTGGTGATAATACTAGTCTTGTGCGAATCTGCATGTCAGTGTTTGTTGTTGTAATTATGCACCTTTTCTATCTCTTTCTTTTCTTTCTGTGTTCTTTTCTCTTTCACTCTCTGTGTCAATGTCAGTAAAATAGAGTCATTTACGAACTTTGCTTATCCCATACAAAGTAACACAGAGGTGGGGCGGTAATTTGCAAATTACCAGAAGTCCCCCAGGTTGTACTGCGGATAAGGCTTAAGAAACAAAAAAAAACGTAGGTAAATGTAAAATGTTTGCATAGCATTTTCTAATAACTAATGCAGAACCTACTGACGAAAGCAGAAGCTACTGACAAGGTAAATTTGTTTCACCTAATCAGGCACATTGTTGCTAAGAAATCATGCGAAAGCAACTGCCTGAAACTATCACAGATACTTGAAATGGTTACAGTATATTATGTGAAGTTATGAGGCAAAGAAATAAGAAATATGTTGACTCACAAAATCAATCTATTTAGTCAAAAAAAAAGTTGTCTTAGGAATCATAATATCAAAAAAGCTTTCAAAAACATGTATCCATATATGCTACAAGTCTGAATCTGGAGATACATGCAAAACAAAAAAACAATGCTGCCTCATGTGTATCGAAAATCAGATACTAAAACTAGTATCGAAACTAGGTATTAGTATTTTTTGTATTTGTTTTATTTATAAAGAAAAGTCCAACATAGAATAAGTTGAAAGTTTTATTTTATCACTGAACTGTAATCAAAATGTATTCTCCATGCTTCAGCAACTTTTGGATTTGCATTTTATTTGAATTAGGACAAGGCCGTTCCCACGTCAGCAATGTCTTTCAACTTGTATAAGCCAGACTCAGAGATAGCACAGCAGGTAACCCATTACCCAATCAGACTTCCTCTATTCTCTTGTATGCGCATATGATCCTGATCGTCGGTTTAGGTGCATGGTGTTCCAGCAGCAGTAGCATCGGGATCAGGTGGGCCCCCCTCAGCTCAGATGTTAATGCATTTGTCCTCACAGGCAGGTGTATATATAGAGGCAGTGTCCTTTGGCTACGTGCTACGCTAACCTCTGTACTGCTCCCATTTCAGTCGCACAAATCCACTTGGACTGATCGTGGCCCTGAGTGATTCCAACACCGCACAAGGATCCTTCTTCTGGGACGACGGCGAGAGCATCGGTACGTGCATTTAATCAGATTGGTACCATTCACTATGGAATACAAAAGAGGGAGGGCAAATCACTGTGAAAAAGCCTTTACTTGGATAACAATTACCATATTTTTGTGACTATAAGGCGCACCGGATTATAAGGCGCAATATCAATAACGTTGAATTCTCTCATCTATTTTCATACATAATGCAGACTGAATTATAAGGCACATTAAGCGAAAAAACAAACAGGCACTTCAGACTGATATCTTAGCCCAGGCATCCACGATCCATTGGCAGATCGTGGCATAATTCACCCAGCGTTGGTTCCCTGTCTTGGTGAATGTGTATTATGAATGTGAAAGTAGGTGGATAATTTAAGTTTGGATTTTTATTTCCTGTGAGGAGGACTCAAATATACACTGAGTAATAATGTGTTTTATTCAGCTTTGTGCACATTTGTTTACATTTTACAGAAATTAAACTTAAAACCATATGGCTAATTTGCATACACTATAAGCACTGAAAAAAACAGCTCACTTGCTCTTACTCGGCGAGGCTTCTGACTGCTGTAGCCGTAATGCTCCGACAATCTGTCAATCGTTGTGACTTTGTAGCTTACCAAAGTCGTACTAAAACATTTTGACAGATTTTTGAGCGCTGTGTACAGCATAAAATCGGTTCGAGGTCAGTAAACACAACCAGAATTAACACATGAAGCACACTGGATTATAAGGTGTGCTGTTGATTTTTGAGAAAATTTTAAGATTTTAAGTGTGCCTTATAGTCCGAAAAATACAGTACAAAAATGTCTTAACATAAAACAGTTACAAACCATAGATGCAATTCCTAAATCTTTTACCATTAATTTAAACTGACCTATATGCAGGTGTTTTCATATGTATATCTTTTTCTTCAAGTTTTCTTTCTAAAAATGTATCCCGCTCAGAATTTTTTGTATTATCAAATTCTAAAAAGTTGTCGCAGCCTATGAGAGATTCTATTTGTCATTTGTGGTTGAAAATAAATGGAACCTTTTCGAGAGGCTCTATCTAATATTTTATCTTGAGATTTCATTCATCTCAGCAGAGCACAGTAGGCATGCCAACATTGTGGTTAACCCTGGGGCCATATGTCCACTTGGCAGGCTAATAAAACCGAACTGTCTGTTGTCGTTTGACAGTGAATGTTATTTTAGTACTACATTCAGATTTGAGTGATGATTCATCTTCTACGCCTCGAACACAGCATCTCTTTTCTTGCTCTTTTCCAATTTGTGACATGGCCTTAGGATTTGTACTTGGCACTCAAATTTCAATCACTGGAGTTGTGCGCTAAAGTGTGTGTGTAAAAATGCAGTTTTCAATTTTTGAGGGTCTAGTCTAGTCTCTATCTCAGCTAATAGTCGTGTAGGTGCAAGATTCATTCATTGTCAAATCTGTCCAATAAAAACATTTTGTCACCATATTAAGAACCAATTGTTAAGGTTTGGTCAATGCATATTTGTTTATAAGGTTGGTAGTTCAAATCCTGCAACAAACCCTTTTAATGTGTGCTTGGGAGAGGCAGTTATCCAGCCCTTAAGCAAGGCTTTTCATCACCCAAAAGTGGAATTCAACACCAAATTCCCTTTTTTTTTTCAATTCTAAACTGTAAATTTGTAGATTGCTGGTCAGAAGCGCGTAAATCTAAGTTAGTGCTGCCTTCAGTGGCCTCTGCAGTGGCCAGCAGTTGGTGACATTACACAGAACTGTACCCATTAGATCAATCACACTGTCTCTCTTTAGTCCTTTAGGTACTGCGTTGTTTTGCAGCTCTCTTTGAAATGTGATTGTGGTTTGGGTTTAGGTGTTTAGTCCCACTTTATTTTAGGAGAAGTATTTAAGAACAAACTGTAGCTCAGAAATCACAGGCTTCCCACAGTCATGGAAATCTTAGAAGAGTCATGGAAACTGAAAATGTCATTTTCCAGGCCTGGAAAAGTCATGGAATTTTAGTGTCTCTTTCATGCAACTGCAATGTTCTGTTAAGTTCTCATTAGGCTATTTTGATTATTTCCGAACGTATGCACCTTTTGTTTAAAAGAGATGACAATAAATGCACTGACAGTATTTTGAATGTTAAAAAACTATAATACCAAACCATAAGGTCAGTGGAAAGGATTAACATTTCATATTTAGCCCTAAAAGTATGATCAATTCTACACATGCAGGGTGCCATAAAGTCATGGAAAATTCACTTTAGGTCATGAAAAAGCCATGGAAAATTTTGAAATGTTGTCAATAAAAAAGAGTAGGAACCCTGAAATCAGCAAAGTTCATCCAGTAAAGATTTCATGGTAACACTTTAGTTTAGGGAACACATAATAATAGCTAACTACGTGGTGATTGGTATACTAATTAGCTGTTACTTAGCTATTAGTTGGTATTAATGAAACATTTAATAATACTTACTAAGATTTCAGTGTGTGCACAAAAACAACTGTTGTAATCTCCACTACTTTAGTTGGAAGAAAATAGTTAATGGGCTAGTACTATGCATTAGAAGTTGTTTATAAATATTAACAAAGATGTAATTAAGCACTTATTATGCATTTTACAATTAACTAGCTATTAATATGTGGTCCTTAATCTAAAGTGTTACTGATTTCTTTAAAAGGTTAGTGGTTCAAATCCTATAACAGGCAATGGACACGATTTATGTATTCTTGGGCAAAACAGTCATCCGGCCCTTGGGCAAGACACTCACCTTAATGAGTCCCCTGTCTGGGAATAGCTGTGGACTTCGAGGCTGTAGATTCAAAATAGCTTCTAGTTTTCAAAGCCTCAACATCCGAGATACATGAGCTCCGATGATAATACAATTTTTCACGGTTCAACGCAAAGTCTATTCAACACTCCAAAAATGTCCTTACGTTTAGCTTTAAATCATAACACTAACATTACAAGCGCAGCCGTATGAACCGAACTGTGCGCCTGTGTTGGGACAAAGCCTGGCGGGACAGATAGAGAGGGGAACGAGGGATGACAGAGAAGGGGAGTGACAGAAACTATTACAGTAATTCGCCGTGTCGCTGCCTCCAGATCGCCCCTCCATCACTCCTCCTTTATCTGCTCCCTCTCTCCTGTCTTCTGCCTCTCCCCGTCCGTCCGCAGTCTAACCTTAGCACGTCTTTCTTGTTTTCTTTGCCTCTGCGTAGCGCTTTCCTGCTGATATGATCCATTTGTACTTGGGCATATTACAGCGTTCCACAGGCTGTCACTCAATCATGTGTCATTCAGATTCAGCCGGTAATGTAACAGGTCGGGATGGAGCTACAGTGGAGAGGGAATTCAGTTAGCCTCACTCTACACTCTGTTTTAAAGGATATATCTTATGCAAAGTTGACTTTTATGAGCTTATAACTATAACAGTGTAATGCCACTACGACAGGGCCTAGCAGTTCTGCACTTTTGAACAGGAAGACCAAAAATAAAAATGTGAACTAATTGAGAAGTCTGAAAAATGTCTAGATATTTTTAATCATGCTGTAAAAATCTGTGTATCATCGTTCATTCATTTTTCAAAATAAAGCCAAAAATAAGAAAACGAAAAAACAACTTTTTTTTTTCATTATTTGTCTCCAAAACCAAAATTTAAAAAACGGATAACAGCCGTTTCCCGTTTCCGTGACTTAAACTGCGATGCCGGACTTTTGCGCCGCATACAAACTGAACCAGGACTAAAACAGGACTAAACCAGAACTAAACCAGGTGTAAACTAGGACTAAACCAGGACTAAACCGTCCTCCGTCTTGGTCTCAGTCCCGCTCCTAGTCCTGGTCTGGTCCTGGTCTGGTCAGGGTCTCAGTTCCGGTCTCAGTCCCAGTCTGATCCCAGGCTCAGTCTCGGTCTGGTCCCGGTCTCTGTTCTGACCTGGTCCCAGTCTCAGTCCTGGTCTCAATCCTGGACTCAGTCCTGATCTTGTCCCAGTTTCAGTCCAGATCTTGTCCCGGTCTCAGTCCCGGTCTCAGTCCTGATCTTGTCCCAGTCTCAGTACTGGTCTGGTCCTGGTATCAGTCCTGGTTTGGTCCCGATCTCAGTCCTGGTTTGGTCCTGGTCTCAGTCCCGGTCTCAGTCCCGGTCTCAGTCCCGATCTCAGTCCCGGTCCCAGTGTCAGTCCTGGTCTGATCCCGGTTTCAGTCCTAATCAGGTCCCAGTCTCAGTCCCGGTCTCAGTCCCAGTCTCATTTGCCCGAATGCATGTTTTATCGTGCGTGTGTATTATGGGACTATTTTGACACCACACATACCTCCAAAACATTTTTTTTTTTTTGGAAAAGCACTTTCTTTTTGTTAAGAAATTATATTATTTTTGCGTTTTGTTGTTGTTGTTGTCTAACAGTAGTGCATAAACAAATCTTGTCAGTCTTAGATAGCATTTTTTGTAGTCTCAAAGTCGTTTTATATTCATTCACTTTCACTATTTGGTGGTAAAACACAGAAAACACAGAATTTCCACAAAGCAATTTAATACCACTGTACAGTTATTTTCTATTCCTGCTTCATTGTTACTTGATCCTTGCAGTTCTGCAGTTAATACTACATCTATTATGAGTAACTCCATACAAGTCAAAGTCTTTTCTGATCTGTAAAGCCTCATTGTATTCCATAGCCTTTCTCATTCACTATACATGAACGCCAAGTCTCCATTCCTCTGAGTCTAAATTGCCTTTTTCTTTTGTATTCACAGACACTGCAGAGAGAAACGAGTATCTGTTCACATCCTTCTCGGTGCAATCGGTGAGTTCAGAGGCCAAGCACACGGATTCTGCTTTTAGCATTGTTAGCATCGTTAGCGCCGTTAGCCAGCGTAGTTATTGTTATTAATCCGGTCAAACAGAATGAGTCCGAGCCCCACCGTGCACCAGACCAGTGGGTGGAAGTCAAAGGCTAACCGCTGGAAACCATTAGCACATCATTTCGCATGCCCAACTTCGTGAAGGTGATTTGGGGAGAGCTTTCACCGCTTTGAGTCCTAGCAAGGCTTAAAAATCATGTGTGTTTTTAGAAGGAAGGTGCATTAATTATGTTACAAAATCTCAAAGTCTGTATTTTCTCAAACGGTTAATTATAACTTTGGGAAAGATAATATGCTTTTTTAAAGGGCCCATCTCATGCAAAATCAACTTTTCAGAGCTTTCTACCTTCTAAGAGTGATGTGTGGGACTTGTATATGTTGCCAAAGTGTTTTTTAGATTGATTCGGCATTTTTTTAACAAATTGCAGCGTATTTCTGCACCCTCCCACGTGACAACGAACTTAAGCCTGCTACAACGATGACACGGCCAGCTACACCTATGACGCGTTTGACGTAGCAGAAGGCGCTTCGCACACTGCAGTGTACATGATATAATAAGTTAATCTACTAGCGTTTATTAATACTTTACCAATCAGTAATGTTCAGCTGATGTCGACGCGGTGCTTACGCTTCGTGCACCTCAAACTCCGTCCGATTCCGAGTCCTCGTGTAATGATGAATAACCTAGCACGCAGATGGGCGGAGGAATGAGCCTACTTGACGTTTGGAGGGCGGAGCCTGTGCTTTCTCAGGATGGGCGGGAGGGATGAGTAATAGCCGGCCTTTCATAGTTCCTGGTCTGTGATTTCATAACTATTGTGTAATGGATGTTCCAAAACCCAAATTGTGCTTGTATATGTGCATAAAATACAATGTGAAAAGAGTTATTTTGCATGAGATGGGCTCTTTAAGAAACTAGCACGAAATGTTACTGTCACCCTTTAAAATTTAACATCTGTAATGAACTAATAAATCTAAGAAAGTAAGAAGAGTGGAAGCACAAGTTCAGTGTTTTCCACATTGTTATTTTATTCATTATAATTTGTTGTAGTTACAATACTTAAAGAGGGCTTTTTTGAGCTTTCTGCCATGTGATGTGAACATTGTACCCTCACCAAAAACATTTTCAGAAGAAGTTTTATATCATCCATACAAGTCTGAGTAATTTAGTGATCTCTCTTGGGCCCTGTTTGAACCCTGTTTATGGTTAATAGGGATGTAACAATAACCGAAATATTATGATATTGTATCGTTTAAAGTCCCACAATAATACCGTGGACTGTCACAATATATTGAATCACAACTTCCTTTGCTTAAATGCATGGTTTTATAGTAGCAACAGTTTATAAACACTGGGAACTACATATCCCATGTATCATTTCAGTGCAGACAACATGAAGAGATATGTTTTTTTACTTGAATTCTTGGGATTATGATGGAAATAATTTACACCAAAATCTTATCAAGATATTTTAAAAGCAAAAAAGTGTCCTATCTACAATTCAATTAGCCTCTCCAAAATATTGCAATAAATATCGTACCGTGAGATGTATATCGTGATAATATTGTACCAAGAGATTTGGATATCGTTACATCCCCGTGTGTTAGCTGTTAATACCCAATAGAAATAAAATGCACCCTCGAAATAAATATGTTATTAGATGTTAGTTAATAATTCATATTTAACTTTCCTTTTTTTGCTCTATTACTTTCAGTTCATCCATCTTCAAATTAAGTTTAAAATGTAGCTATTTTGCATCAACTACTAAAGCTCACATTTGTTTTGCATTGTTCTTTATATTACGTTCTTAGATTTTAGCACCCTTGATGATCTATTAAACATAAATGCCAACTGCAGCGCCTTTTTATCGAGGGCTTTATGCAGTATTCAGTTACTATGGCTAAAAATCACATTTATGGCTTTGGTGCTGGCAAAACAGAATTTTATGGAGTAAAATTGATGGTGCAATTTTCAAATGGGTACCGAAATGGCACGGTGCAGTCCAACCTCAGCTGTGTTCCCAAACAACCTTGGCAAATGTTTGTGTGGAGCTCTAATATCCTCCAATCACAGACAAAAGGAGCTGTTGAAAATGGCCTGTACATCTGCTCATTCTCCAGCTATTACAGGGGGTTTCCGGGTCCTAAACTATTGAAGAAGCATTATCATAAAAGCGTATAATGTGGCTCATCTTTAAAATCTTCTTAAAACGCGATTGGTCAAAGCAAAGCAATTTTTTCTTATTTTTCTGATATGTAAAAACTGTAAAATGACTTTCTGGAGGTGGTACGTCTCCTGCATGATTCTGAGTTAAAACCACACTATGGAAGATTGTTCACGGAGAATGCAATTTTTGTTTTGTTTGTTTTTCTGGTGGAGGGTCTGCTGCCTGCTTGTGCCCATGGAGATGTTATTACTTTATTTATAATGCTCCACAGTATGAGATCAACTCATTTATCTCTATGGAGGCAAGTTGGTGTCACGTCAAACCCAAGTTACAGATCAGGATTCTCATTTATACAGTGTACATACATGCAAAAATACATTTCAACGTTAAGATTAAGATCTACATCAAAATAAGTGGCCCAGTTCAAACCCAAACTTCAAAAACCCTGAACTTTAGGTTTGTTTTGTCCCTGTTAGTCCCCAAATTGAGTGATTTGCTGAATTTGCATCAGTCATGCTAGTCATTAGTAGCCTGATTCAGCCGGTTTCACTTCGTGGAAACCATCTGACCTCACAGCATTTGGATTTGTTCACTCGATGGTAGGCAGGTACTTATTTATTTAATCAATCACTGCTATTTGGTCGTGATGTATGTAATGTGCCGGAACACTCAGTGGTGTCTAAGTAATTGTCGGCACAACAGCAAATAAAGCAGGCAGTGAACATTTCTGTCGACGCTCATTGTCGTTTCAGCGAAATGAACTTGCGAACTACAGGTGCAATAAAAAATGCAAAGTTTGTATTTGACAAAGGAAGTCCAAAGGAGGATAGCATATGCAGTCTGCTATCGCAACTCAGGTTAGTTCAGCTCTTTCCTGATTGGCCAGTGCGCGGTCTACAACTTCCGGGGTTCTTGCAAACTGTCTAATATATTCCAATTCCTGACCTAGTCGCTGGAGAGAAATGAAATTGAGCAGAGGCACTAGGCACATTAAATAATACAATAAAATCAGTTGGCCTTGATGTTTCTCTGCACTGATCTGTTTACTCAGGCTTTGTAGCAGGTAAATGCGGGCTTATATTTAGCTTAAAATAAACATATTTGAAGAATAAAAGGAATTGAAAGCATATTACTTTAAGTTTGCACATGTACGTGATTGAAATTTGACTCAAATCTATCTGGGGACTGTCCGTTCAAACACTTTTAGCAAGAATTCCATGTAAAATTTGATAAATGAGACCCCTGATCTCTAAAGAGGCAGCGGCCACTGTAAGAATACATGCTGTAAAAGTTTTACCTTTTTATGCGATTAAACATCAGTAATTTATTGAATGCAAGATCTATCAGTCATCCCCAAGGAGAGATGCAAAAAAGTTACATATTGCAACTTTAAGCTTACCTGAAATACTCCCCAGAGATAAATCACTGTCTGTCTCCTGTATAAGTTCAGTGAGAGGCGAGTACTTAGCCGAGCCCCCAGTTTGATCACTGTTTGGAATCAGACGTGACACACACTCCCCGTAATCACTAGGACTAATGGGACTAAAGCAGCCCCATTTGCTCTGCAGCCAGGCAAACTATTCTATCTCTCTCCCTCACACTATCTTCCCCCTTCCTCTTTTCGCTCGCTCTCTCTCACACACACACACATGCGCACATCTAACCATACATGATCCAACCTCCGCTCAAACACACACACGGCAAAACTACATCCAAACATCTGTGTCTGTCCTCTGCCTACCATCAGACTCATTCCAAAGCAATTTCACACAGCGATAAAACAGCCCCAGTGTCTGACAGCCAAGGGGTACAGAGGGAGTGTGTGTGTGTGTGCATGTGTGTGTGTGCGTGTGTGCATGTGTGTGTCTGAACAAGCAGATGTGAGGAGATGAGGATAACTCGAGCAATGGGGCCAATGCTGCCTGGCAGATTAGCACATCATATGCCATTTTGGAGAGCCAGGTCTTTTCCTATGGGGTTGTGCATCTATAGATTGCTGTGGTTTAGATGAAAAGTTTGAAAATTGGGAGATTTTCTTTAACAGCTTGGGTGAAAAAAAAGAGGAAAATCTCAAGGCGCCACAAAACATGCAGTGGGTGGTCAATACACTGCAAAATGTCTAGGGGAGTTTTATTTGTCATGTAAAATATCTATGGTCTAATAGCTTTCCACTTAAAAAAAACAAAACAAAAAAAAACAACAACAAGCAGAAGGACAACTTTCATCACTTTTTCATCAATAGATATTTTAAGCAATGTCTAAAAGCTTGAAAAGAAGTTAAAATGATTACTGCTCATTCAGCCTAATAAAGAAAGCCAAAAGAAGAAATTTAATTTGTGAACTGGACAAATTTTGGTCGAATATGTTGCGTAGCTCATCCAAGCTGCATCTTCAGTTCTGGTCAGCTGCGCAACATATTTGACCAAAATAAACTTTTGTCCAGTTGACAAATTTTATTTCTTCTTTTGTCATGAATTCTACCTGGACGACTAAGGGTTGTATAGAAATATTAATAAATAGGTACACTTTTTGTATTGTTATATTTGTAAAAGGATGGAAAAAATGTATATTCAACAGCTTGTGTGTGTTTTTTTGTTGTTGTTTTTTACCAGTGTATATTTAGAATAGCTTTTAGGGGATTATGCGTTTTTAGGGTTATTGTGTCACTTACATAAATTTTTATTTTTATTATTAGTGTATTGTCGTCTTCAGCAATATATCAGACTTTATAATGCATTATCCTGACAGGCCTATATCCAGGTTTTCGTCAATTCAACCTTTAAAAACCCTGGTCTCTTTTGTTAACCTTTTCTGCACTTTTCTCCTGGTCCTCACAGTAATACTTTGTCTTGCAGAACAACCTGACCAACAACCCGATTCACACTGGACTGAACCCTGCTGACCGCCTGATGATGGGCGTGGTGAAGATTTGGGGAGCAGGCAGTGTGCAAATCACCCAGGCAACGCTCACTGACTTTTCAGGAACACCGAGCCTACTCACTGTCCAGCACAACCTCGACACACAGGTGAGGAGAGGGCACAAACTCTAACCTAACTCACCAGATAAGTGTATCACTCTGAACTGAGTTTTACACATGATCCATCTGGAACGGCTCTCGCTAAAAGTGTTTAGAGAAAGGAGGGACTTGCAGCAGAATGCCTCGAGCTGATTGCATGAACCACCCCTGTCAAAATGATGTATCCAACTTGCACCAGGTAAAACCAATACAAGTGCCATGCTGTAGAGGGAAGATGTCGATAATTAATGTAGCCACTTTTGCAATACAAATTTGCACATTAAGAGCCTTATAAGTGACCATCACCGTCCACCAGCACTGCCATGTTTGTTTTGCACCGTGTAGGCCATATAAACAACAACAACAACAACAACAACATACAGTCTTGGGGTGGTTGTCATGTTGCCTGAAACTTCTCCCCCTGCCACAGAAGACCTGTGATTGGGCCGACCACTCCTCGGGTCAAATATAAACCGTACAGTGGGAACCCTTCAAAATGTTTTCTTATGAGTTTGTGAACTCACAAATATCACACGCAAGGTTTGCAAAACTCTGCTTTGTTTTCTGAAAGTTGAGAAAATGTTTTAAAAACTCATCACAGTGAATGATTAGGAGGGTCAGAATGCATAAGGTAAGTGAGGAATAACTTTGGACCACTGCAAACTGTAAAAATCGGTACATCAGTAGAACTTTCCAGGGGGGCGGTCCACCACCTGCTTGTCTCCGTGATGATGTTATTGTTTTGTCTGGAATATTCCACAGTACACCATTAAAAGTATCCATCTTACATTCATTCAGTTAAAGTAGTGAGTAGTAGGACCCTTCAGCAGAAAAGTTACACAGTGCTCCTTTAAGGTTCATTATATTTAGTTATTATTAAGTGTTACCAATGTGTTCCTTCACCCTTCATACGATCAGAAATATGCAAAATGACACAAAGGACACAGAGAAACAGTCCATATCAAACGTATCATTGACCTCGATTGCCTCCTGTTTTAGACGCGGGCCCCTCTGCAGCTTCCCCTTCCAAATCACTGCATTTAACAGATTAATTTTTGAAAAGGTGTCACTTACGTCTCGCATTTATTCATATTTCAGGTTTGGCGTTGATGGAGCATTGCGCGGCTGTCACAAACTGTCAGCTCGACACAAAAATTCCCAGGTTCACAAGCCGGCCCCCCGCTGCGCCCTAGTTTGACGCCTAATAGCAGTAATCAAGCCTTCACTCCACCTGACAGTGCACTTTAGTAATGAACAGCCCCGCTCTCCAGGCAGGACACCGGCGCATGTTTAAAGGCACTCGTGTAAAAACAAGGATTTCCTGTGTTGGAAATGATGGGACAAGAGGGAGGTGTGCAAAAGTGATTGGGGATAGTGTGAACTGGATGTGAAAGATCAGAAGACAACTTTATGTGTTTCAAGTCTGTCCCATAAACGGTATAAATGAACTTGGTTTACCCGCTATCCGCCGCGTTCCAATTAGGAAGTGAGCATGTGGGCACTTCCGGCACCATTGACTACCTCCCAGGGTTCCCACGGTCATGGAAATCCTGGAAAAGTCATGGAAATTGAAAATATCATAGAACTTTGTAAATTCAATGAAAGTTTTGGAAAAGTCATGGAATTTTAGTATTCTTTCACGCAACTACAGCGTTCTGTTAAGTTCTCATGAGGCTATTATGATTATTTCCAAATGTATGCACCTTTTGTTTAAAAGAGACGACAATAAATGCACTGACAGAATTTTGAATATTAAAAAAAATGTAATACCAAACCATAAGGTGAGTGGAAAGGGTTAACATTTCATATTTAGCCCCAAAAGTCTGATCAATTCTACACATGTAGGTGCCGTAAAGGTCGTGTAAAATTCACTGTAGGTCATGAAAAAGCATGGATCTATTAAAATAACTGGATACAGTATTGCTAGCTTGTAGCTGCCTCCAGTTGACGTAGTGGCCACTCAGTGGTACTACAGTCAAAAAAATCCCATGGGCCGAGAGAAGATTTTTCTCATAGAGCGCAATGTAATCACAAACTGCTCGTATTCGGCTGACAGGGCACCTACAACTTTCAAAAATGTCGGATTTTGTGGCGATTTTTACCTATTTTTAGATCATAAACTTTTTCTCGCTCAAAATCCTTCAGTTGTCTTAAAAAAACGCTTTATATTCGTTAGCTCCGGCTCCGCTCTGCTCCGCTCTCGTTCCTCTCGCTCTGATTGGTCAAAGCGATCACGTGATACAAGAGCCCGCGCTCCGTGCGTGTGGTCGCGTGCATTCGCGTGTGCCCGTGGGAGAAAAGAGCACTACTGCGCATGCTCGGTCGGCCCACAACCACCGGAAGTACCTAGCCGGGCTAGGCTAATCTGGGATCATGCGCCATTGAGCTCAGCCCATTGACTTGAATGGGCGGCCATTTTGGAACCTGGGGGCTTGTGAAAAAGTCATGGAAAAGTTTACAAATTTTGTCAGTGAGAAAGAGTGGGATTCCTGCGCTATAACTGTAACTTCTGTTGTCAGGGTCTTTTGGTCTTAAAATGTTCATATTAACCCACTCTACATGACCCCGGTGTTTTTATTTCACAATTATCCAAAGCCACTTTATTTCAGTAGGACAGACATGTCAGACTCAGGACCAGGGGCCAAATTTGGCCCGCGGTATAATATTTGGCCCATGAGGTCATATCAAATATGTTTTAGAGCTGGCCTGCCAGCTACAGAGACATTATTTAAAATGTTGTTATTATTTTATATTATGCTTGTCTGGATTCAATGCTTAAGCAAAACTATTATTAAACATTTATTTTAATAAGAAAAGGTTTAATATTACATATCTCAAAAAGAAGAGAAAACATGCAGATGTTGAAATTTTTCAATAAATATTTAGTTTGGCCCACGACATAGTACCAGTTTTTTTTTATTTTGGCACTCTGTGAATTTGAGATTGACACCCCTGTTATAGGACATTATAGAAACAAAACAGTATCCATAGTGCTGCACATATAAAGATAACATTAAAAACAACAAAAGGTATTAAAAACATTAATAAACATTAATAAAAGAGCAATAAGATGCCCTCTTTGTCTGAGGTCACCTTGAGTGTTGTGTGAATGAAACAAAACACAACTCCAGGTATGTTTTTGATGAGGAAACAACATTATAACTAGATCACAATATAGCGTAATATGGCCCTTTGAGAAAGTATTAATTGAAAATCTACTTAAAACCAACTCGTGAAAGCAGCCTAAACTCTACTTATCCAGTTGGGGCCCACTTCTAACTTTAAGCATCTGTTTCTTTCCCCTCAGTATAACACATTCTTATCTGTGACAGCCGAAATACAAAGCTCGAGCATCTTCCTAAATAATCATTGGCCAAAAAGCCGAGGCGTTTCAGATTTATACCACCATTAGACGAGACAGAGCGGATCTGCCAGGGACGCTCAGATTCTCCATGAGCAAAGTCCAATTTGTGTATGTGCGTGCGGATTCATCTGGGAGCAGAGAGGGCAGAGGGGGATGGATCTCACACAGCTTTGGATGAGAGATGACGGACTAAAGCAGGGTGCAGAGGAGACACGGAAAAAGCTATAGTTTTTATCAATTTTTCAGACTGTCATCCGTCTTCTTAAGTGTAGTCTGATTGGATAACAACTGCGAGGGAAGGGGCGCTGCAGTAGAGCCATTGGAATAGACTGAAGACAGCTGTTGTCAAATGGATGCCTCATGATTTTACTTTTTGTAGAGTACAGTAAGAGACGGGCGAGGTGCTAGAGATGAGATTATATTATAGGTGCTACTTTTTATTACTATTATTCCCTATTTGAGTTTAAAGGAGACGTATTATGTAACACTGACTTTTATGAAAATTTGGGATCTTACTTGTAGGGTGCAGAAATGTCAAATATCCTTTTTTAACTATAAAAATACAAATTAAAATCTGCTTGGTACAGTGAATTGCCACTATGAAGGGGCGGGATCAGTTCTGCAAATTGAGACAAAACATCAGTGCACGTATTTCTGTTTTAAAGACACACTATGCAACTTTTCTGGTCCGTTGTTTTGCCTGGAATGTTCCACAGTACGACACTTGCGTATTTATTTTTGCATTCATTCAATTCCATGTGGTTTTACTGCCCAAAAGAGTTCATTCTTACCATGAGCAGGGTCACCTCTCCACAGATCTGACCTGTAACTTGGCCTGGTGGCACAAACTGTTTAACCTTCCAGACAAAGCGATAACATCTCTGTGAAGACAAGCATGTCACAAGTTGTAAATCATGGTGTTTCAAAAGTGTTAGTTCTGTTTTCCAGACTTTTAGTTAATTAGTGTTTTTGTTTGTGTGGTTGCAGGAGCTGATAATCGATGTCACAGCTAAAAATCAGCGAGTGGATCAGCCCTTCTCTATATCATGGAGATCATAGTCAAGTTTTCCACAGGGGTTGGTAAAATGTTGTAAAATGTGATATGTAATTATGAATTTAAACTTTGATTTACAAATACATTTTTAGTAAAATATGATGACATTGTAAATTTCCAAGATAACAAAATTTAATTTGAAATAAAATATTTAAAATGTGTTCATGTGTTGTTGTTTTTTTATTTATTTAACTTGGAAACATCTTTAGTATCATCTAAGACACCTTGACCTCCTAAAGTAAGAGTCAGTGATGTTAGATTTATTACTCCATGACACGAGAGCCTCACAGTAAGAGTGAGATTTTAAAGTCCTCTCCCCACACCTGAGTAACACTTTCTATTTTTAAATGGTTGGGGGTTGTATGCATTTTGTGCTGTTATTTCTGCTCTCACTTTGTTCCATCAGTCCAGATGACCAACTAATGCTATGGTGATCTAATAGCAATGAGTTTTGTAGTAAACAAAACTCATTTAAATGTATGTAACTTTCTAGAGATGCAAAGTCACCTGTATGATTCCATGAAAATAAAAAGTTAAAACCACACTTCAAAACATTCTCCATGGAGATTGATGAGTTTTGTGCCATATACTGTGGAAAATTTTTGCTAAAAGAACAAAATGCCCTCCTCCAAGAGTCAGGTTTGTGGAAATGCAAGCCTGTTCAGATATGTTTTTTTATGTTTTTCAATGCTACAAAAAAAAAAAAAAAAAAATAAAAAAAAACATCAAGGCAAGTTTATTTGTATAGCACAATTCGTACAAAAATTAATTCAAAGTGCTTTACAGAATAAGAAAAACATTAAAATCACAATAAAAACAAATCAAAACATAAATATTCATCATAAAATTAAAGATTAAAATTAAAAAAGAGAGAGAGAGACATTAATTACATAAGTTAAAGAGAAGAGAGCAGAATGAAAACCTTTCTTTATGCACAGCTAAACAGAACCATTTTCAGCCTGGATCAGGAAGTCATCAATAATAATAATAATAAAATAAACGTGCTTTTACTTATGTTTTTGGAAGGGAAAAAAAAGAGAGACTACAACCACACTACATTACAAAAAAACAAAGAAATAAACACAAACTTTTTTTTTTTTTTTTTCCAGATGTGTTCGCAATTAAGATGCATTTATTATAAGGTGTTCACTGTTATGGAATATTTAATTATTAAATTAATCTATACAGTAACAAAATGTGAGAAATAAACTTCTATTTCTATTCTTTTAGACACAAGGTTTTGTCGTTACCTGCACAGAATGCTCCAAACACATACACTAACAAATACCTTCAAAAATCTGTCCTGTAACTTCTTTGCTTGTCTCCATGGAGATTAAGTTTAATGCCATGCTGAGAAACATTCCAGGCACAGACACAACATCCTCAAAATGGTGTCAGTCCCTCTACTCCAGATACCTAAAACGTATACTTAAGTACAGTATTTTATCACTTTTACTTCGTTACGATCCTTCACTCATCTACTTGGCATGAATCACCACAAATACAACTTTTTTGCGGGACCTGAACACACACACACACACAATACATAAACACACACACGTTTCTGTATCCCTCCCCAAGTGTTGCGATTAGAATGGAAATCAATTTGAGGTGCCCATGGCTAAACTGATATCATTACGTTTACTGGCGGTTGAATAATGGATGACTGTATGGTTATTTGGGAGGTAATATGAGCGGGAAGACAGCTTGCCGCAGGTGAGAGCTATAATTAGTGTGTGGTTGTGGGCACACCTGCACGGGCGGCCATTATGGAGCCAGTCAAACACTCAAGGGGAAATATAATGGCGAAAATGCACCAAAAATTGTGTGATTAGGAGCCGCATATTGTTTTGTATCTGAAACCGGTCTCTTCAGCTTGGTCCAATATGAAAATGAAGGGAAGGAAAGGAAGATAGGAACATTAGTCTCACATTTTCAAGGCTGGCATTTTAGATTAGAAATAATTTGGTATTTTTCTTGGAATCCAAAATATGTCCAAATCTGTGTCTGTGGAAATGGAATTGTAGAGTCTCTATGTCGTGACCCAAAGAATTACATCAGTAATACCAGATATATATTCTGAATGTTACTGAAGTAGTGAGGTATCTAAAAGTAGTGATTGACATGCTCATATTGAAACCTACATGAATAATTTTTGAAATACATTGTTTATAGTACGTTAATTTATCTGCTCATGTATTTCATTTTCAGAACAGTTTTAGCTGCTTTGAAGTGAATATAATGAAGCCTCTACATACATACTAAGGTATTCTATTGAGGTGTTTTAAAGGTCCAGGTCCAACCCAGATCTAACCCAGGACTAACCCAGGTCTAAACCTCATACAAACCAGGTCTAAACCAGGTCTAAACATGAACTTGAGCCTCTGCCTCCCCAGTCTGATCCTGTGGTCTGGGGTTGTATTATTTTGTCTTAGAAATTTTAAGTGCTGTATTTTTTGGACTATAAGTTGCTCCAGACTGAAAAATGCCTAATGCAGAAAAAAAAAAAACACAACAAACACAAGACACACTGGACTGGGGGGAAATTTATTTTATAAAATTAGAGACCAGGAACCGACATTTCATCTTGAAAGGCAAGGCACATATGAACAGTTATTCAGATAACTATAGCATAAACAACAGAACAGAGCAAGTTTACCAAACTCTTGATGAATTCTTCATCCTTGGTACCACTTCTGAGCAACTCTGCGACCTCCAGAGGTAAATAAAGCGCCGCTCCCTCCTCTGTGTAGCTGTCATCAGACTCAGCATCAGTTCCAGTTAGAATTATTCTGGACTTTCTGAATCCCGACAGGATGGTTTCGGTTGTCACTGACGTCCAGGCTTTGTCGATCCGTCCAGTGACTTCCAGGAAAGTATGGTGCACCCGCCTGGTTGCTGTGAAGCTGTGTTCTCCATTTCTGCTTTTCTCCAGTCCCTCACAAGGTTCTCGCTCACTCCAAACTTTCTTTCTGCTCGATTTTTGGTTTTGGCTGAATATTTCACTACTTGCAGCAGAACAGAGGCTCTTTCTTTAGGAGACATGCACAGTAAAAGGCAAAGTGACAGTGGTGCAGGAGTAATAGGAGTAGCAGATACTGGAACACAAGCCTAGAGCGCCCTCTAGAACACCTGTCAGTGTGGAAATTTGAACTTTTAAGTCGCACCGGAGTATAAGTTGCAGGACCACCCAAACCATGAAAAAATTACGATTTTTAGTCTGAAAAATATGGTAGAACTTTGAGTATAAGAATCGATAATAGCGTTAAACACGTGACACAATGAAGTACTTCTTCCACCACTGAGGTAGAGTAGGATTTGGAAGATAAACACGGCTGTTTTTTAACTAATAGACACAAAAGCTGTAGAGATTTCCCGGACACGTTGTATGGCTGAGAAAACATCCCATTCAAACCTATTAGAGAGAAGAGTTAGACAGAAGTTGTTCCCCAAAAGTTAAGACAAACTTTGGAGTATTTACAGCCACAGCATTTGTTGACATTTGAAAATTGAAGATTAAAACTAGTCACGGAGTTTTCAGCCACACAGACAGTATAGTTTGGGCAGAGGTGGATAGAAAAGCCAACAAAAGTAAGTCTAACGATACTTCAAAATAATTTTACTTAAGTAGAAGTAGAAGTGGTCCAAAAATGACTCAAGTAAGAGTAAAAAAAAGTAGAAACTAATTCAAGTAAGAGTAACTTAAAGGTGCACTGTGTACCTTTGTGGGGGTCCGTCACTTGCTTGTTTCTATGGAGATGTCTTTGCTCTGCCTGGAATGTTCCACAGTGTGACATTAAACAGCTTTACTTTACATTTATTCAATTACAGGTGGTTTTATATTTAAAAATACCTAGAAAAACAGGCTTAAGGCTTGAGGATTAATGCCATACTGTGAAGCATTTGATTGAATCTCCAGTAAAAAAGCACCTTTAAAGAGTAACTGTGAAGAGTAAAATTTGAAGTAAACATAATATAAAATACAAAACATAAATAAAGAGTCTGGTATTTTCAATTTTCAGATGCAAAACATGAGCAAAACTAAATCATATCTGAAGGAGTGGTGCAAGAAACAAATTTTCAATGTTATTTCTATATAAACATTACTGAAATAGGAGTAAAACGCTGCCAGAAAACTAAAAAAGTACAATTTATTAAAAAGTTTCTCAAGTAAATGTGAGTTCTGCCCACCTCTGTGTTTGGGAAAAGGGTAGGCACTGCTTTGTTTTGTCTCGTTTTGTTGTGTGAAGTCTTGAGTCATGCCAAGTTACATCATCGTGAGCTTAGGCCAAATTCAGAAATGTTTTCAGTTGTTATTTGGGAAAATTGTGAAGTTTTACAAAATCAGGTTCAAAGAGGGTCCTCAGTGCCCCTGACTAGCTGCTCCCCTTTTTGAAGTGTGAATGAAGAATTGGTCAAATCATCACACAATAGCAGACATCTCACCCCACAGCAAGAATATTCTAGATATAATTTAACTTTTTCAATTTTAGTATTGCAATTTTGATAAGACAACTCCAGAGATATATAAACTCAATTGGATAACGGTCCATTTATGTATTCCCTGTAAAACTCCAAAATACACAGTTGGAAAAAGTTAAAATGCCCATATTACGCTATTTTCTAATCTATGTCATAATGTTGTTTCCTCATTACAAACAAACCTGGAGTTGTGTTTTGTTTCATTCACATGTTTAACACACAAACTCTGCATATTTAGGCTCTGTTCCACCTTCTGATGTTATAAGGTAATACATATAGTGCGCTACTGTGTTTTTAAACTCCGTACATTATCACTAGAATAATTTGTATGACTTAAGGTGTGGAATTGCCAATCTCTACTGAACAAAAGATTTAAAATTCCTGTTAACGTGAAAACTACCGCTGCATGGCATCACAAAGTGCAACAGTGTGTTTAGAGCTTTGGCGACGTAGACAAACTAATAATAAGGTGTTGCGCAAACATGTGTGAATGAAACAAAACACAAATCCAGGAATGTTTTTGATGAAGTTACAACATTATAAAATGTCTTAAAGCTCACAAGAGTCAATTCTGTGTAATATAGGACCTTTTAACCTTGAGGAAAACTGGACTGGAGCATAGGAAAGCTCTCTAAGGCTACGTTCAGACTGCAGCCTGAAGTCACTCAAGTCCGATTTTTTTTCACCCGTGTGACCTGAATCTGATCTTTTAATGACAGTCTGAACGACACAGATCTGATTTTTTCAAATGCGACCCAGGCCACTTGGATATGTGCTCCTAAAACCGATACATATCCGATCTTTTGACATGTGACTTCAGTTTGAACAGCCAGGTCGCATTCATCCAAACAACATGTGTTTCCTCCTGTGAGAGTAGTACAAGTATACGCTCCCAAATGTACACAAATGTTCTTCTCGTCATATGAAAATTCTGTATGAACTCCATGTGAATGAAGCAGTGAAGCACATCACAATCCCAAAAACTCTTGGCTGCACCTCCGCACCCACACGTTTCTTTCTACGGACGTTACTGCCACTGCGCCACAAAACATCATGGCCAAAAACCTCGTCCTTCTCCTTCTCAATCTCCTCCTTAAAACAAATAAGCTGTACATGTTGTGGCTTCAGTACGACAGCAACTTTAAAATCACCAGGTGCTCAATGCTCGCTTCACATTGGAAATCACATTCAAGTCGCATTTAATTGGAAATGTGAACGACTTCACACAAAAAATCGGATTGCACAAAAAAATCTGAAGTGAACATTAAGCCCTGCAGTCTACAGAAGAGGTCCAGAAAAAAAACATATTGGTACAAAGAATTTGACAAAACACTACAGTTTAAAATGTCCTTAAAAGTCTTCTCTCTTCTTCTTATTATTTCAGAGAATATGAATCTTCTGTACAGTGTGATTGTTAGTCATAGAGTAACAGTGAGTCTTTGTTGCCGCGGTGACGGACATCTCGGGTCTGGGATGGGCGAGCAGATGAAAGGACAGAAAGCGGGCAGTACTTGAACTACATCAAACACTTCTCTGCTCTAGTGTTCTGGACGCGCCTTTGCCTGCCACACAACATGCAGTACACTGGTGACAGTAGACTAACAAATTCAGTAAATAAATATGATGTCAGTCTGTTATCCAGCCTGTTTCACTTCACGTTAGACGAGCTGGTGAATGAGTAAATAACTTAAATTTTGTAAAATGGGCCAAAACTGGACTCAGAATTATATGGTAGGATTTGTTGTTTAACTGTCAGATTGTGGATTAATCAACCTGGTTTGTGGTTCAAGAAAAGTTGATAAATATGTTGAAATTTACAGGAGTTTGGCACAATTTACACCTAAGATACACGTTTTGTCTCATACTATAGACATGATTTCAATAAAATAAAGGTGATTTCATATATATTTTATTTGTCATATAATCTGTGTAGGAGTTTTGGTCTATTGTAGGTGCTTGGTCACAGTTATAGAATTCTCTAGTGCAGGGTTCCCCAAACTGATGGAGAGCTATAGCAGGGACCCCCTACTGTGTAAATGACATACAGTTGTGCTTTATATCAAATTGGGCCTAGTGTTGTGTGTAAACATACAAGGGAGGTCTTTCATCGGAGTTGCTTAACAAGTCCAGGCTTATCTTGAAATCCTGAGCTGAATCTAGCTCCAGCTCCAGTTTAAGCCTCAACTTGCTCCATGACAGAAATAAGCCTGCGTCTGACCAAAGCTAATTCGGTTTAAGCTTCACTTTGTTTACGTTCACGGTGAGTCTGGGAAGGCCAGAGCAATGGAGCAACGACATCACAGAAAATGGGCTCAAAGTGTGACTTTTTTAATGACCGGATTAAATGAGAGAGAGTTTGATTTGGGACACGGAACTTTTCTAGTCATTCTGATCTGAAGAGTGAGAGGAAAGACACAACTCCCCCCTCCTCTCCTGGTCCATGGTCCATGTACATAGAGGTTAATGCGCCCAGGGAATGAAGTTGTCTCACCACTTCCCGATACGCATGCAGAGCTTAATTTCCGCTGTGAGTAAAAGTAAATCCGTAATGGTACTCTTCAAATGTGGCCTAGAAGAAATGATAAAATCCGCACCGACGTGTTTGCAGTTTGACAGGGAGTGAGAGACAAGGGAATGAAGAGAGAGACACAGAAGTGATGAAGAAGCACACAGCCAGAACCCACTGAAAACCAGTTCATCGTCATCCCTCAAAAATGAAGAAATATTAAATATTCAAAAAGCCTAATCAACCAACGATTTCGCGACCCCGTGGAAGTACGTCCCTGTGGAAGACTTCCGCACTAGTGTGATGTCATTCTTTCCTACCAGGAAGTCAAATTTTAAACCTAAAAAATGCCCAAACTGGGAAAAAAGTGTACATTTTTTAATCAGATCTTAAATATAATGATTTTAACTGTATTTTAGTAAAATGTGTAGTCCAACCTGTCATAGGCACTTTAAGGTACATTTGTTTCTACTTTTGATTTTACTGCACTCGGGGACCCATCTCCAGGTCTTGAGCTGGAGTTGGTCAGGACTAGTTTAGCTGCATATTTTTTTTGGAGGAGCTGATGAAGGAAACTGGTCTAGACACAGAGTAAAATGCACAAACTCCACTCAGAAAGGTCACCAATACCTCATGAAACAAAAACACTGGCACTCTCATTATTGAACTTCAAAGACACGATGATTGTGATAACATTAATATAGCAAGTCTGTGGTGTCCTAAATCCCAAACAAATGAATAACATTGTTCAACATTTGTGTACTATAACTTACTACAACTTACTATATTGTATTTCCCTTGCCCTGAATCTGAAAAGATCACAAATTTTACTATAGAATGTGAACACAAACTATCTGACTCCCTTTGCTTCTTAACATTAGTCATTCTTCAGTCCACTCCTTTCTTCTGTCCTTGTGCATCACTGCAACCTTGGGGAAAAAACAAAACAAAACATGTAGCTTTTTTTTTTTACTCCCTGCATTCAATTTGACGCATTAGCCTGATATGAAACGCTAAAACGCCACTTCCCTCTTAAAACGCCTCGTCTCACACGATCACTGTTACAAAAGGGAAAAAATATATTAAAAGAGTCACATTCTATTTTTGTCCCCTTTGTTGTATTGGAATGAATGACACTATAGGGCAGCCTGGGAGCCAGTTGCGATCCTATTTTTGCATAAATTACCCGCACAGGTGACGTGAGTGACAGAGAGACTGGGCTAGCGTTCAAAGACCAAATGCATGATGGGAAAAGTTGTGACTGGGGTGCAGATGACATCCTTTAGTCACATTAGCCCAAAATGATGAGGGCGAACTACTTATGAATCTTCAGAGAGCACTCCACAGCCATTTGACATTACAGGAGAAGAGTGTAATTAATAAATGCCGTTAAAATACATCTGTCGACAGCTGCCTGGAGCTTCAGGTGGCAGCCGCGCCGTCACCGTGGCAATCATAATCACAATCATCTCTGTCATTACTCGCTCAATATGGAGTCAGGGAGCGAGCTATAAAGAGATGTCAGGGTTTTATGGGGCAGAAAGGTGACTGTTATCAGAAGAAATACAAACTACAGATTGTTATTGACATCTAAATGTATGTTTTGTTTTACATTGGCCTCAGTCTCAAAAATGGGTTGAACCTAACATCGTCTGCTATACTTTTTATTTGTGTTTTTTCTGTAACCCTAAGGACCAATAATTGAAGGGTCTGTTCTTCCGGAAATATTGAAAAAATAAAATAAAATAAAATGTGGCCATTTTAGTGTATGTAACCTTCATTTCTTGACAAGATTTTTTTTTTATTTTAAATGTCCTGAAATCCTCAGTCAGTTGGGTAAGCTATCAATAAATGCATTCCAGATGCAAAGAACACATGTGGTGACAACACTCAGTGTAAAAATAATTCTTAAAACACACTTCTACATGATTTTGGCTCAATTAAATGCAAAAAAATAAGGCGTTTTTGCACTTTTTTCTAATATTTTCATCTTTACCTCATTGGCAATCAACTATTACTAATATGTGAAGTTTTACTGGAATCTTTATTTTGTCTGCTCAAACTGGTGACTTCTCTCACTCACTAAAGTGCTGAGGTTCAACTAGCACTGATTGAAAAGACATATTGAGCTTGAGCCTGCTATGTAGGAATATTCTTTGACACCAGTGGATTATTCAGGGTTCGGACTCTTTTTCCACTGACAAAATTTCAAAACTTTTCCATGAAATTTTATGACCTAAAGTGAATTTTCCATGATTTTAAGCCACCCTGCATGTGTAGAATTGATCATACTTTTGGGGCTAAATATGAAATGTTAACCCTTTTCACTCACCTTATAGTTTGGTATTATAGTTTTTAACATTCAAAATACTGTCTGCATTTATTGTTGTCACTTTTAAACAAAACGCACACATGTTCGGAAATAATCATAATAACCTTGTGAAAACTTGTGGGAACCCTGATCATTATGTTTTATACATGTTTTTATTTTTTATTTTATAACATTGTAGTGCACAATATTGATCTAAAATGACTTAATTCACAGGATTAATGGGAGCTAATGTTGCTTTAAACTTCATCACAATAAAGACTTGTGAAGCTGTCGGCCCCACCAAGAGCTGAAGATCGTGTGATCAAGTAGCAGGTTTTTTTAGTTTTTTTTTCCATTTGTGCCAAAATGACAGAACTATAATAAAATCTGGAAGGTGAACCCAGGATGGGAGATTTTTACTTACGTATTACTTCCTGAATACTGGCCTTACGACGCAACATGTGTGACGTCAGAAATGTGTAGTTCTGACCAATCAAAGTGCTACCTGCTACAGAGTCTTACAAAGTTAACTTTTAGGCACTTTGACTTTTACAAAATTCTAAAAAGTTCATATTGTGAAAATACAAAAGAACCCCAACACAATCCAACATTTATGAAAGCTGTGGACGCCCTGTCAGCCGAACACAGGCAGTTTGATTTCACAAAAAAATGCATTACGCTCTATGGAGAATTCTTTCTGGGCCGGAGCTCGTGGGAGCTGCAGTACCTATAAAGCAGCCACTAATTGATCTCACTCATGGACAGAGAGGAGTATCTTATATAGTTCTTATTATAGATCCATGCAAAATGACTACAGGACGCTGCTGAATCATATATATATATATTATAGATTAAGTAAATCAAATTGGAGAATGATGTAAGTACAGAGCAGTGGGCGTATGCTGGTGGCAGTAAAAACAGAAGTTGATTAATAAGTGATTAAAGACGACTCAAACATGCACAAATCACTCCAAATACAACTTTGAGAGGGTGAATGAGACAATGACACAACCACAAAGCTATAAAAAGCTCAAAAAAGTCAATCCACAGAATAGGTCTGCCGTAATGTTTGGCTGCAGATGCTGGTTGCATGAGATCCAGAATACACACTTCTCTGATCACTGTTGTATTACTCAGAGTTCAGATGGGTGTGACTGACAGATGAATTGGCCAATCCTGGACACTCATGATCTGTCTGTTTCAAAACCAATATGGCTGCTTGTGAGGAGAAAATGAAAGGAAATTTACATCCAAGGGGACAGAAAACAGATACACAGATTTCAGCAAGAGCAGTGAACTAAGCACTAAACTCTGTCAGTGGAAGGCGAGAGAAATGTTATTTTACTCAAAATGATGGTTGCCCAATGAGCACTGAATAAACCCGATTGTTCGACCATGTTACAGTTTGGTTTGAGGTTTGAGGAAGTGGAGACCAGAGACCAATCTGAATGTGACAGGCAAAGTGCAGGTTAGAGCCCTGCACCCACGGGACCCGACGCAAAACAGTGCAGCGCAGGACCCATTTTGAAATCTCATCGCGGTCGCGGGTGGGAGCAGGAGCAAACTAAATGAGTGTAAAGTCAAATATACAAATGATTAATGTATGCTTATTACACATAATTTATGCTGGATATTTTATTTGGCATTAATAAAAACATTTTAAGCAGCCTAAATTTGGTCTAATCTGGTCTAATCTCATCCACATTTTTAGACAATTCCTTTCCATTTCTCCGTGTTTGACAGACTTTAAGGAAGCGAACGTCCCCGTCTTGCTGGATTTGCGGGCGGGAACGGGACAAAATATTGCAGATGCAGGGCAGGAGCGGGACTGAAAATTACAATTCTTTGCGTGAGCGGGACTGAAAATTCTGTCCCACGCAGACCTCTAGTGCAGGAATTGTGGGAGTGAGAATTCAGAACAGAGATGCGTTTTAGTTTTAAACTGGATTCGTCATATAAACTGGTAACCCAAATGAGAAACTCATATCAACTTAATCATTATGTCCAGTGTTTTTTTTATAATTAAGAATAAATCAGTGTTACAAATGTTATCAGCAAAAGCACATTATCTTGCACGTGAGCAGCAGGATCCATCCACCTAAGGGCCACAGCAAATCCGCACAATTCTCCTCCTCAGTTCTCCAACATTAAACACATTTAACGTATAAGCGATCCTCTCTGACAGAATGCGGATTAAGAGCTAAAAACAACCACACGCACATTTCTTTACACATCACATCACTAGAGCAACCGCCCACGCCGCTATTACCGCACGCAAACACCAAAACAGCCTTTACAAACCCGATCGCCACCAGGCCCCACGCACCCCGAGACAAGCCCGCGTCAACCCATTCACACGAAAAATGACTTAAATACCAGTGGAAATGGGGCTAGCCAGATTGCATCACTTCCGGATCAGCTGAGCCTATCCAACGCCTCTGGTGGCCAAGTAATTCAATATTCCACATATGCTGCAATTTACCCAGCATGTAATCACCACGGTGACGGAAATCAGGCAAGAACGGAGCCAGGAGCAATGTGTGCAATGTGTGATCTTATAATAAATACGGTATGGCTTTGAGTGAGTCCAACTGTTGTAAAGGGCCGGAAAGAACAAACAGAAAGAAAGAAAAAGTATAATAATAGTGATTAAACTGATTGCTTAATGAATACTTGAGTTGATGTGCGCCAGAATACAAGTACGTACAAAAGTTTTCAAATTGTTCACAAAGGTTTTAAAGTTACTGAAGTTTATTTGAGGTTCATGTAATGGGAATAAGTTGTAGATTCTGGTATTTTTAACCACAAAAAGGAGGAATAAAATTGGATGACTGGAAGGAGTGATGCAAGAAACACAAATGTTCAAATCACTAAATCCTCGTGTCACTTGTAGACTTACTCACATCAATTTTTTTACTCAAAGATGGGCTGTTTTTGCGAACTCTTAGGCTCTATTTGTCCTCCATGCTCTACACAACAACAATTCTCCATAAATATAAAAAAGAAAAATACAAAACTGTACACAATACTTTACAAACCTGATGTGATGTGCAGTAGTTTCATTAGCGAGATGCATGTTGATTATGGTGTGACAGTGTTCTGAAGGGGGAGTTACTTAGTGCAGGGAGCAAAGGGAGGGGGGCTCAAGGCTTCAAAAATGAAGGTGAATATAGTATTTTCAAAACAATAAAAGGTGACATGTAATCTGCCGCATTTTCTGGACTATATGTCACTCTTTTTTTCATGGTTTATGGGTGGTCCTGAGACTTATACTCTGGTGCGACTTATATATTATATTTCACACTGACAGCCACGAGAGGGCGCTCTAGGCCTGTGTGCCAGTATCATGCTACTAATTCTGTACCGGTGTCACTTTGCCCTCTACTGCGCATGTCTCCTGCAGAAAAAGCCGCTGTCCTGCTTCAAGTAATGAAATATACAGCTGAAAACGGTAATTGAGCAGCAGAAAGAAAGTTTGGAGTGAGTGAGAATCTTGTGAGGGACTGATGGAAAGCAGAGATGGAGAACACAACTTCATGGTGCACATGCAACTTTCCTGGAAGTCATTGTATAGATTGACAAAACCATCATGTCGGGATTTAGAAAGGTTGGAATAATTCTAACTGGAACTGATGCTGAGGCTGATGACAGCTACACAGAAGAGGAAGGCACTCCTTTTACCTCCAGAGGTCACAGAGTTGCTCAAAAGTGACAGAGAGGATGAAGACTTTAATAGATTTAATGATTTGGAGTGAGATGGAGAGTTTGGCAAACTTGTTCTGTTCTGTTTATTCTATAGTTTATCTGAAGAACTGTTCATATGTGATGTTAACAGTCTGTTGTTCTCTGTTCTATTGTTTTTACTATAACTCGCCTTTCAAGATGAAATGTCAGTTCCTGGTCTCTGATTTTATAAAATAAATTTCACTCCAAAAAGTGCGACTTATAGTCTGGTGCAACATATATATGTTTTTCTTCTTCATTACGCATTTTTTGGCTGGTGCGACTTATACTGTAAATATGTCACATGTTAGCAGTTAATTCCCAATAGAAGTAAAATACCCCTTGTTTAAGTAAGAGTACTATTACACAACAATAATTTTGCTATAAAAAAATATAATATAATTAAATATATGCAGTCTTAACTGAGTACTACCCACCTTATGTAATACCATAGGATTACAGCAAAAGGTCAATGAAAGGTCAATATTTTGTGTCTTCCTTGTTGGACATCTCAGTGCGTCAGACGAGCCTCGAGCTCGGTCAGACAAGCTCCACATGAACGACACACACATTATTCACTCTCACTACGAACACTCCCATGTCCATTTTCAGCACCAAGGAGGAGAATGACGACAGCTCTGCAAACTTGTGATGCTTGATAGTGCCGGCAGAACATCTGATTTGGTGTCAGCCATGACACACGCACACGCACACACGCACGCACGCGCACACACACACACACACACACACAGAACATCTAACAGAGAATTCAGTCTGTTGAAAAAGCATGTTAAAAGTACTCACATGTGGTCAGTACAAATTCTGTTGTAAATGCATAAATGCATAAAAATGTTACAGTTTTTTTTTTTTTCTCTCTCTCTTAAGGGTGCACTGCATACATTTCAGGGATTGTTTCTGTGGAGCAGAGTCCTGCACGGGTCCACCCGCACCCACCCAGACCCGTTAACATTCCACCCGTTACCCGCCCATACCAGCGAAAAATCGGGGTCAGCCCATTAGTCCAGGACTAAACCAGGACTGAACCAGGATTAAACCAGGACTGAATTTACGCCGTGTCATTAGCGGAATTATAAATATATACAAGCTGCAAACCGCCAAGCCGAACACCAGGACAACACCAGGACTGGACCAGGACTAAACCAGGACTAAACCAGTGTCATTAGCATAAATATATACATTCCGCGACTTCCAAGCCGATCGCCAGGACTACACTGGGACTGGACCAGATTGCAACCAGGACTAAACCAGGTCTATACCAGAACTTAACCAGATCTAAACCAGGACTAAACCAGGAGCGCAGTTTTGGTAGAGTGCTCATCCTCTGATCCAAAGGTTGGTGGTTCAAATCCTGCTCCCAACCTTATAATTGACGGTGGTAGAACACAAAATGGAAGAGTGCTTTCTGTTTGAGAGAAGAATTCAGCCTAAATATGCAAGATGTGTGTTAAACATGTGTGAATGAAACAAACCATAAATCTGTGTATGTTTTTGATGAGGAAACAACATTAAAACATAGAATAGAAAATAGTGTAGTATGGGTGCTTTTAAGCCACACTGAGGAACATTGTTGGAAAACCAATTATCACTCCATGGAATGAATTTTTACAGTCTTTACTTTTTTTTTGGTAAGTTTAAACTCACATTCAGAAAAGATGAATAAAATAAAAATGCAGTTGTGTATTTGTGTTTTTTTGAACGGAGGTGTTTAGTCCTTCGCTCTCCTCTGACCCTCTCTCTTCTGCTCGGTCGTAGTAGTGGGTTTTGATTGTGCTGTTGGTTGATTTCATGCGAGCCCATTGACTAAGTAACCTTGTTGACATTGATTGGTGAGTCCTTCAGAGAATGCATTAGTTTACCACTGTTTAATTTAGTATTCCCGCTAACGATCCGGGCCAAAACATGGATTTCTGCAAGGTTGCTGGACATGTGTTTTCAACTTTCCAACTTTGTTATAGGTTACTTCAGCTATAGGTGAGAGATTTTTAGAACTTGAATTGTTGCTGTGCAGTTACGAGTGTTGATGCAGATTTTCCTGCAAGTGCCAATGTTCTGAGGTGAAAAGGTGAAATTGTGTCCAAAAATAGAAACATAGAAAACTTGTCAGTTTACCTTGAATAGCAACTCACTTAAATAGTTCTTCTTCTCACAATAAGGTGATACTTTGCTGTGATATCATGCTGGGGGTGTTGTACATGTATCTTTATTGGTGTAATGATGCTGAAATGATGATGAAAAAAAAATATATATATAATGGATTTACCTGTTTAAGTGTTTGATTTTCAACAAAAAGGTGAGAGTGACTAACTTAAAATGCTTATCTAACTACTTATAACTGAATCAGCTCTTTCTGATTAGATTGTAGTAGCTTAAAACTCAGATTCAAGTCGATCTTGAGTAACAGAGCTTCTAACAGAGCAGTGTAATTGTAGTGTAATTAAGAATGGAACAATTTCCACAAGATGAGATGTGAGACATGACATTGGGTCCACAAGAATGAGACAAGATGAGATTTCAGTTCATAATTTTGGCCTAACCATTTTTGATTTACTTTAATATTTTTGCTGTCATTATACTGTTTTTTGGAACTACAGCTTTTCAAAAAATGTTAACTTACCACTCTTTTTGTCCAATCCAAATGTGAACACATGAAAAAAAGATAATTTTTCCCATGTGTGCACAATCTTGTGACAATTTTGTCTTGTGGTACGAGATCTTGTCCCATCCCATTACCTGCTCTGCGTGACTTAAATGCAGACGACATCTCCTCTCAAATTTCCCTGCACCATTCAAACCTCACATTTCTCACCTCTAATGAAAACATTTAGTGCTTCACTGGCTGATTCATCACAAGTCCATGCTGCTTCTAAGTGCTCTGTGTGATTCCTATTGGCAATGCTGTACCATACGGCGGTGCAGCCCACGGCACTTTGAGGGCCCATTGTGGGCTTGGATTGGCCCCCCTCCCCTGTATAGACTCAATATAAACGACTGTCAGAATAAACAACCGTACCGAATTGTGTCCCCCACCCCGTCCCCAATTTCCCCCGGCCCGAACTGAGCCCCCCTCAGACTTGCCAGATTTGCACTGGGGCCTTGCGCAACTATGCTATGCCACTGCCTATTGGTTTATTGTTTACAATTTTCCATACTTGTATAAGGCGCCATGTGCCATGTTTGTGTTGGATCGTATAGACCAGTGTTTCTCAACCTTTTTTGAGCCACGGCACGTTTTTTTACATTGGAAAAATCTTGCGGCACACCACTCTCTGTTTTTAGTTTTTATAGCAGTTAAGCTTGAAAAGCTCTTCTTCTGGGTCAGAATCTTGTCCAAGGCCCAGTTCGGAGTTTGCATTCGTCCGTTTTAAAAACTTCTCCATGACTGTCACCACGCACATGCGTTACTAATTCTTTTAAAGCAGGGGTGCTCACACTTTTTCATCATGCGAGCTACTTACAAAATGACCAAGTTAAAATGATCTACCTAATACAAAACCAAGCAAACTGCACTGAAACACTCTGTGCCCCTTTTTTGGACCCTCACCCACAGTTTGAGAACCTCTTCTTTAAGAGAACTTCCTCTGGCACTTTACACAAAACTGTGAAAAAAGTGAAGGAAGATTTTTAAACCTGTTTTTTAAAGTTCTGAACTGGAGTTGCCTTCTTTTCTGGTTTTGCAGTGATATTTACCAGCCTCTGCACGTTTACCAAATCAAACGCACATCGTGACAAACACAGATGCATTTGTGCACTTTTGTTAGACAAACTTCAGCCAAATGTGGCAGTAGGTCTTTTCTGTAGATCCGCTCTATGCTGTAGACCTGCTTTGTGCCAACACTGTAACACAAATTTAGACTCGTTTTTGCTTCACGTTTGGTCTTGCTCTTCTAATCAGCCGCACTGTGGGAGGGGCTTGTGTTCGCTGTACGCAGGAAGGAGCGAGAGCGTGAAAAGGCGAGGGGCGGCGTGCTGACGTGAGGCAGATGGACAGGTAGGATGTTTAGGAAGTTGAACCTGCCCTGTGATGCACGCTGGTACACGAGGGCACACGCTGTCGCAGACGAGCCGTGCATAGGGAGCGTGTGTGTTTGTGATGTGCAGTAGAGTCTCTGCGGGCTGCACTGAGACGCCCCACACGCTCCTGCACACCTGTACAAGTTTATTACCAACAGCAGCGGCCGTAATGAAATATGATCGCACTTGTTGAGTGTCAGACCTCGAGTGACAGACAAGACCGAGTCCAAATGCGAGTCCGAGACGATACACGGCGATCTACCCACACGACCTTGGCGATCGACTGGTAAATCGTGATCGATGTATTGAGCACCACTGATTTAAAGGAACGAGGCAATTAGCTGCCTGTTGCCACCCGGACGAATATTAGATCACTCTGCCAGTCATTATATACTACACTGTAGTATAGTGTCCGTGCTGTACTTACTACAGCACGGACACTCGACAATGACATAATGTTTGCAGGTAATAATTAATAAATTTTAATTAAAAAAAAGTGATATTGGATAATTTCTCACGGCACACCTGACGATCTCTCACGGCACACTAGTGTGCCGCGGCACAGTGGTTGAGAATCACTGGTATAGACCATGGGCTCCTGTCAATCGTGCTCATCTCATATGGTTAAGAAACAATGCTGCATCCTTGGATCGAGCTCACAGATTCTAGGGTTAGAGGATCTATGTGAGGCCCATTGAAAGTGTACAGTATCTTGTTCTTAACATCTCTGTTTGGTTTGGTCATTTGACAATGACTAACAAGAACAAGCACCACAGAATAGTAAAGAACACAGAGAAGATCTTCAGCAAAGAACAGATAAAAAAATGGAGTGCTGTGCATATGGCCAGAGTCCTTCACAAGTGATGCTGACCATTCTCTGTGCGAGCAGTTGAAGCAAAGTTTTGCCTTTAGAAGTTGTACAAAGGATAATTTGTGTCCCTATTGCGCTCCATATCCAATGGAACTAAATTTCCATGGAGGCAATAAGAGTCAGGTTTGTGAAGATTCAAGCTCATTAACTGTAAAGACTTGTTTTTAATGTTTTGTAGTGTCATATTTTATCTTGGCTAACATGATTCATGACCAAGACCCTCTTTTGAACAGTTGGAACCTAATAAAAACCAAATCTTTTTTTTTTTTTTTTTTTTCAAGAACCACTTTGCATTTTTATGCATTTTTATACCGATTTATGTTGAACCAACACAAGAACTGGCACAGAACTGGAGTAGGCAACATAAGAGCTTTGTGCACAAAACAACATACTCAGCATCATGACTTAAAGCTCACAACAGTCCATTTTGCATAATATAGCACCTTTAACATACAGAGTCTGACCTGGCCTGGCTTCGTACCTTTGATTTTCCGGACTATTTCTCCAGCTGCTGAACTAGACCAAGTTGAAAGTAGACTGTGGTAAATGCTCGGCTCCTGCACATACGTTAGGGCCCCGTGACGCAGCCAGACTTACGGATTACCATCACAGAACAATGATGACGAATGGAGCGTGATCATCGCCAGTGGATGCGAGGGGACGAGAAATGAAGCCAGGAGTGTGAATGTGAGCGATGAGAATGACTAGCACCGTGACACAGTGGGTCAGGTAGGATAAAGCACCCCGCAAAGCCCCACATGGAGGAGGGAGATGAAGAGAGAGAGAGAGGACCAAAAAGAAAAGGATGGAAGGGAAGGAGTGAGGTGGTAGAGTCGCCAAAGATTGTATTCAAGTAGGAGTAACTTTACATCAAAATAATATTACTCAATTAGAAAGTAGTGGTACAAGAAATGACTTAAGTTAAAGGGACATAACATCTGATTTATTATTGAAAGTTAATGTAATTTAAAGAATAAAATGTGAAAAAAGCACAAAATCTGGTATTGTGGGTTGTAGATTGACACAAAAATGAGACAAAATAAATCACTGCCAGAAATACAAATGTTCAAATCATTTCATATTGTCAACATAAAACTTTTGTCACTTGTAGCTCAGTTGTTAGTGTGTTGCAAATCCGAAGGTTGGCGGTTCGAATCCAGCTCACAACATACCGCTATTCCTCAAGAAGTAAAATATGCTGCAAGGAAAGTACAATTCCATTAAAAAGTTACTCAAGTAAATGGAACTGAGTAAATGTAAATGAATACTACCCACCTCTGGGAGCGATGCGTGCTTGCTGGAATAGTTTTGATTGAGGTCAGTCTTCGCCGCCGCACGAGAGTCCACTTAAATCACCTCCTGTCCATCTCATCTTGTAGGAAGTGGTGGTCTCATTATAACGAAAAGAGGGGAGGACGTACGTGACAGAAAGACGACGAGTATGAGCGGAGCGATGCATCCAGGAGGGGGCAGAGGTGAGCTGAGCGAGAGGAGGGGGAGAAGGTTTGATAAAGAGGAGGGGGATGGAGTGATGGTGAAATACACGGGTTAGTCTGTTAACGAATATCTATTATCTATGCAAATTTGACTTTTTGGAGTTTTAAAATTGTGTATATTGTTATCAAAAAGCTGGACTTGTAATAATGCTTTTTTTTTTTCATTCATTCGTTAATCTAAGGTAGTCTACTCTGTGCTTTCAGAAAAAAATAGTGTAACTCTAATTCTGAGGCTAGGCAACATGACTATGGCTAAAGATGTTAACAGGACCAGAAGAGCGGGTCACTGAAGGAGCCTGGGGTGCAAATGAAAACCAGCAAACAGTATTTTGATTAATGTATAATTATATTGCAGATAAAGTGAAAGGCAAAGATAAATTAGAAACAAACAAAACACAAAAGTTCAAGTTCAACTTTTTGGGGGGGAGGGGGAAGAAAAATACATTAGAGTCTGTCAAGAAAAAGGTAATTTCTGTTCAAGAGAATTCCATTATAATCCACGATTTGGGAATTGTAATTGTTATAACCCACGGGTTGGAAATTGCGATTGATGACTCACGTTTGACAAGATTCGGGAGGCGGCAGAGGAAAAAAAACAGTTTGTCCTACCGCCAGTATTGGGAAGGTTACTTTTTAAATGTAATCCCCTACAGATTACAGATTACATACCCCAAAATGTGGTTTGTAACATAATCCATTAAATTACTTAAAGTGAGTAACGTAATCTGAATACTTTGGATTACTTGATTTTCTGCAGAGACGCAAAGACGAGGATATCGTAACATAAGATTTTTTATCTGCTAAAAGACAATAAAAAAGCTCAGACTATACTTAACCGTATTAAAAATATTATTGATAGAAGAGGAGGAGACAGAGTCCACGCAACATGATTTAGTCCTGTTAAATCCTGGTTTAGTCCTGGTTTAGTCCTGGTTTAGTCCTGGTTTAGTCCTGGTTTAGTCCCAGTTTAGACCTGGTTTTAGACCTGGTTCAGACCTGGTTTAAACCTGGTTTAGACCTGGTTTAGACCTGGTTTGGACCTGGTTTAATGTCCAATGGCAATGAGCGGAATTACCAAAAAAAAAAAAAAAATAGATATAGCCCGAAATGTGAAATTCATGTGTAATCCATTTATTTCAACAAAGTAACTGTAATCCAATTACCACTCATGGAAACAGTAACTGTAACTGAATACAGTTACTCATAATTTGTACTCTGATTACATAACTCCGGTACATGTAATCTGTTACTCCCCAACACTGCCTACAGATTTCTAACTCGCCATCTGGTGATTCGTTGAGTTGAGATTTTTCAATAAATTCAGTAGTAGATTCCATCCATTAAAAAAAAAATAAAAACTGACCTTGAGTTCCACGGGCTAAAACTACTCCCTGTTGTACGGCCCAACTTGTAAAACTGTACTGAGGTGCTTAAGATGCGGGGTGAAATGCATCTTTTGTGAGAATTCCAGAACTTTGTTTGGGAAGTTTACCGACAGACCACGTCACAGCTGCAGTGGAGACTGAGGGGAAGTAAACTGCACTTAAAGGAACGGGAAAGTACGAGGCAACAGGAAGTGGACCCACCAAAATAAAAGTCTCAGAATTAGACGCGGATAACAATAGCATTTTGCCTGGATTGTTGCGTCACAGATAAAAATTCAGACTTCTCTTGCAGTTTTTAACTCTACAAACCATCACTTATTTTTCTCATTGTTGACAGCAGAGGGCGCTCTAATGCCTAACTGCCCCATTGGAAACAGACAGATTTGTAGTTTAAATGTTTCCTAAATGTAGTTATTATTTTCAGTTAGAAAGTGTGAAATACTTATCCCAAGGTGACCAAAAGTTTAAAGAATGCTTAATATGTCCTTTAACAAAAGAGTTATTGCTATTCCACAAAATGCACAAAAGGTTAAATTCCTGAAGTCAAATTAGTGCAAACCTGTATTGAAAGTGACAAACTGCTTTTTAGTATTTTTTAATGTGGACATTCCAGACACTTCCTCTCTATCTCAACACTCTGGAGGCAACATTCAAGGATATACTCACCTTTACACATAGACAATGATGGGATAATGACAGCAGCCTTTATTTCCAATTAATGTAACCCCAATCCAGATGCAAATGTATACTTTTATCCAGGCTTGGAAATGGCCTAAAAGTAAAGTTGTGACTCTTTTTGCACTACTTTGCAGAGACATGCCAAGTCCCAAAATAACATTTTCTCTTATATTTTTATATCTTAATGTGGAACTAAACACTAAATCAACATTTTTATTCCTGAACTCTTTTATTAACATTTTCTACTACTAAAATAATTTTTGGGCAACTTTAGAGCAAACTAATTACATTTGCAACTTTCACTTCAAACACAGCCAAAAAGAGTGTGTGCTCAGTCGTAGTTCAGTAGTTTGTCCACTGATCTGAAGGTTGGCGGTTGCCGCTCTAGACGTAAACATCGGTAGAACAGATCCACTGACGAGGTTGGGGGTGTGATTCCAGTTCCCACAGATGGTAAATGGTCACATTTTCATACAGCGCTTTTCCACCTTCAAGGCACTCAAACCTAGCCTGAGTCATCACTTTGTGGAAACCGTCTAACTTTGCAGCATTAGGATTTGTTTTCTTGATGGTAGACGGGGACCTTTTTTATTGAACCAATTGCTGCTATTTAGTCATGTATGTAATGCGCTGCTAAAGGGGCTAACTGGTATATTAAGCTTTTCCCAAATCCTGCAGGAAGAAAGGAAATAACATATTTCCCTTCGATAAAATTCACCAAACATTCTCTTTGTTCTGGCTTTAAATCCTTGATCTTGGGAATCGTTGCCAACACAGAATGTATAGCTCATCGCTGATTGGCTGGTGCCTGGACTCACACTTCCAGGGTTCTTGCAAACTGACTTCTGCAAACCGATTCCTGACCTGGAGAGAAATGACATTGAGCGGAGGCAATAGGTGGCACTAGCTTGACTGACTCAAACCGCTTCACAACAAGGAACCACTCACCTATTCACACACACACTCATACTCCAGTGTATGAAGACACACACTGGGGGCGAGGTGTCTTGTCCAAGGACACAACAGTATTCATCTGTGGGAGCCGGAATCACACCAGCCAACCTGTGGGTCAGTGGATTTAACCGCTCAACCAATGATGTTTATGTCAAGAGCAGGATTCAAACCGCCAACCTTCGGGTCAGTGGGCAAACGCTTTACAAACTGAGCTACTGCCGCCCAAGCCAATGCTGTCATGTCCATGGGCAAGACACTTATCCCACCCTGCCCCTGATGTCTGTGTACACTGGTGTATAAATGTGAGAGGTTCCTCGATGTAAAGCACTTTGAACACCCTGAAGGCCGAAAAGCGCTGTATAAAAATGCTCTAGTGGCACTTTGAAGTAGCTGGTCACATCACACAAGACTGCCCTGAATACAGCCCGGTGTTTTAGATTACAAACATAACACTGATCCTTCTACCCCCAGACACCAGCCTTCCAGGTACTTCCCAGTTTAGCAGCTCTATTTGAAATATCTGTGTGGCTGGAACACTTTAAATGTGACATGTCAAAGGTACGTTCTGTCTGTGAAGATCCCATGTTTCCCGTAATAGTACCTGAGCGTGTTTATCTGACTCACATCTGTCACAACACACTACGGTTTGAACCAGAGTTGTTGTCATCTTTTATATTTCCACCTTGTTCACCGATGTGTGTTGGAGAAACATTCAGGTATATTTTTCAGAAGAATCCTCCCAGAATGGTAGTAAAAGTGGCTGAGAGGGAGAAGTTTGTCAGCGCGAATGCCTAGATAAAAATAAAAGCGGAGTAGAGATCTGAGCATGGGAGGTAGAGATAGAGCAGTGTGTGGTAGTGAGTGTACATGAATGTAGTAGGATCACACAAGTGGTTTTGATTCACTGATCTGCAGAGGGAGTGATCATAATTACTCTCTCTCTGTTGTTGGGGCTGCTAGAGGATACGCACGATTTTATTTTTGTATATTGTTCTAGCACTAGTGACGAAGCTGGGTAGTACTCAGTTACATTTACATGAGTAGCTTTAAAAAAAAAATCAGAAATTCAGAGTAATTTTCTAGCAGCATACTTTTACTCTCATTCGAGTATTTTTATTCTAACTTGAGTACTTGAGTAACCACTATGAGTAAGTCCACAAGTATAATCTTAAACATATGACCTGGTGATGGCATCAGGTCTAGTTACAAGTCACATCTGTGGAAAAGTGAGCCAGGAAACAGTAAGAATGCATGTTTATCAAAGTGTTCAGGCAATAAAAACACCCAATGAAATAAATGGTAGATGGGTATGTTTATTATACATCCAAATTAGATGTAAAGCTATGGGTAGTCACAAAGCAAATGACTTTGTGGCGAGGTTTTGATACCAATGCGCTTCCATTTCCATTCCTACAGTGGTGGTTCTTGATCTTATTTCTTCTTATTTATTTATTTGTAAAGGGACAACACATATTAATGAACAATTAAGATGTAAATATGTAAAGATTATAGCCAACATGGCTAATTTCCATCTTCAGTCCCTGAGCAGGTTGATGTCAAATCATCTACAGGACAGAGAGAAAAGTACAGTAACAATCACACAAAAGTACATAACACCAGCACACTCACTATACAATTAATTTCAGACAGGTAATTTGAAGTTCAAAGATAAGAGTTAAACTAGGTCTTGGTCTCGAGACTGCTTTTTTACAGTCTCAAGCGTATTAGGACTCGGTCTTGTCTTGGTCTTGATGGTGCTTGGTCTCGGTCTCGTTTCGGTCTCAAGGTCTGACACTTGATGAGTGCGATCATATTTCTTTAAGGCCGGTAAATGTGCAGAGACTGCTAAATATCACTGCAAAACCAGTAAGATAATGTAACTGTGAATGTTATGAACTTGAAAGAACTCACTTGATTCACTTTGAAGTTGTTTTCTGTGAAGTGCCAGTGGAAGTGGGATTAAAAAAGGTTCTCAAACTGTGGATGAGGGACCAAAAAAGGGGCACAGAGTGTTTCAGTGCAGTGCAGTTTGCTTGGCTTATTTTAAGATTAAATGAACATGAATCAGATCAAATGGAGATAGGTTTATAAAAACATTACAAAAATATTGATATATATGTGCCAAAATAACTGTAAAATACAAATAAATGTAAGAAATTACTTGATTTGGTCTTGAGGAGCTGTGGTCTTGGCCTTGTCCCGATCTGGACCCTCTGAGGTCTTGGTCTTGTCTTGGTCTCAGGACCCTGCGGTCTCGAACAGGTTTTGTGTCGATTAGTGCGGTCTAACACTAAGTTAAACCAACAAACAATCAATATAAAATCAAATTTAAAAAAAATGTATTTTGTTAAACATGGTGACATATTTGACCACTGAACAAACATTGTTTTAAAGCTTTAGAAAATGCTACCAGTGTTGAAAGGTCTTGTATATGAGCAGGCACCATGCTCCATGTTTGACCTGCCCAATAAGCAAAAGACAGCTGTCCAAAAGCACTTGTTCGATTAATACCACAATGTTTCTGTGAGTTATCATTATTATTATCATCATAATGTTGTTGTGAGGTGGTTTCAGACACTAACTTTTTCGGTCCAATGAGGTTCATTTGGTCTTCTGATAGTTTGTGATTAGGTTCTTTCTCCAGACCACGTTTGTTTTCATACCTGTCAGTTTCGGCTTCTCACTCGTGGTCTGCCTCACATCACATGACCACTCTGAGGAAGACCACTAGTGAGCAATCGAAACTGACAGGTATGAAAACAAACTCTTGGTCTGGAAAAAGAACCTAATAACAATAACGTTTTTTTAACTAACCTTATTTTTAACTCAGTATTTCAACGTAAAAAATACATTTCGACAGTTATAAATGACATAAAATGATTCCCATGTTCACCCGGACGCTTAAAAGTAAGTCATTGTAATCCAGTCTAATGAACAAATCCTGATGGGGGAGCGGTTTGACGTTTCCCAAATTAAGGAGATTTTAGGAGTTCAAATTCATTTTTTGCTCTCCTGCCAAGACATTTTCCTATTAACACAGCTGGGGCCCATTGGATCTCCTTTGCTATGAGAGCTGTCAGAGGTGGTACAATTACACACACTCCTGAGCTAGGATTGACTAAAGTAAAAAAGGGACATTTCAGTTCAAATTCTGACAAGTCTTAATATCTTCAGTTCTCTCACAGTTGTGTAGTGTATTGAGTGACCTGGAATTAGTGGTCTATCATAAAGTCATTTCATCTAGTCTAATTGGGTATTGTTGCCAGTCGAGACAAGCTGTGATGTGGTCCTGGAGAAATACTGGATCTACATTGTCACGCTGTGAGGTGAATTAGTAAAAAGAAATATTGGAACAGCAAATCAAAGTTCATGGGAAGGTTTTTTTGTCCAACGTTTGAATTGGTTTACTCAGACAAATGTTAATTTTGAGGGAAGCTTTTGATCCACTCTTCAATGCAATAAAAAGAAATATGGTGGATTAAAAAAGGAAAAAATACAAAATGCAGAGGACTGAGAAACAGCGTGGGCTTCTGTAGAATCAACAATCGAAAAACCAAACTCTTATTTATCTGAGGTAAAAGAAGTTAAATATCTTGTTCTGAATGATATGAGAATTTTTGAGAGGAAATGTCTGGTTTGGAGAGACATCACAGAGACTCACAGAAGCGAGGCTGCCAATCTGCGCCATCTGCCCCTTCAACCACCACCGTCTCTCACGCACAAAACACTTTTTTACTAGGCAATGTAGGTGAAATGTCTTGCCTAAGGACACAACAACAGTTTTTGCAACAGGCGCCCCACTGTGGCACCTGATTTTCCCAGTGGTCTCCCAACCATGTACTAACCAGGCCCGGCCCTGCTTAGCTTCTGAGATCTGACGCGATCAGGCTTTGACAAGCAGGTATGGCCACCAGTTCAGATATTGAACTGGGACCAGAATTCAATCGATGCTTGTGGCAAAAAGTTATTTTTGTACTATTTAGAAAGTGTTTTTTATCCATTCATTTGAACCAATTTTAAAGCTGCTATTGTTCCTTGAAATATACTCAAAGGTGCATTATGTAACTTTCATGGTGGAGGGTTTGTCAAAGGCTTTTCTCCATGGAGATGTTATTGCTTTGCTTGAATGTTTTACAGTATGAGATAAAACCTTTGTATCTTCCTGGAGACCAAACCAGGCCAAGTTACAGGACAGATCTGTGGAGAGGCGACCCCTCTCACAGTCAGAATGCCTGTTTTTCTAGGTATTTTTAAGTTATAAAACCACCTGTAATTGAATAATGTAAGGTAGCACTGTTTAATGTCATACTATGGAACATTCCAGGCACATTAACCCAATATATCTGTCAAAACAATCACCACTCTCACCTCATAACAAGAAGGTCTGGGCTTGGTTGAGTGGCTAGTGCGCTGGCCTCATGGCAAGAAGGTTCTGGGTTTGAGGCCTAGGCTCTGTTTCCCGCATCAACTTAAGGCATAATAGGTCAAATCCTCCAGCTAAGGTAGTCCTGACCAAGCCTAGCTCAAGATCTGAAGTCCAGTGCTCCTGACATGTTGCCACAGTGAAGTTGAAGAATGGGTTAATTGCAGAGGACACATTTCCCTACAAATATACATACAGACAATTAAGTGTAAAAACCTCCCTCCGTATTATGCCACACTCCACATTACAGTTACATTACAGCTTTGTCTTAAAGCCTTTCTATAAACAGAAGGGATTAACAAACCAAGATATTCACTAACACAGCCTTTTCTTCTGTAACAAAGCCTCTGAAGTCCCGTTTGTCCTTCTCTTTGGCTCAGCGCTGAGTGGAGTGGCCAATAATGCACACATCTCCCAGAGTGCACTTCTCCTGCTCTGGAAACATCTCATTTCGGACAGAAGAACATGGCTCCCCACGGCTTCCCACAGCACGAGGATTAACAGTAATAAGAGCTGCCAGTGGGTCAGTGCCAAATCTGGCATGCATTCTTTTAAAGGTGCACTGCGGAACATGGGAGGTGCTAATTCAATTTTAATAACTGTTTTATGATCTCTGTGAATGGCAACTGATTTGTTGTGTAAAGACTTCACCTTGACGTTTTCAAAGTGGTCTGGGGTTAGTTTTTAGAATATCTGTAAAATGTTAAATGTTCCCAATGCAGCAAAAATCACTGAGAGTCTGATTTGGTTATGGACGTGCTAACCAACAAAAAATCAAGGGCCAGTATTAAACTGTAACAAAACTTGCTGCTCTCACAGTGCCTGTAAAAAAATACAAGTATGTTTATAGGCTGTGATTGGTAACACTAGTCTCGTTGGTCAACTTAAAAACTCAAATAAAATATGTCTTTTTCTTTCCAGGTGCTTAGGTCATAAGAGAAAATATGAGTGGGTAAAGATGTCATAAAAGAAATGGCCCCATTGTTTAAAAGGTGAGTTGTACAAGTCAACAGTTATTTTTACCTTTGTGCTGCAGGCTGGATTTTCACAATGTTTGAGTTTTCAAACTCACAAGAATCCATCTTGTATGGCTCCCGGCTGATTCAGTTCAGTCCACACAAGTATGTTGTGGAGCAGGAAGTGTATATTTTCTGACTAATAAATAAATAATACGTTGAGAGTTAAAAACAGTGGGTTTGATGCAACACATTCAGTCAGTCACAGTGATATTGTTCGTGAACTGGCTGTTGTGACTGGTTAAAACTCCACTGAGAGTCCCACCTCTTCTCTATGATATTGACAGGAGTCATTCTAGACCAGACATGTCCAAACTGTGGCCAGTGGGCTCAGACAAATTTTTCTTGGCCCTCAGGTGTCCAGATGAATTGGCCCAGATTGCCTCACATCAATTAAAAACATTTTTTTTTTACTGCAGGTTTTTTGAAAATCTACTTTGATAAGGCTAATATTTAATATTTAGTGTGCTGTTTTAAGGATCTTAGTGTAAAAAAAACTGATGGCTCATTCTAACATGTTAAACATGTAGACTTGTATTGAGCACCAGTCTACGGCACTCGATCTGCTTCATCTCTATTTAGATATGTGGCCCTCGATGAGAAAAGTTTGTACATCCCTGTTCTAGACTGATCATGGGTAACAACATTTATTACTTGTATTTTTACCTTTTCCAATGCATTTGAATCAGTATATGGTAAATGGTCACATTTTTATATAACACTTTTCTTCAAGGCACTCAAGTCACTTTACATCAAGAAACCATTCACTCATTCACACAGACACTGGAGCAAGATGAGTGAAGTGTGTTGCCCAAGGACACAACAACAGCATTCCTCTGTTTGAGCTGGAATCGCACCACCAACCTGTGGGTCGGTGGATCTGACCGCTCTACCAATGAAGTTAATGTTGAGAGTGGAATTTGAATCGCCAACCTTCAGATCAGTGGAAAAAAACTGAGCTGCTGTCACTTGTAATTTGTTAAAAAATACAACTTTGATGAAAATAGTGATGAGGAAACATGATTATAACCTGGTAAGAATAAATTTAAAATCATATGTCCCCTTAAACCAACACTGATTCCACAGTGAGAGCAAGTGCCAAGTGTCTGTTCCTCATTAGACAACAGTGTGCTGACAGAAGTGGGTTTCAAACTGGCAACCTTCAGTTTAGTGGGTGCATAACCACAGCAGTAACACTTGACATTCCCATCACATATATCCACTGTATTTCCCTTTAGCCTCGCACACATCCTCACCATGCACCCTCATTAAACCATCTCATTTAAATGAAAGTCAGCTTTGTCCCTCCCTCGTGAAGTTTACAGCCTCGCGCCCTCCACTTCACCCCTACATGTCCCGTGTATACATTACATAAGCGCTGTGCCGATGGTGCTATTCCTGGACCAGAAGCCTGCAGGATGTGTTGTCCTCTGTCCCACAAACACACAGTCCAATAAGAGGCGCGTCACGTAGCCCCCCGCTGTCTGCCATGCTAATGAAGACAGCAGCTGCACGCCCGAGCCAGCACCAAAGCCCATCGCCAGTCCTGCTGAAGGCTAACATGAGCGTCTGTCGATTCATGGGTTTGAGAATAGTGAGAAATTAGGACTGTTGCCATACTGATTAAGAAACTGACACTAAATATTACATGTTTTGAGCTGGAAAAAAGTTCCTCAAAATGTTGCATATGCTTACTAGAAAGCTGATGAATTCAAACAATGGCTCTAAGGATTTTTTTTTTAAACTTTTGGTTTGTTAAATTGAGTCAGATGATTTAAAGTTTTAAAGGTTCATTGTATAATTTTTCTGGAGGAGCCAGGCTGGCACCACCTAGTGCCTCCAGCAACTAGGTCAGGAATCGGAATACACTACATGGTTTGCAAGAACCCCGGAAGTTGTAGACCACGCACCGGCCAATCAGTGAAGAGCTGCGAAGACATGATGTCAAACTCAAGCTCCTGTCTGGGTCCCTTTTGTGGTACAGCACAACAGTAAACAAAGCGAGATCGAGGATTTAAAGCCGGAACAAAGAGAATGTTTGGTGAATTTTATCAAGGGGAAAGACGTTATTGTCCCTTCTTCCTACGGGATTTGGTGCATTACATATGTCATGACCAAATAGCAGCGATTGGTTAAATAAAAAAAGTACCCGCCTACTGTCGAGCGAATGAATCCTGATGCTGCGAGGTCAGATGAAGTGAAACCGGCTGATGAATCAGGCTAGCCACAGTCTGTCTCTAAGGAAATTTCCTTTTTAGATTGGATTTTTTTTTTTTTTTTTTTTTTTTTTTTAGCCCTTGGACTAAAGTATCCAACAGTATGGCATTAAAAATAACTTAACTCCATGAAAACAAGCTACTGGTCAGATCTGTGGAGAGGAGACCTCACAATAATAATAGAATAACCACAGCAATAACAATAATAATTGTTTTTCTTAGTGTTTTTGAGGAATAAGCACACCTGCAATTGAATACTTGAAGATAATAATTGAAGATAACCATTATCATATTGTGGAACATTCCAGGCAAAGCAAAATCTCCATGGAGACAAGCCTCCTCTTCTCCTCTTCACTAGAAATGTTACATAATGCACCTTAAAGAGCTCTTTTTATTGATAACCCCAAATGTCAACTAATGCATTCTAGGATATTTACCTAATTTTAGAGTCATTGGTCAAGGTTGTTTTTAAGAATAAAGTATCAGTATGGACTTTCAAAACACAGAGGAGCATATTTGTTAACCATCTAATAATGTGGGTCCAGTGTTTTGAACTCTATATGGGAAGACATTTTTCATAGGGAGCCAGATTATATGGTCAAAAATGGAAAAGGTCAATTGTGCATAATTCATTTCAAACCTGGCTTTGACCTCTGTCTGATCTTGGTGCCGGTGTCTTTCTGAATAGATGATACCAAATATATTCAAAAGGAGGCAGACACATTAACAAATGCATGTGCCAAAGAAGGACGTGAATTGTTTTAAATACAACTTTGAGTGCGCACCATCATAATGTGGTTAAAATTTCATACACGTTGACTTTAAGCAACATGTCCCCTTAAAAAAAAAAAAAAAAAGAATATAATTTTCAACACATAAATAAGTAATTCCTTTAAAGCCACATTATGGAACTTTTCACCCCAAACAGTCTAAAATAAAAGCATGTTTATTTCATTTTGGTGCTCTGAAAGACAGAAAAACATGCATCCTTGCTATGAGCAGGCTTGCATCTCCACAAACTGACTCCTAATTGGCCTGGACGATGGCCTCCTTCCGTTTGTCTTCATGGAAATATTGCTCCTACAATGTTCCACAGCATGGCATTAAACGTACCTCCTATCTCTATGCAGAATGTTCTGAAGTATAGGTTACATTTTTTATTTCCATGGAACCCTGCAGGTGACGTGACACCTCCACAGAGTTATAAACTGTTTCTTTAAAGGTCCTGTATTTCGCCAAATTGACTCTTGACTCTCTTAATCCATGTTGGACTGCTGTTACTTCCTTAAACACATACGTGGAGTTGTGTTTTGTTTAATTCACACATGTTTGAGTTACGCTTTATTATCAGTCTGTCTACATCTCTAAAACTCAAAATGCTCTGTTCCACCTTGTGATGTCATGAAGTGATAGTTTTTAGGTTAACAGCTACTTTTTGACTTTTGCTCAAGTAGGGATCGGCAATTCCAGGGCTGAAATTATCCAAATGACTCTAGTGAAGGTGTATGGAGTTGAAAAACACAGTGGAAAACTTCCTGTATTACCACATGACATCACAAAGTGGAACGAGGTGTTTTCAATTTGAGAGAAAAACTTGGCCCAAAAAATACAGGGTTTGTGTGTTAAACGTGTCAATGAAAGAAAACACAACTCCGGGTCTGTTTTTGATGAGGAAACAACATTATAACATCAGAAAATAGTGTAATATTGTGCCCTTTAACTTACCATGTGGTAGTCTGGGTACTATTTTTAGTATCGATTAGTATCTGGGTATATATTTTTAAAACTACCTTGTACCTTCTTGTCAAAATACTGAAATATTTGAAATGGCAATGTCTTCAGAAATCAGAAAATGAACGTAAAAGCAAGAAATGAGCTTTAAAAAGATAGAATAGAGCCGTCAGATCCAAAAGTCCATATTGGGACAAGATAATGCATCTAATCGCATAAGGCAAAGATTACACATCACATGCTTTCACAGATAAAGAGAGCTAATTTAGTGATAATTGTACAAGCCATCTTCCTTTGGTCTTGTCTAAACATAAAGAGGGCTGAGACTATAATTTGCTTACAAGAAAATTACACGCTATGTGGTATTAGAGATGGTTTAATTCTACGTTGAGGCCTTTAAGGGATCATCTGATGTAAGGAAATGTAATCCAATAGTATTTAATAGTACTCTTCGTGCAAATTCTGGGGTTAGGTCAAAACACTGAAATAGATACAACTTACAAAATATGGATTCTAGCATTTTACGCTCTTTTTTTTTCAGATCTGAGACTATGCTTGGGGGTAGCTGCTAATAGAGAATCCAGTCCAAGGCCACATCTCATTTCGCTTCCCTGGCTTCCTTCTCTTTGATTCTTCTCCTCGAAAATGGGTGAGGAAGTCCCACTCACAGAGGAAGGAGAGAGGATGTAAACTCCTCACTGAGACCAAGAAAGTTTGATTCTTTTATCTGATGTCTGCCTCCTGAAGTCTCCCTCATGTTTACTCCTTCATTCTGTGCTTTTCTTTGGGACACCACTTAATATGACACATTTGATTGACAGCTAAAAAATGGAGGGTCGACGAGAGGAATAAAGGAGAATGAAGTGAGGAAAGAGAAATGAGTCGCGGCCCAATACAACAATGGGTTGATTACAAAAACAAATACTATACCTGTAAAAAGCTGTCTCATACTTCAGTTCATTTAACCAAAGTTCTACAACACTCAGCTCACAGCCAAAGGCATTTTTATCTGCAGGACCCTTTACAAGGTGTATTTGGGAGTTCTTAGTTTGTCTAAATATTTCCTTTGATTACGGGTCTCCAACCTTTGATCGCCAGTGAGGTACCTTTATAAAACAAAATAGCCAGAGAGATGATCATTTTAGTGTGAACGAAAAATTGAGTATGAGAGTCACAGCCTTAGAGGGTACAGGACTTTAGAACTGTGCCCAAGCACGGATCGCCCCTAACGGTACATACTGTACGTTTGTCCAGTGTGAGTGCAATCAAACCATGCCAAGGCACATCACGGTTGGGACTTTGGCCCGGTTGGAGGAGGTGGGCCAAAGCACAGTATCATTGCTCATGTACGCGCACACGCACAACTTCACTATACGTAACCTGTGTGTGTGCTGATGTTATTGGTACGAGGAAAACAGTGGATAAACTCCACCCCAAAACACACAGCAAATTCGCGCTTACCTTTGTAACCCATGAAAACATATGGTTACTAATATTTTATCGCCTAAAACCTTCATTTTAAACACTCCTTGAATGCACCACTCCTTTCCTATGTCCCCTTGAACGTATCACGTGCACATGTGGCCTGCACCTACCAATTCTAACTGAGTGGAGTGTGATTGTTTTCTTGGAAACTCTGTTGAGTTACTAAAATATGGTAAGATAGCAGGATACTCTTTTGCTAAGTTTACACATGTTAAATACTGTGTTATAAAAGCTAAAACCAGTCAAAATGTACTAAAGTACTAAACTGACTGTCTTTTATAGATAAAAGCCTTCACCATAGAAGCCTATGTGATCGTGCTTGAGCATGGCACGGTTCAAAAGTCCTAGTGTGAGTGCGCCCTAAGATGCCATTATCCATTTATTAGTGCACAGAGTTAGCCATCCAACTGATACATACAATGGTAATGAGCATTTAATTAACAAAACTGTAGTTAATTTCAGCACAATACATAATTCAGAAACCCCTTGGCGAGCTCCTTGGAAGGGGGTGGAGAGCTCCTGGTAGGAGACCCCTGCTTTGGATCAGACAATACATCCATCCATTTTTATGTTGTCTATTCTACAAATTATAACATAAATAATAATGAAACAACATATGAACAGCTTTGTCCCCTCCTCAATCATGGCTCTTCATAGATAGCTGTTGTTTTGTTTTTTTTAACAAGTTTGCACAACAGTTATTTCCTGTATTGTTTACTTATTTTTAACATTTGCACGGTAATTGAGTTGTGTATTTTATACAGAAAGTGTGTGTCTGTTGTCACTCTAACCATGAAGTGTGTTTTGTCAGAATGTCAGCCTGTTTTAATGCTGAAAAACAAATCTACCCACGGGTGCCAATAAAGTCACCTGAACCTGAACTTAAACCTGAACAATACTTTCCCTTTCTTTTTCCACTCTGTGACAGCTGCACTGTTAATTCTGTTCTTTACTTAATTTATTCCTTTTATTAAAAAATCCAAACAAACCCCAAAATAAACAAATAAATCCCCAAAGTGTTCATACACACACACGCGCACATTTTCTCTTCTCTTCTATGTCAACTGCCTGTTGTCAACTATTGTAACTACTGGGGCAGACAGGAGCAGTACAGGAACAGGTACATTTCTTCGTAGTATAATTATTTAAGAACATTTATGAAGTGCTATAAAGTGCATTGACCTAATATAGACAGCTTGATGTATTGCACATACCCTAAAGTCCTGGATGTATTGAACGTGCCCTAAAACTGTGTTTCCATTAGAGAACATTTTGACCAAAGCTAGTTTTTCTCATGTAAAACTACCCTTGTACCCCTGTTAAATGTGAATTTCTTAAACCAGTGCTCTGTACATCTTCAAACACATTTAAATATATATCCATTGGTCAATTTTTTTAATGCTTTTTTGTTTGCATGGACGTCTTGATGTCAAAGCAGACAGGAGCGCTAGAGCTTGAAGTTCCACCATTTCCTCTTCTTCTTGGTGGTCCATTGAGATGAAGGATCGGCCTGGATTGACGCCTCCTTGACCTTTGCCAGTTTCACACTGTGCATATCTGCCAGTATCCACCTGTGCTTCAAAACAGCAGGTCTAAAGTTGTACACTGTGGCACCAGCCTTGTCATCTGCTTTGTACAGAGTTGTAGCGTCTCTTTCTAAAGTAGGTTTTACTTTCATTGGAGTAGAGTTAACCACAAAAACGGTGAGCTCCAATGGTTTTACAAGAGGATGAACCCCTTCAGTGTATGGATCTTCTACTTCCATTTCAAGATGTTTTTGAACCTCTGTAATGTGTGGCTCTCCGACCTCTGTTACTACATGAACTGACAGCTGTACGGTGCTCGGGCTGCTGGGGTTCTGGTTCTGGTTGGTCCGTCTCTATCTATTTGAGAATCTCTCTCGCTGGAGGATTGACTAGTTTATCTAAAGAACAAACTAGTGTCTGTTCCTCAGTTGACACAGTTAGTGCCACAACTTTATCTTCCAGTGCACCGGCCGGGGACTCTGGTGCTTCTGGTTGGGGCTTTTCAGTCTCGGTTAGGACCTCTCTCGCTGGAGGGCTGGCAGGTTCATCAGAAGGACAAACTGGTGTCTTTTGAGATGCTGCCTTCACCTCCAGGTCTTTCTGAACTTCACTGTTCTTGACCTCCAGTGATGAAAGTTCACTTTGGGTGATGAACACTGATTCTGCCTGGGGTTCTGGGTTCTGTTTGTATCCCAGATCTCCAGTTCCAGATTCTGCCTTAACAGATTTTTGTTTTCCGTCCCTCCTGTGCAGATGTGAGGGAGTCTGAAACCACTGGTGGCTCTGTCTCTGATGGAGCTGGTTGGTCCATCATCACAGGATCTTTTTCCACTTGGAATGGATAAGTCTACTGATGGATAGCAGCTTTGGAAAGCAAGTTCTCCAAAACACTGACTTTCCTCAGCAGTTTCTCCTTTCTCTCCACAAACCCCTTCCTCTCTTCACACCAAGCCTGCTGTTTTACCCTCCACTGTTCCTCGCTCTTTGTGTAGAGCTTCCCTTTGGCAAACTCTTCCTCTCTCATTATCTCCTCTCTTTTTTGGAAGGCCTTTTTCTCAGCCATCCACTGTATCTCTCACTCTCTCCATTGGCTGTTTTGGGCCTCGAAGTCCTCACTGAGAGCAGAGATAATTTAAGGTATAATTGACATAATGACTTTTGTCAAGGGAAATGTTTCACTGAGAAGTCGATGAGTTTTACTGGAGCTGTTTGTAGAACCTTTTTGTTTATCTGTCTGTATAACTTTTACATATTGTTCACTGGGTTAAATAAAATAAAGAAATAAAATCAATGGATAGATCAATGGTAAACTGATTCACTGATATTAAAAAAAAAAAAAATGTGTGAATTTTTTATAAACAACAGAATGACTCATCTATACTGAGACAAAATTGACTTCATTTTTCTTCAGCTCTGTAAGTCACAGAATTCTATAAATATGACATACTCTAATATTTGAATAATTAATAGATCCATGGCAACTCATATCCTACCTAGGCCTGTCACACAATAACACATATAGACAATAAACAAAAACACTGAAGCCAAATCGTAAAGCAGAATTATCTTCCAAAACGTATTCTAAATGTACAAGATCGTTAAAAACATGAACTGCAATACATAAAAAGTAACTGAATGAAATGTTAGTTTTGCATCTATAACACGTCCTTTTACAACTCAAATTTCACTGAAGTAAGAAAAACAACCAAAAATGCTCCCACTACTGTAGAACAAAGAAAAGAAAAAATACCATGATAAATATTGACCCCCAAAAGTTCCATCTGTTCCATCTGTTATGTATTGAACGATAATAGAGGTGTGAAGGGGCTCAGACTGCATGTGCTTATGTGTTTGGTGAATGCTGTTGTTTTGAGAATAGTATTTGAACACTGTGACCCTAAGTAATATCGGTTTTACTTGATTTGTGGTCAGTTTATCTCTATACATTGAACCTGTATTCTCAGTATTTCCACCAACCTGCTCAAGGACTATAGATGTAAATTCATGCTCTAACCTGGCACCAGCATTTTTCTTCTAACTTTTGTCTTGGTTAATGTGTTGTTGTGCACTGTCCCTGTACAAATAAAAGCATATCATTCCATATCATACCGGCTTTGTTCATCTTTGGCATTGAAATGAGAGAAAAATCATTGTCAAATTGCAATTCTTCTCACAATGCAGATTCACTTATAGACCGCTATTATTCATTGGTACACACCACTGTGCATACATTTCCACACCCGCTGCAAGATTAGTCATTCCAAAGGTTGTTAGGGCTTTAGAATAGAAAATACCATTGTTCTTCTCTTGTATGCAAAGTGTGACGCTCGTTCATTTCACTTGTTACGTCAAAGGCGAAGCAGCGTAGCATGTATTGTTGGTATAATCCCTCTCTTTCCTGATACATGCGTTTGACAGGGGCTTATGGACAAGTGGGTAGCTAGGAGGAGCTCTCACAGACACACAACATGCCCGTGGTCTGTAAGCTTTTGTCGGGGAGAGCTATCCGGTGGCGGAGGGTTAAGCTGGTCTCTTGGCGCTAACACAGAGACCGCCACTGGCCATGGAGCTGGAGTAGTGGAACAGAGCGGAGTGGGCACAGGGAGGGAGGGGTGGAAGGTTAGGGGAAGGGCGAATCAGTTGGTAGGTTTAATATGAAGAGTTTATTTGCAAATACAGATATTAAAGAGCCCATATTACCCCATTTTCTGATGTTACAGTGTTGTTTCCTCATCTCAAACAGACCTGGAGTTTTGTTTTGTTTCATTCACATATGGATGCACTTCAGACCCAGAATTCCCAACCTCTACTGAACTAAAAGTAAAAGATGTTCACACAAAAACTACCGCTTCAGGACATCACAAGGTGGAACAGAGGATTTTGAGTTTTGGAGATGTAAACAGACTAATAATGCAGGGTTAAAAATCATATGTGAATGAAACAAAACACAACTCCCAGTATGTTTTTGATGAGGTAACAACATTATAAAATGCCTTAATGCTCACAAGAGTCAGTTTTGTGTAATGAAGGACTTTTAATATGAGTTTATTTGCCAAAACAGATATTAATGTTTTGAAAATTCTTTGTCTTCTTGGTATTGTCTTCTATACAAATGATTAATGACAGAATAATTGAAGTTATCTGCTCATGAAGAGATGGAATAATGTTTTGAACTAAAATAGAATCAATCTGAAAACAAGGTAAGACAAAGATTTTTTTTTCTTCAGTTATCACTTTTTTGTCACTCTGATTTGAATATGGTGTCTGGCGTTTATATATATATAAATATATATATATATATTGGATGGCGTTCAAGATTACATCACTTTAATAATGTTGGGAAGGGCCAGTTAGGATTAGAACTGGCTTGAAAACATTATGCACAATTGACTTTATTGACCTGTTATGTCATATTGTCCACTCATCAAAAACAAACTGGGAGTTGTACTTTACTTTATTCACACTTGTTTCATTAATCCAATGTTGTCTTCTATCTGGACTTCTCCTACGCAGTTTTGAGGCAATAAATCATCACCGGATGTGTTCTATCGTCAAACTGTGTTCACAAATTGTGCAAAAGAAGAAAGAGATCCACACTGCAGTTCTTTGTAGCTCCCAAATTTTATATCAATGACACCACAATGTGACGTTGCGGGTGAAAGGGACAGTCTGGAATTTTGGACATAGGACCTCTTTTCCTAGTGAGCGTGGAGACACTTTTTAAATATTCCATCCAGTCCTTGTATTTGCAGAGGTCACTGGTGCTAGGCTAGTGCATGTCAATGGCCATAGTTAGCCTGCCACTAAAAACAGTCTTACCCACTCCACAAAGCACCAAATCTATTTTTACGTCAAACTGTCAATGTAAATGTCTGTGTCGATAGAATAATTTTAGAAGTAAAACCTTGCATTTGAAGGATTTATGTCTGAGCAGCAGCAGTGAGTTGTACTTCCTAATAGAAAGCTTGGCAGCGGTGGACTGATATCACCTACCACGTATCTTACCAGCAAAGTAAAATTCCGCTGCTGCCGAGAAAATAGACTCTCAACATGCGACGATTCATGCGAAGCAAGGTTAGTTTTATTTCAAACATTATTCTATCAACACAGACATTTACATGGACAGTCTGGTGTAATAATAGTTTTGCTTCAGGTGTTTTGTGGAGTGGGTAAGACTGTTTTTAGTGGCAGGATAACTATGACCATTGACATGCACTTGCCTAGCACCAGCGACCTCTACAAATACAAGGACTGGATGGAATATTTAAGAAAGTGTCTCCACACGTCTCCAACACTCTGGCTCACTAGGAAATAAGGCCCTATGTCCAAAATTCCAGACAGTCTCTTTAAGCCCTTCTTGTGCAGTGCAGATTTTGTACAATTTTTGTCTTTTTTTGGATGTGCATATCTCTGTCTACCAACTTATGTTCACAATAGCATAGAAGCATAACACCTAAACAAGACCATGGACACTTGTACTGATCACAGGCTCCAGAAAGTGTGTTGTTTAAATCCATTTTGTATATTTTCTTGAGTTTTCAAACTTTTTTATCTGTGTTTGCTGTGTGCATTGCGTCACCATGGAAACTGCTGAACATTCCTCCAATAGAAATACATTATTGAAACCCATCAGCGTAATGTCACAGTGTCACGAAGTATCAGTAAGCTAACCTTCAGCCTATACCATCATTACTGTACATTTTATCTCTTCAAAAAGATCCCCAAGAGTCATAGTCACATGGCCCTGCTTCTATATGTACTGTGAACTCTACAGTGCTCCTAGTGGTCGGGGGATAAACACGACTTACCCTCTGGCTCCTCTGACCCCTGTTTCATCTGCCCTCCTCTTCACATGGGCACTACTCCATCATCCTGAATACACATCACTCAAGTCCGTGACAGCCAACCGCGATAAAATGACCGACCCAGACTCTCCCCGTGACCCGCTATAGAAATCTGCAGCTGCCCCAACCGTACAGGAATAAATAAAAGATCCTCGTTTGAATTATGCAACAGCAGTCTGGGAGCTGGTCAGGAGGAAACACTGGAGGAGAAATGAGACAGAAAGACGTGATTGGCAGAGAGAAGAGAGGACCAAAAGAGTAGCCGGCGAAATCAAAGAATTCAGTGACGATTGGGAGGAATAAGGAGAAAGCGAGTTGAATATCGGAAAGATTCAAAGGGAAAGAAAAGATGATTTCATTGTGGCATATGATTGTAGCTGTAACTTTTCTGTCTCCGTGGAGATGTTATTGCTTTGTTGGGAATGTTGCACAGTACGGTATTAAACGTGTCTATTTTGAATTTTGACGTGTGGGGAAAAGAGTCTGTGTTTTAGCCTAGAACTAGATTAATTTCAGAAACACTGAATCACCAATAGCATTTTCTCATAACAATCAGATCCCAATTACATTTTTATCATCATATCACCCACCCTTAAGCAAACTGAATTTTAAAGCAGATGTATTATGCAAAATTGACTTTTCAGAGCTTTTAACCATCTTTTAGTTGTTTCCCTTCTCGTGTATCCTCTTGAAGCTGTATTTGGAGTGATTCAGGCATGTTTGAGCAATCTTTAATCACACCATATTACTGATCAACTCCTGTTTTCCCCGCCACTGACATAAGCCCACAGCTCTCTACAGTATTTACTTTGTTCTCGAATTTGACTAAACTGACTTGTCTCTTTTATTAAGTTGTTTTACATCGATATTGTGAATTAAAATGTGCTCATTGTACAAACATAAATATAATGCTTCACGGGTGTTGTACACTGCAAAACATTAAATCTAGCCAAGTTAAGATGTCTTGAATATACAAAGTTTTATCACTTTTTGACTTGACAAGTAAAGTTATCTAGCCTGGTTCATCAGCTGGTTTCACTTCGTGGAAACCGTCTGACCTCTCAGCATTAGGATTCGTTCACTGGACGGTAGGCGGTACTTTTTTTTAATTAACCAGTCGCTGCTATTTGGTTGTGAAGTATGTAATGCACCAAATCCTGTAGGGAAAAGGGCAATAATGTCTTTCCCCTTGATAAAATTCACCAAACATTCTCTTTGTTCCAGCTTTAAATTCTCGATCTCGGGAATCGTTGCCAACACAGAATGTATGTCTTCGTCTACATCCATCTCGACTGCTTTGTTTACTGTTGAGCTGTACCACAAAAGGGACCCAGACAGCCGCTTGAGTTTGACGTCAAGGCTTCACAGCTCTTCGCTGATTGGCCGGTGTGTGGTCTACAACTTTCGGGGTTCTTGCAAACCCTGTATTCCGATTCCTGACTTAGTTGCTGGAGAGAAATGAAATTGAGTGGAGGCACTAGGTGGCGCCAGCCTGGCTAAAAATGATCTGCTAGTGGAATAAGACTTTTTGTACTTTAAATATGAAAATACATCTTGCTACACTTAAAATAATAAGAAAAAAAAAACTATTTTTTGCACTTAAAATAAGAAACAAAATCTAATGTTGCTTGAATTAAGAAATACACATGTTCCTCTGGTAGATAATTTTACTTGTCAAGTTGAAACTACTCAAATAAAGTAAAAGGTTCTTAATTTAAGTCATTTAGCTAGATATTGTTTTTTCCAATGTATATTATAACTATATAGGCTCAATCACGATATGTTTTCTTTAAAGGTCCTATTTTATGCTTGTTGTTACCTCATCAAAAAAGGTACATGGAGTTGTTTTTTGTTTCATTCACACGCTTGAGTCATCTGTTATTATTAGTCTGTCTACATTTCTGTTCTCAAAATGCTTTGTTCCACCTTGTGATGTCATGTAGTGGTAGTTTTCAAGTTAACAACTCCTTTTACCTTTAGTGCAGTAGAGATAGGCAATTCCAGGGCAGAAATTATCCAAATGATTCTAGTGAAGGTGCGCAGGATTTGTGTGTTAAACATGTGTAAATGTAACAAAACACATCTCCAGGTATTTTTTCAATGAGGAAACAACATAACATAGATCAGAAAATAGCGTAATATGGGCCCTTTAATACTAATAGTGAAATTCTGGTAGTAAAGTACAGCACAAGTTGTTTTGGAGCAGATTATAGATTGTAATACTATTCCTGGCAGATGCACTGTTCCTCTTTTGGCAGCAGTGCGTCAAAGCTAATACTCGACTATGACAATCTCACTATTCTTCTGTGTACCGGAGCTTCCTGATTGCGACGTGTCACTCCAGGTGGGTGTTGCCATCAATTGCTTTTCAATCACAAAGACTATTTTGGTACATGCACGCAGCACAGTGTCTGGTCTCCTATAGGCATCACTTTACATTTCAGGACGCAAGAGTATTTGGAGCGCTGAGAAAAATGGAAGCAACTTTGGGATAATACGTGGCCACTTGGTAGTAGCTTTAGTAGCACGGTTTGTAGACGACAGCACAGTGAACATATGTTAAGCAGCATGTTTAAAGGTGCATTATGTAACTTTCCTGATGGGGGTCCTTGTTTGTCTCCTTGGAGATGTAAGTTCTTCGCCTGGGATTTTCTTCAGTATGGTATTAAACGCTATGGAGAAAAGCAGTTGACACCCCATCCAGCTTTTATTGAGTTACAGGTAAGGCAACAGTAGTTCAGCTGTAATCTCATTCAAAGGCTGGTGGTTCAAATCCCACTCTTGACATTAACATCATTGGTAGCATTGTCAGATCTCAAGAAATCTGATGACTGTGCTTGTATGTTATTAACTTCTTTTTTCAGACCAAGAGTTTGTTTTCATACCTGACAGTTTTGACTGCTCACTCGCGGTCTTCCTCAGAGTCACATGATGTTGCTGTGATGAATCTGATCAGCTGATTTGTACAGGTTTTGGCGCTGTCTTCCAGTCAAACTTCCTTAGGACAATATCCCTGCCTCCACCGATATATAAATTAGCTGACGTCACAGCAACATCACGTGACCACTCTGAAGAAGACTGCGAGTGAGTCAGGCGAAGTTGAAACCGTCAGAGAAAGAAGTGTAACCGGGTGTTTAGACTATATTTTCTGACTGTAGTGCGTCCATGAATGCGTCCGCCTGTGTGTCGCTGTGTGTGGCTCCCGGCGTCACTGATTAGCGATTAGAAAAGGCTGCGGGTGTGGCAGTCGGGGCTTTCGGTGGCTTGTGAACGCGGCGCGTGTAAGTACTGGAGTTGTTCCTTCAATGTTTCTCTTAGAACTTGTTTTAATGGTGATTACAATTAAAGGTGTTGTATGGAGCAGGCGGTAAGCTGCCCCATGCCCATTCTAGAATCCAGGTAGAGGCTCTGAGTGGTGTATGTTTGGGGGTGGTGGCATTTGACGGAGTGTGTGGTAATCGGCGTATTTCTATGTGGCAGATTACGCTGCTGCTGTTTGTTTCTGATAGAAGACGAAGAAACACGTCTGCGCAGCATGGTTTAGTCCTGTTAAATCCTGTTTAAGTCCTGGTTTAGACCTGGTTTAGTCATGGTTTAGACCTAGTTTAGACCTGGTTTTAGACCTGGTTTAGTTATGGTTTAGACCTAGTTTAGACCTGGTTTTAGACCTGGTTTAGTTATGGTTTAGTCCTGGTTTAGAACTGGTTTAGACCTGGTTTTAGACCTAGTTTTAGACCTGGTTTAGTCCTGGTTTTAGACCTGGCTTGGACCTGGTTTTAGACCTGGTTTGGACCTGGTTTTAGACCTGTTTTAGACCTGGTTTTAGTCCTGGTTTTAGACCTGGTTTTAGACCTGGCTTGGACCTGGTTTTAGACCTGGTTTGGACCTGGTTTGGACCTTGTTTTAGACCTGTTTTAGACCTGTTTTAGACCTGGTTTGGACCTGGTTTTAGACCTGTTTTAGACCTGTTTTAGACCTGGTTTGGACCTGGTTTTAGACCTGGTTTGGACCTGGTTTTAGTCCTGGTTTAGACCTGTTTTGACCTGGTTTTAGTCCTGGTTTTAGTCCTGGTTTTAGACCTGGTTTAGACCTGGTTTAGTGTCTGGCAATGAGTGGAATTACCTGGAAAAAAAAAATAAAAAATACCGCTGTGTAATCCATTTATGTCAACAAAGTAACTGTAATCCAATTACCACTCATGGAAACAGTAACTGTAACCGAATACAGTTACTCATATTTTGTACTCTGATTACGTAACTCCGGTACATGTAAGCTGTTACTCCCCAACACTGCACAAATGTAAGGCAGAGCTGTTTAATGTCATACTGTGGAACATTCCAGGCAGAGCAATGACATCTCCATAGTAACAAGCAGGTAAAGGACCCCCAATCACAAAGTTACACAGTGCACCTTCACCTAATATGTGATGGGCCATAACTTTAATGAATTAATTTTGACAATGACTGATGCATTCCTCAACCATCATCATTTTGTACAATTTATGAACACAAAAATGTCAAAATTAGTTTCCATGGAGAATGAATTAGGAGTTATTTGTCAGTCGTAATGGCAGAGGAAACTACTCCGAACACATGACTGATCACATCGTCTGTTCACAAATGATAAAACTTTTTCAAATCATCACTTGTATTCAACAAAGTAGGAGCTGTTCCATATGTATTAAGTCCGGAATATTTTTATTATCCCGATCCTTCAAAACTGTACTTTTTCCCTATTTGAAATCACCCCAAACAAGGAATTTCCATGTGTTTGATGTGTCCTCCTCCCACTTGCATCTCGTTTCCATATTAAAAGACACATACTCGGAGTTCTACCTGTCGGCATGGAATTGTGAGGAATTCCTGAGGGGAGGAAACTCGGAGCTTGGATATCTGTGCGTTCCGCGTTAAAAATAGCGCCTCCCCTGCAAACGGGAAGGTTATCCAATTAAAAGTAATTGCCTGAGAAGACACAAGGACAGAAAGTAGTTCCGGTTAAAGAAATAAATAAGTAATGACAACAAGTAGTGCGTGTGAGAGCGCGGCTGTATCACTCGCTCAGGTCCCCGCACCCAAGACTCATATTTTAGCATAAAAAAACTTGGCACTTCAAAGAGATTTAAATCTTAATTCAGGAAAGGTGTGATAATATGAGACGGCGTGAGGTGGAATAGAAAAATAAAAGTGGATAGCTCAGAATTTAAATGGATTTACAATGATGAATATTGGTTAAAAAGTTGGAGATTCTGATTTGCTAATAAAATAGTGAGTTACAGTGCATTCTGACAGCCACAGAATAAGTCTGATTGTTTTTTTGTATTTTTTAAATTAATTGTATATGTTGAACAGCAATAATATATAAAAAACATCTATTGAAGAACATATATTGTGCTTGTGTCTGCTATAGTTATAATCTATGGCACCTGTTGGATCATTTTGTCATAATTTAGACATCATAAATCGCAATATTCATCTAAAACAACATAATAAAAGAAACAAGCCCTCTGACTTCCATGTTAGAAAACTAAAGTTATGTTCAGACTGCAGCCTCAAGTGACTCAAATCTGATTTTTTTTGCCCCTATGTGACCTGTATCTGATCTTTTAATGACAGTCTGAACGACACAGATCTGATTTTTTCAAATGCGACCCAGGCCACTTGGATATGTGCTCCTAAAACCGATACATATCTGATATTTTGACATGCGACTTCAGTCTGAACGGCCAGGTCGCATTCCTCCCGCCTACACGTCACAAATGTACACAAATGTTCTTCTCAACATACGAATATTGTGTATGAACTTTGTGTGAATGAAGTAGTAAAGCACATAACAATCCCACCATTCTTGGCTGTGACTCTGGACCCACACGTTACTTTCTACGGACATTGCTGCCACTGCCCCACAAAAAAACATGGCCAAAAACCTTGTTCTTCTCCTTCTCAATCTCCTTCTTCAAACAAATACGCTGAACATGTTCTGGCTTCGGTACAACAGCAGCTTTAAAATCTCCAGGTGCTCAATGCTCTCATCCATGTTTAGGCTACTTCTGTACTTCCATGCGGGACACTTTTGGGGTGTTTAAAGATCACACTGGAGATCACATACAAGTCGCATTTAATAAGAAATGTGAACAACCTTCACAAAAAAAATCCAAATTAAGCATTAAGCCCTAGTCTGAACGTAGCCTACGGTGCCCAGTGGGAGCTGATGTTGCCGTAAACATCATCACAGCAAAGATGTGGAAACTCAAATGGATAGTTTTAGATCATGCTGGCGAGCAGTTTTTTTTATTTTTTATTATCACATGACATCACAAGATGGAATAGAGTGTTTTCTGTTTGAGAGAAGAACTCAGCCGAAAAACGCATAATATGTGTGTTAAACGTGTAAATGAAATAAAACACAACTCCAGGTATGTTTTGATGAGCAACATTATAACTTAGATCAAAAAATAGAGTAATATGGGTCATTTAATCATAGCAGCAAAGTTAATTTCTTGTGTCCTGCCCCTTTTCCAATTCCTTTATAGTCTCCTCCAACAACGTTACGACCTGTGAGGATTCTTCTGTGTGAATGTGGCTGTCTCATTTCAAAGCCGACGCTGTATCTGAAACTCCTCATTGTGTTTGTGGACGTTCGGTGAAAGAGTTCCATTTGTTTTTCTCTGCAGTGTCTTACAAACACTTCCAACAATGCATCGATTCTTTTCAAACCTGTACGTCTCCGCAGAATGCTTGCAAGCTGCCGTCACGTAGCCTTTGTTTAATCTAAAATCAATCTTAAAGAAAATGGAGTCACAAACATTGACAGGTTTGTGTGGAAAAATGACGGTATCGACTGGTGTTTCCAATGACTTTGTACAGGTCCATTGTTCACGTGGAGGCGCGTCAGTGTAATGTGTTCAGCTGTGACAAATCGCCTGTCACTTTTTATGAGGGAAAGTCAAAACAGCACAAAAGTCTGTTTGAGTGGAATCCAAAAAGTTCTTTGAATATTTTAAAGTCTTATTTTTACTTTTACCTTTCACCTATCTTGTTTCAAAAATCGTTAATCTACACTTTGTTCTTAGAAGTGAAAAAGCTGGATCGGTGCATCCCTGTTACCATATCAATACAGTGTTGACCGATATCAGTGCAGATACTGAAACCAGCATTTATTTCCTTTCAACAAAAGCGAAAAAAACAATCCAAATGTGTTATGTCGCTGTTTTTTTTATCCCCTATGTAGCTACAGATCACCTTTGTATAAATAAAAGTTCAAACATTATGAGACTTTCTGGACCAACTGAATCCGTTTATCATTTGTTCATTCGTTTTTCATAATAAAACCAAAAATAAGAAAATGAAAAAACAATTATTTTCATTATTTGTTTCCAAAACAAATAATGGAGACAAATTTTCTAAATTTTCAAGTTTTCAATTTTGTGTTTAAATGAATAATGGAAAAAAAAAAAAAAACGGATAATGGCTGTTTCCTGTGTCCATGACTTAAACTGTGATCCCGGACTTTTGTGTCGCATATGGACTGAACCAGGAAGACTAAACCAGGACTGAACTAAGACTAAAATAGGACTAAAACAGGACTAAACCAGGACTGAACTAAGACTAAAATAGGACTAAAACAGGACTAAACCAGGAGTGATCGGCAGTTATCCGTTTTTTTCCATTGTTCATTTAAACACAAAATCAAAAACTGAAAATAAAAAATCAGTATCTGTTTTTTTTCATTTTGGTCTGGAGACAAATCATGAAGAAAATTGTTTTTTTTTTTTTATTATTTTTTAATTTTATTTTGAAAAATGAATGAATGAATGATACACAGATTCAACTGCCACCAATAAATAGTCCTATTACATCAATTTATACAGTCTGTCCAAACAGGATATCAGCTGAACTGATATTTGAAAGTCAATATCCAATCCAGCTAATTTTGTCAGTATCAGCACCGATATATCCCATACCAGTATTGGATCGGTACAGCCCTAGACCTTGATCCATCACCTGCTTATCACCTTGAAGATGTTATTGCTTTGCCTGGAAAGTTTCACAGTAGGGCTGGGTATCATTGAGAAGTTGCCGGCACAATACTTAACTCGATACAGAGGACACAATACGATATGAGCTTTCGAATCACATTACAATTCGGTATGATATATTTTACATCAACTTGATACGGTTCAGTGGAAAAATGGCTAAATCATTGCTGTGATGCTAAAAGTCTACTAAAACTACTAAGTTTGTGCAAAGTTAATATGAAAAACAGTGAAAATGTCAACACAATTGTAGCTCTAACACAAATTAATTTAGTAAAATATACCTAAAAATACAGCAGCCCACGATAACGATACAGTATCAGAACATTAAATTATATGATATATTGATATTTTGATATTTTTGGACACTCCTTTTCCACAGTATGGTATTAAACTTGTCTCCATGTGGACAACAAGGCAGTGGACCCTCCTCCAAACGTGTTATATGGTACACAGACATTAAAACTACAGACACATGCAGTAAGTGCACAATATGAACATGTTAATATGCATTTCCACAACTTTGCAATAGAAATTATGGTAGTATACTCCAATACTAAATACACAAAGTCATTTTCAGCAAGTATGACTCAGTCCAATCATTTAAGTTACAAGGACAGTACTGAACTAGCAGTTTTCTTAACACAATATCTGAATGAAATGAAATGTAATATTTAAAGCTCCACTAGTACTAAACTAAAATAATGCAATGTATTATGGCTGCTTTTATTGCACAAAAGATGTGACTCTGCAAAAAATCCACCATGTTTTTCAGTCTTCTGTGATATTTTTTTTCTTTATTTTTTTCGATATCGATGGGCCATTCGTGTCCCTGATTGGCTAATACACTTGTCACCTGATTCACAGATGACCAGACTCAAATCTTCGTAAAGTATCGACAAAAGAAAGAAGAAGTGTTTATTCTGGATTCCTGGTAAGCATTAAAGGTGTGTTACAGGTATTTTAATGCTCAAAAATACCATAAAAACATGCATTCTCATTGAAAACGTAGTCCCCTCTCCACAGATCTGACCTGTAACTTGGCCTTGTAGCGTCGCTTCCTTCGCTGGAAACTGATATGGCAAAACTAAGACATCTCCATGGAAACAAGCAGCACATTGCACCTTTAAGCTCAATTTAGCACAGATTTCACATCAACACTCTATTAATTGTTCTCAAACTTACTTCAATGCTTCACTATCCCATTGCTCCGTCACTATATTGCTTGTTTGCATTGATAGCTGTAGTTTGTCCACACATGCGTCACCACATAATGCAATCAAACCACCATCTGTCCTGTCCATACGAGTCTACATAAAGTGCTTGTTGTGTTGTGAGACATGGACAGGCCTGGAGATGCCGTTGTCAGCTTGGATCATGTGGACGTTTGCTGGTTAATTGTCCTCTTTGGTCTCTCTGGGTGCTGCTCGTGTGAGTGGGGCTGAGCCGATAGGAGAGAGACGAGAGGAGGCCATTAGGGCAAAGCACCACAGATGTCCCCACCAGATGTGCTCCCGTGCTACAAGAATCCTGTTGTATGTGTGGAATGGAGAGCAGAATATGCTCAAATGGACTTGTGTTTTATTCGATTACAGTTTATCAGAATTTTTGGCTTTGTTAGTAATGAGTATTATGTGGTGTTGCCCTGGTACAAAATTGCATTTGCTAAGGAATAGGCCAGGTACTTGATAATGACTAAGATACCACAATGGAAAGAAAAATTCAAAAGTATGTCATTTTCATCACTAAATAATACTATATACCATATTTTTTGGACTATGAGGCGCACTTAAAATCGTTTAATTTTCTCCAAAACAGACACTGCGCCTTATAATGCGGTTTGCTTTATGTATTAATTCTGGTTGTGCTTTCTGACCTCGAACCAATTTTATGTGGTACACGGCACTAAAAAATCTGTCAGAATGCTTAAGTACAAATTTGGTACGCTACGAATCCACACCGCTTGATGGATTGTTGGAGCATTACGGCCAACGTAGTCAGGAGCCTCGCAGAGTAAGTCCGACAGAAGTTGACCATCAGGGCACAAGGAGCAATATTTTATGCAAATTTGCGATGTGGTTTTAAGTTTCGTTCCTGTAAAATCTAAACAAATGTGCACAAAGCTGCATTAAACACATTATTATTAAATGTATATTTGAGTCCTCCTTGTAGGAAATAAAAAACAATCTTAAATTATATACCCACATTCACATTCATAATACACATTCACCAAGACATGTATCAATATATTGTCAAGAGTATTTTTAGGTAAATTAATTTGTGTAAGAGCTACAATTGTGTTGACATTTTCACAGTTTTGATGGGTGTTTTTCATATTAACTTTGCACAAACTTTGCTTTTAGTATCACAGCCATGATTTAGTCTTTGTTTTTCACTGAACCGTATTAATGTGAAATATATCATGAGGCGAATTACACCACGATCTGCCTATGGATCGTGGATGCCTGGACTAAGGGATCAGTCTTAAATGTCATCCATTTGTTTCGCTTAATGTGCCTTATAATCTGGTGCGTTTTATGTATGAAAATAGACGAGAGAATTCAAGATTATTGATATTGCTCCTTATAATCCGGTGCGCCTTTTAGCCCGAAAAATATGTTACAAGCTCTGGCAAAGTTCAAGATCATTCTAAAACATACCACCATAAGAATGCCTAATTCTTCTGGTCTGATCTGATGGGCCTGGTGCTGTGAAGAGAGACTGAGAATATCAAGAATTATAACAAAATGAAAAGTAGTACTTCAGTTCATGGTCTCCTGTGTGTATTTTCTGTTCTTTGTATATGGCCTTTTGTGATAGGCTTATGTAATGTGTTTTTTAGTTGTTAAGTTTTTCTTTTTTCTGTGTACTTTAAAAGTTAGTTCTCTAAATGCTAGCCAATATGTTCACAAAAAATATTTAGTTTTCAACCAGATATCAACCTAAATCTCACCAAACTTTGGATCAAGAACACACACTTCTTTAATACTTTATGAAGGGTTTGAGTCTCTGTTTTCAGATGGGCGTGATTGACAGGATTACACCATCACGTTTGGCTTGAGACATAACAGAGGACGTGGAGACCAGACTGATATCAATCTATATAAAAAAATACAGAAGAGCTCACTCTCATATAAATCTGAAACACGTTTTTCGAAAGGAGAATTTGGCAGATTCTTTTGTAATAGGATTTTGAAAAAACATATTTTATTTCTTATAAAATACATGTGTAGTCGTGGCCCACATTTTCCTAGAATTTCTGTCGACACAGCCTTCATTTCTCTTTTTGTGAGTCTGGTACAAAGCACTATCTCCTGCAGATATGGGCTGTACCTTGTTGTGAATGTGCATCCACTGTGCCTCATATCTATTCAGATGTAACAGAGACATTGCTGCAAAACAATACAAAAAAGTCAGTAGGTAACTGTTTGACAGTAGGTAACTTTTGCTGTTACTAAATTTCATTCTAAAAGAGCCTTGTATCAGATCTGAAAAGCTTTGTAAATGACATCCAGTGACCAGAGAAGCTTTATTGACAAAAGTTATACATTGCTTTCAATAATATATATATGCGCCTTTTTTGCATTCTTTAACTCATATGTGAGTAATATAATTTCAAGCAACAGTATCTTACTTAAGTACAATTTGTGCTATCACCTTTGTTAATTGATCGTGTTTAATCGTTTTCATATATACTTAAGATATTTTGTGCCTCCTGTTGTCAAAAGTTAGAAGGCAGCATTTTCACGTTCTGCAATTTTTTTTTTAAGTCAAACCATAGTATTACCTTCAGCTTTTATAGTTTATAGTCAAATACTGACCACATTACTGTTTTCACGGGTTCCCTGTCCAAGTTGCTCTAAAACGTAGTACTCCCTATTCCCTCTGCATGAAGACTAATTGGTGCGCTAAGCATGCCTCCGCCTGTTAATGTCCTACTCCCGTGAATAGCATGGACCAGTTGGAAAAAATAATGTGCCAAAAAACAAGATGGCAACCGTTTCCCAAGGCTCATCCACCCCCTCCACCACCTGTGCCCTGGCAGGCACTGGCAGGTGCCACTGGGCCCACCTGTGCCACCTCGGGGAGTTACAGTGGAGGAGAGCCCCATGGTAAGGCCTGGCACGGCTCACCTACTCCTGTACCCTCTCCGCTGTCCCACGGAGCAGAGCCGAAGCCAGCTACTCAACATGCAGAGGGGAGAGAGGGAGCCACGGGGGCACTCAGGCAGAGCAGCAGCCGCTCTGTCCAGCCCGGAAGACATTAGTGACAGACTGGAGAGAAGGTAGGCTCAGCTTCAAGTGCTATTATGACAACATGCAAGAGCTGCTAAATCGGTTCTAGGTGTTGCACAGAGGTGGGTAGAGTAGCCAGAAATTAGAGTAACATTGCTTCAAATGAATGTTACTCAGGTAGAAGTACAAAGTAGAGGTCTAAGAGTAATCCAGTCCAACTTTATTTGTATTGCACATTTTATAAACAACAAAATTAATTAAATTTTTTAAAAATCAGCAGAATTATGTTTCAACCATAAGGAAACTAATAGAATCAATAAATAAAATAATAATAAAATCAATGAAACAAATAAATAAAATAGATTAAAAACTAAAAATAAATAAATAAAAGACACAAAGGACCACCCGACTCAAGCGGCATTAGATGCCAGAGAATAAAAGTGGGTCTTAAGACAAGACATTTCACTGTGGGGGCTGTTTAGACTTGGAGGGGCAGAGTGTTCCAGAGTTTGGGGCCTGTCCTCCCGGTTTAAAGTCTTGTTTTAGGCACCATGAGCTGGAGCTGGCCCTCAGACCTCAGAGCACATATCCTGGAAAGCTAGACTCAAGAAAGAGTAACTTAAAGAGAAACTGTATAGCATCCGATTTATAATTTGAAGTTAATGTAATGTGAAGGACAAAACATTAAGTAAAGCATAAAAGCTGATATTTTCAAGGATAGAGCCAAAATGAGAAAAAAATGGCATTGTATCTGAAGGTGCAATAAACACAAATGTTCAAATCATTTCATATTGTCAACACAAAGCTTTTGTCACTTTTGTCACAAATATAACTCAAATAGGAGTAAAAGTATGCTGCTAGTAAAGTACAATTTCTTTAAAAAGTTACTCAAATAAATATAAGCTGAGTTCTGGCTCTGGTATTGCAATCCATGGTAGTGAGTTACTTTTGTAGACTGACAAAAAGCTGCTACCAATGACCTTTACACAACAATGATTCACACAACACAGTCCAACATACGGTGACTGAAGTGTCTCAAGGTCATATATTTAGTTGTAGCTGGGTTCTAATCAACAGAAAACAACCACTGTCAGATCAGCTGTTCCCATAAAGAAATGCATCCTCTGCATTTGACCCTTGACCCATCCTTCAACTCACATCAGTGTGGGAAACCAAAATGCCTGGAGGAACAAAAAACTTAACACTGGCCAGGAGTCAAACCCAGGAGTTTTCTGCTGTGAGGCGAGAGTGCTAGCCAGCCACTGTACGCGCCAAACACTATTTATTTTACCTAATTATTGCAACTTAGGGCGGAGCAATTAATCACATTTTAATCAAGATCGAGATTCTGTCATTTCTAACTCCCAATGATCAGCTTGGCTTTTTTTTTTTAAATCCTGCGTTCCACAGCCAATCCTTTGTGAATTATGTCAGCATAATTCAGACTTTGATTTATGTTTTTGTTATATTGCCCAGCATTATTGAACTTTATTGCTTAAAAAGCTTTTTTGTGTTGCCATATTCCTAAAGGTAAATAAAAAGAGATTTGCATGAGCCTGTACACCTATCATTTTGATCTGATGTTTATCACAAACACTGCCAACATACTAGGGTTGTCAAAAGTATCCAAAATCAGATACTAATTGATACTTAAACAAGTATTGACCCTACATACTAATTTGATTATTAAGTATTGGCACTCAAAAAGTCACATTCCCCAGGACAGAAATGAACCTTTCCTGAATTGCTTTAGAATGTTCATGAGCTGAATCAGAGCGCACTAATAACCTGGAATTTCCACCTAGAGCTGTAGCAGCACGTAACGTAGGCAAAGCTGCGTACGTGCACATTTTTTAAAACATCAATTTACCCCAGAGGCAAGAGAACTGCTCCTGTAATGCCAGCCTCTATATATTCTCATGTTTAAACGCCACACTGTTTTATATTGCTCACATCTTCATTGTTGGTTAAGTTAATTATGTTTTAAAACTATACAGAAGTTTACAGGAGGGATGATGCTTTGGATTGTGATGACAGGCCGTGGCTACATGCTCACATTAATTAGACTACTAAGTTTGGACATGTGCCTTTTCCTTCAAAACTGCTTCTTGTTTAATTTATGTTTGATGTCGTAAAGTGTTTTATATTTATCCCCAACTACAAAGTTTCCGTAGTCCATCACAAATCTTTCCCCGAGCACCTGGATGCAACAAATGTTGTTCACGTGACAGTTTTGTTTTTAGACAATTACCGTGTTTTTCGGACTATAAGTCGCACCAGCCAAAAAATGTGTCATGAAGAAGAAAAAAACATATATAAGTTGCACCAGACTATAAGTCACACTTTTTGGGAGACATTTATTTTATAAAATCAGAGACCAGGAACCGACATTTTGTCTTGAAAGGCAAGTTATAGTGATAACAGAACAGAGAACAACAGGCTGTTAACGTCACATATGAACAGTTCTTCAGGTAACTATAGAATAAACAACAAAACAGAACAAGTTTACCAAACTCTCCATCTCACTCCAAATCACTAAATCCATTGAATTTTCCATCCTCAGTGTCACTTCTGAGCAACTCGGCCTCGACCTCCGGAGGTAAACAGAGCGCCGCTTTCTCTTCTGTGTACCTGTCGTCAGACTCAGCATCAGTTCCATGTAGAATTATTCCTTCCTTTCTGAATCCCGACAGGATGGTTTCAGTTGTCACTGAAGTCCAGGCTTTGTCGATCCATCCAGTGACTTCTAAGAAAGTTGCATGGTGCACCTGCCCGGCCGTCACAAGTTTCTCGCTCACTCCAAACTTTCTTTCTGCTGCTTTCTTGCAGCTTGTAATCTGCAAAATGTGATTTTCTTTTTGGGGGAATTTGTGTTCAGTCTTCTCAGTTGTCTTTATAAGTTTGTTTCAATTTTTTATTTTCTGTGGTACAGAAGTAATGGTGCGATCAACTGACAGTGATACAGACTGGACAGCTGCTCTTTCTGCAGGAGACATGCGCAGCAGAGTGAAGTGACAGTGGTACAGGAGTAATAGTAACAGCAGATACTGACACACAAGCCTATTACGCCCTCTCAAGGCTGTCAGTCTGAAAATTTTAATATATAAGTCGCACCAGATCGACATGTGGTGTAAATTTTGGCTAAAACCACACAGACTGGTATAAGCCCAGGTATAAGGACCACTATGTACTGAAGTGTTCTTCATATCATCAAGGTATTGGAATCTTCGTTGAGCACTGAGTCTTTTCCTTAGTATCGAAATAGAGTTTGAAATTCTTGTATCGTGCCAACACTACAACATACACAGTCAAGTAAACCTAATGCCTTTATTGTATATTAAATAATACATCCGCCAACCTCTATTATGTAAGCAGAAGCCATTGCACGAGCTTTAATGTGCAGTGTATAATTAGACCCATTAACCTTGCATAGAAATGCACGTGTCTGGAAAGCACTGTAGAGTTAAAACATGAATGAGTGCTAAGCTGGTCTGGGTCACAGTGACACGGCTGGCAGCAGTTTCCTTCTTCCTGTTCAGTCCTAAAGGTCACGGCACACACTTGAACAGAGCGCGGCTAATTGATGTGAGGTTCAGGCTGAGTGCATCACAAGTCAATACAGATGAAGTGTACAGGGAGAACAGCAGGAGAGAGGGCCCTATGTAATTGCTTTACCATACAGGAGTGGAAACAGTCACCTAACGCTGTGTTCATGTGGTGATGCTGATGTGTATTGGTATTAAAAGTAGAAGTGGGTTAAGAGTTCATCCATCAAAAGTATGGTGACTAGTCCAAACCTCACATCACATGGGAAGAATCCTAGGTATGTTTGGGTTTGAATCTACCAATGTGTGAGTGAGTGATTGATTCGGAGCGGATGATCCATGCTTTTATCTCTACATGTCTTGACTACTGTAATGCATTATACACTGGTATCAGCCAAGCTAACCTGTTACGCTTACAGTTAGTCCAAAATTCTGCAGCACGTCTGGCACACGTCGTAGAGAACACATTACACCTATTTTATCCTCATTGCACTGGCTCCCCATTCATTTTAGAGGTGATTTTAAAAATGTATTGTTTGTTTTTAAAGTACTTCACGGACTGGCCCCAACGTACATTTCCTCATTGTTCCTACACTCCTTCGCACGCGCTGAGGTCTGAGGGCCAGCTACAACAAGACTCTAAAGCGGGGGTGTCCTGGGCCTTTTCTGTGGTTGGTCCAAAATTTTGGAACACTCTCCCCCCTCACATTACATTCTTCTTATCTTTTCTTTTAAGTCTTGTTTAAAAACACACTTTTACTCACTGTTTTTTCACGCATGAGAATTGTGTGGTCCTCTGATTGTCTTTTTTTTTATTTGCTATTTTTTAGTGATGGGCGAATGGAGCCTCGTGAAGCATTGACACCTCAGTCGCAATATTGTCTCAAATGGTTCGACGTGTTTGAGGCCTTGGAGAAACACTGACCTCTAGTGGACAAATTTAACCATTGGCACACAGGTGTCTCAGCATTGATGATGTATTGTTAGTGCAGAGCATACGCCGTACCTAACAACAACAATAATAATGATGATTTAAAATAATATGTAAAGAGCAACATAAATAGCAGCTGTAAATAAGAAAATAGGTGACCTTGTTAGGTGGAATTAGATCAAAGTGATCCCAAACCACTGATCCCTTTTTTCCTCTTGTAGATGCCATCGAAAATGAAACAAATGCCAAAAGTTGCCAAAAGTCACCAAAATCACCACTAACATCACACAATACTCCTCACTAGCCAACATTTTTAAGAAATATTGGTGCATCTTTTATACTGTAGCAGTTTAGTGCTTGTCAAACCACAGAAGTGCGCTGAACACTCTGAAGCACTCTGAACCAATCGCAGAGTGGAACATTCGCTGAGCCAATGAAACGCTTCGATACACTGAAGCGATTGACACGCAGAGCGAAGCAGTAGGGGGAGGGACCGACACTTCGACACTTTGGTCACGTGAGCGGCTGCTGCGAGACGAGCTCCGAGGCAGTGCTTCGGAGCAATTTGTTTCAGAAAGAACAAGACGTGCTCCGGAGCTCCGTCTCATTTGCCCATCACAACTATTTTTCTATTTGCTAATTTCAGTTTTTTTTTTTGTTATTGACTTGCTTATTTATTTATTTATTTTATGCTTTAGTTCATTTAATGTGTTAATTTATACTGTGCCTACTCTGTGCAGCACTTTGGAGACTTTGTGTTGGTAAAAGGCGCTATAAAAATAAAGTTGGATTGAATTGAATGTCCGTGTTGAAAAAAAACAAAACAAAAAAAAACACACACACAATTTCCTTCCACTTTAGGAACATATACTATAATAGCAGCGCTCAAAAGAAGTAGACACAAGCAAAGAGACCTTCCCATTTAACAATAGCGACAATTGACTGCAAGAAGACTATAATTTCCAATCTTGTTGTAATCATAATTTTCCCATACAATCTTGACAAGTCTCTTAAACCTTTATAGTCATTTCATTTTTATTTTTTTTTCCTGTTCACTCCATACTCCATACCACATAGTGGTGGTTAACTACTTCTGTAGCTACCAAGGAGTAAACTGATAGAAGCGATGTTGTCGATCTGTCACTTTCAAACCATTCACACAAACATTTTAATCTTTTAGGGAGAGGTGTCTTGCCCAAGGACACAACAAACACATACACTGGTAGAGCTTGGGGTTCAAACCAATGGATTTTGTGGTTGCTGGACTCACTCACACTCAGCATTTTACATAAGCGGCTTCACAAAATAAAAGTACACTACTACACTACTGGTCAAAAGTTTTAGAACACCCTAATTTTTCCAGTTATTTATTGCAATTCAAGTCGTGCAAGTCCAATGAAGAGCTTGAAATGGTACAAAGGTAAGAACTGAACAGACAGAGGTTAAAAAAAAGATAAAAGATAACAAAACACAAGTCAAAGCTCTGCCAAAACTACCTCAGGAAAAAAGAACAAGATGGTAAGATTGAAAACATGCAGTGTCCAGCACAGTCTCCAGACTTAAACCCCATCGAGCTGGTTTGGGATGAACTGGACAGAAGAGTGAAAGCCAAGAAACCTACAAGTGCCACACATTTATGGGAACTTCTGCAACAGACTTGGGAAGAACTTTCTGAAGAATGTTTGATTTCTATTGTAAAAAGAATAAGCCATGAGTGTGTTCAGATGTTCTTCTGCCAAAGGTGGACACTTTCAGGATTAAAAGTTTAGAATACATTTTGGTCAACAGTAAACAGTAAAAAAAATGGAAAAAGTGTGGTGTTCTAAAATGTTTGATCAGTAGTGTATATAGACATTTGAGTTGCTAAGTGTTTGATAGCATGAATATAAGTCTATGGATTACAGCAAATGGCAAAGACACAAGTTAGATCTGTGGAGAGGCAAGTCCAATCAGAGAGAAAAATGATTCAGCAAACAAAATGAGGGTGTGAGTGTTGGAACAGTGCAGTCTCCTTAAAACTATCAACACCAACCGGATCCATCAATAACCAGCTCTCACAGTCTTACACGGGGAAGGAGAGGCTCTGCTCACAACTAGAGACGTGATCAACTTTGTCAGTCTCTATATTACATAATAAATAGGGATGCAGACTGAAACATTTGCTGGATCGGATTTCAGCATCTAAATAACGGTTCAGATGATATACTGGCTGAAGATATAAATTGAGTAAAAAGACTATTTATTGGTCAGAGTCGGTCCAGAAAGTCTCATAATGTTTTAACTTGGATTTATACAAAGTTGTTCTGTAGTTGCATGAGACATAAATAACAGAACACATTTCAATAATTTCTGACTTATTTTTGTGTTAAGGAAAATAAACTCTTTCAGATTCTGTACTAGTGTGGCATGTGCGAGTGAGTCTACCTTGGTGTCTTATGGTAACTACTGGCTGAACCAATAATTAACAATTACAGTAACATAACTCATCATAGAGGAAAAGAACCAACAACGCCACCTGGGAGCTGGCCCCCATAGGTTCGTTGTTGATGAACAGAGGCATAATTCACATGTATCAAAAGTATACAGTTTATTTATACATTATCTGTAAATTTGTTCATTGTGACAGTAACAACAATTCGGTTCATAGTTCATTGAATGACTTTTGGTTCCACAGACGTAAATCCAAGTACACAGAAACAGAAGAAAAGGCAAGGCGGCGACAATGCACTCAACTCCATGGTTCAAGATCTATAAAGTAAAATGCACATAACCCCCAATTGTACAACTAAGCGATAGTTTTGAAGGTCTGATATTACTCCACACACACCTGTATTAGTTGCTGGACGAGTGCGGCGAAGGGCAGAACTCAAAAAGCTAACCCGCCCGCTAACCGGCATGACGGGCGGTACACAGACGCCGCAGCAACATAAGCCCATAGCAGCAAGCACTAAATAAAAGCAAGTAATCAACGCTACAGACCTTAATGAAACTTAAACTTTACACTGAATGTGGAATACTACGTGAGAGTGGTGAAAATCGGAAGCAAGAGCGCAAGGTCAGAGGGTGAGGGGATGGAAAGGGGGTGCTTTTATAGATTAATTGATGTCACCGCTAACAAATAGTCAGACTGCACCCTCCTGTCACACTAGTATCAGTTGATATAGTCGGTACTGGAAGACACTTAAAGGTGCATTATATAACTTTGTCACCTGTTTGTTTCTATGGATATGTCATTGCTCCACAGTTCAACATCAGCTCTACCATACCTTTATTAAATAGCTGGGTTTCACGTGATGTCACAGGGCTACGTTTGTCAAATGGAGGGCAGGAAGTGAACGGACTGGAGGAAGCTAGTGAAACACTGTTGCGTCTTTGTCTACACAAATGCCTATGTGTTGTGTAGTTTATAGCTGTGCCAATCATTCTAACCGAGAGAAGGAAAAGCGATTTTTTAGAGTACCAAAGATAGTCGTCCACAAAGGTCTGAAATGGGAAAAGCTGACAGAACAACACCGTAAAAAGTGGATTACAAACCTATGTTTGCGGTCGGGAGGAGCAGAATCTGCAAATGCTCGTGTCTGCAGTGACCACTTCTTCAAAGGTATATTACAAAGCTAAATTGTTTTTTGTGGTTTACCTAAACATAAATAAATCATTAACAAATAGCGGCTAACGATGTTTGTTGACATTAAATAGTTTGGACAGATAAGTTACTGATGATACACTGCAGTTTTTTCCATAACGATCTATACATATAAAATAAGAGAAACCCTCACCCTGGTGAAGACCAAACGATAATCACAACTTTTGTTCACCTTCATCTGTTGTCTGGTGTAGAACGATGTCTGGAGAACTCGGTAGTTTGTAATATCCACTGCCTCAATTGTCGACAAATCTTTTACTTTGGTCAAAAATTCTTTCATTTTCAATAAGATGGGGTCAACTAACTGCTCGTACCTTTGCCTTGCTACTGGCTCTAAATCCTTACAATAAGAACTCTTCTCCATATTTGTGTTCTCCAGAGCCGTGTTTGTCGTGTATGTCTTCACTTCCTGACCTCCACCTGAGATTTGCACGTCATTGTGATCACGTGACTGAAACCCTCCTATTGCAAGTAGTTTTATAATTCAAAAATAATTGGGAAAACACGGGTTGCCTCTCCACAGATCTGACCTGTAACTTGGTCTGGTTTTGTCCCTATAAAGATACAAAGGTTTAATGCCATACCATGAAACATTCCAGACAAAGCAAGAACATGACCATGAAGAAAATTGTTTGAAAAGATACTCAATGTACCTTTAAAAATTGGAACTGAAAACGCTGGATTGGTGCATCTTTAGTTATAAATAAACGGCTTAATTGAAAACAGCCCCCCTGTGTCTTGTTGTGTATCGGTATGTTGTTGAGGAAGTTATTGGAGTGACCTCTGTAGTGTGACAGCAGCAGAGTGAGGCAATCTAAAGCAGACCCAGCAGGAGACTTCACAAAGCAAAAACACAGTGAAGATGAAGGCAGCCGCTTAGAGCTAAGCCCCTGGTGTGCTCTTTGTTAAAGGGACATTAGTGTGCATACTGGTTCCACTGGCCCGACGGCGGAACAGGCTACATGGTGACCGGCATATTGGTGTGGTATGTTGTTGCTGTTGTTTTTTTGTTTTTTAACTCATTGTTTTAATTCATTTTTTGAATGCTGTCTTCCAGTGTGAAAGCAAACATTAATTATATTTAAAGAACACATAATTAACACCATACACATCCTGGTCCAATGTGCACCAGTACACTATTGCTACGGCTCTTCATTTACAATAACAGTAACATTATTATTAGTAGTAGCAGTAGCCATAGTGTGAAATTTTCTCAGTTCGTAGAGCATTTGTCCACTGATCTGAAGGTTCCCGCTCTCGACATAAAACATCGTCGGTTGACTGGTGAGGCCCACTGACCCACAGGTTGACTGGTGTGATTCCAGCTCCCAACTACAGATGAATGCTGTTGTTATGTCCTTGGGCAAGACACTTAACCTCCCTCGCCCTCAGTGTCTGTGTACATTGGTGTATGAATTGGTGAGTGGTTCCTTGATGTAAAACATTTTGAATGCCTTGAAGGTGGAAAAGCGTTATATAAAAATGTGGCCATTATTATTATGATTATTGTCACTATTCTCATCATTAATAATAACCACAACAATAGCAAATGTGAAAACAAAGACAGCAAAAGGAAAAAAAAAAATTAAAAAAAAGACCTGTAATTAGTGACCTAGAGCATTGTTTTTCAAAGACTGGGTTGTGACCCTCAGGTGAGTCCCAAGAGATTTTTTTGGGGTCACCTTGTCACGATCTGCATGTAGGTTTGTAATATACAGATCAGACACATGTTGAAATGTTAGGACATGTTTTGTATAATTTCTAATATTTCTGTAATTATTTCATCAACTATTTTGTTCCAAAATTGCTGGTTCAGTTTAATGTTGAAAAGAAAAAGAAATGGGCTACATTTAATGTCCAAATAGGCGACTTATGGATCCTTTTATTGTTGGTTCGGTTACTGTTTTTCATTGTTTAAAACTTGAGTAATACTAATTGTTAAGAGAGACATGATCACTCAGTCAACAGGAGGAGGAGCATGGTGTGGTTTGAAGTCTAGATAAAGATATGCCAAAATCTTGAGTTGTAACTTTGAAAACTACTAAACTAAACCTGGTTTGATTTTTTTTTTTTTTATTCGTCCTGTGCTAGTTCTAGTTCAGTTATAGTCTTAGTTAAGTCTGGATGAGGATGAATGCAATCTTATTTACATGAATTTGAACCATAATGAAGACACTCTTTTATAGCACATTTTATAGACACTCCATCTGAAATTTTTACTGTTTTAAAACACAAAAAATTAATTTGTTGGTTAGAAACAGTTTGCAGTGGTCCAAAGTTATTCCTCACTTACCTTATGCATTCCAAACATACTACCTATTCACAATGATGAGTTTTTAAGCACTTTTATCAACTTTCCGATTCCAGTGTGGAGATTTTCCATGACGGTAGAGCTAACAACAACAACAACTAGCATGTTAACTCGCACCTCCTGATTATCGGACAATAAAATGCTGACAACACACAGCAGACCTCAAGAGCTGCTCATACAATCTAACTGTACCGGGGCGAGGCAAACTTTGCTCAAATCAAGTACAGGAACTTTAAGATAATATGAATGCACATTTTCAGTTGAAACCACCAACGTAATGACTTATTTAAAAGATCCATGTTTTTTCAACTATAAAAAGTCCTTCATAATAATTCTACTCAAGTTCAGTATGACCAGTGTGACCTTGTAGTGTCCCTTGTTAACACAGTATCCAATATCTCATTTACGGTTCATTTCTGATCCATACTGTGTGGGCTGGAGCCTAGTGCAGGGATAAGTATAGCTTCAAGGCATAATTACACAACAGTCAATAGCCATAGTTTCATCAAGTACATTGTAGTTTTTTAGCAAACTAGATTCTAATAGAAAATGTGAGGGTTACTTTATGTCACCAATTCATGCTCTCAGATATTTAACTTTGCAATGATTAAGAATAGATTTGAGCATGCAATGTGGTATTAAAAAAAAAAAACAAACAAAAAAGACAAACAAAATCTTCAAACAATCAGTTTATATTTTTGTTGTTGCTATGTCACTGTGTCATATCTTTGGTTTGAACAAATCTTGATAGGTGATAATAGACCAAAGCAAATCGTTCTGCTGTACGATTATGCCTTTTGCAAATCGACTTTAATGACTGAATGATACAGTGGTGCAGTGGTTAGTTAACTCGCCTTGCAGCAAGAAGTTTCTGGTTTGATTCTAGGGTTTAATAAGTTCTACATATGTTTGAGCACAGTTTCTTTTCCACTTCCTCAAAAAATGTATATGGCATTGCATGACTCCCTTTCAAAACACGACTTCTTTCAGTGAGTATTTTGATAAAATAAATACAATAGGGGCACTATGTAACTTTTTCAGTAGAAGGTCCATCATCAGCTTGTCTCTATGAGGAAAATTTCACACTACGGCATTTTGATCTGTCTCTATGAAGACAAGCAGGTTTAACCATAGTCATTCATAAATGTGAACAATTCAGACATAACCTTGAGTTGGTCAGATTGAAGAGGCCAGGTCATCATTGTAAATGAGAAGGTTTTCTGAACTGATTTATCTGGTAAAATATTGAATAAATAAAAATAAATGATGAAGCCACTCCCCATGTTAAAGTATATAAATGTTATTTCATAATATGTATGTCATTTATTTGGTCTTCTTACCAGTAATACATAAAAGAGGTGCGTACCAGATGCACACACAAGTTTGGAAATCTCAACTGAAAGTTGGTTAGCCATTTGCTCAAATGCCACTTTTACACAGTAATTATGTTCTAAAATAAAATACTAAAAAGTTTACATACTCAACACTGACTTTTAACTTCACTATTTATACTTTGTGGAAAAAATACAAGGTACTTGCTCCAGTGCTTCACCAGAAATTTTCCCTGACTCCCTTGCTAAGTGGTTAATAGCATGGGCACCGAACACTGCGTTTACTAATTATATGTCTGTATGGGTGGCACCATTAGGCAAAGTAACAGATTAGATCTGTGGAAAGGTATTTTTTTCAGAAAACAATGTGTGGGTGTGAGTTTTTGCCTGAGGTATTGAGGTGATAGGTGGGGACAGTGCAGTCTCCTCATAACTATCACCACAAACTGGACCGATCAATAACCAGCTCCATGTTTGTCTTTGGTCACGCTCCCACAGTCTTACACGAGGATGGAGAGGCTCTGCTGGAGCTACCACAGGCCTTATACTACAGACAAAGAAATATAACCAAAGCTTAATCATGAGAATATTTGAAGCAACAATATTTTGAATTCATTATATTCTGAATTGTGCAAAAAGATATTTATAAAGCTGATCACGTACTATAGATGGTAATGAGGACCTTCATGAAATCGTATTACAAATGCAAATGCTGCAAAATAAAGGCTTTTTACTAATAAGATAAAATATATGTTGTCCATGCACCAGCTACTTTTCTTCAGGTCTGTATGGTGGGTCTAGGGTTTTGTTACTTAACATCACAACCAGGGCCCTACCAATGTGGATTTTGCTGCGGCTGATATGATATGATACCGATAAAATAGGAGTTGGAGCTGCTGATAGCTGATATAATTGCCGATATAATAAGTGATGTAAAAATCTTGAATTGTTTAAAAAACTTAGGTTTGGCTCTATTGGATTTTAAATTGAGTTTATTTAGGCAACATTTACTGTTATTCTGCCTATTTATGTCATATTTACAGAGAGTAAGTCGGCCTAATAGCATTTTTGCATCACATTCTAGCTACCGGTGATGGGGATTCAAGTTCTTTTTAGCGAACCGGCACTTTTGGCTCGGCTCACTTAAAGCAGCTGGCCCTTTCGTCTCTTAAGCCACTCTTCAGGTTGTTTTGTTGCAAGCAGGACTAAACCAGAACTGAACCAGGTCTAAACCAGGACTGAAAAAGGTCTAAATCAGGACTAAAACACATCTAAACCATGTGTAAAACAGGACTAAACCAAAACTGAATCAGGACTGAGTGTCGGGACTCGGTCTCTATCTCTCTCCCTCTCTCGAGCCTAAGATTAGTCCTGGTTTATTTATGTTATGCTGAACTACAGCCAAATATGCAAGTTTTTCTGTCCTATGCGCACGCATATTTCTGAAAGTTTCGTTTTCACCACGAATCTGCATGCGGCGTGAAGAGAAAAAAAGTGAGAGAAAGAGAAAACACGGCTCCCAATAAGTAGCAGGCTCCTGTCATTCGCTTCAAATAGAGCCGTTTCGGTCGCAACCGACCCATCACTACTAGATAGTAAAGAAACTACCACTATTAGCCTTTAATCGTAAATGCGTGCACGCCGCGGTAATTAATTATATGCATAAATGTCATGTCATTCACACCTCTATTCACAGCTCATTTACAAATCAATGCAGGTCCAGTAACGGCCAATATAGTCACTTTACAAGGCAAGGCAAGGCAAGTTTATTTGTATAGCACAATTCGTACACAAAGTAATTCAAAGTGCTTTACAGAATAAGAAATACATTAAAATCATAATAAAAAAAATCAAAACATAAGCAATAAGCCAACAGAAGAGAAAACAGCCTGTTTAAGTGTGGGAGCTACAGCAGCTAATTGCCAACCAATAACCAATGAGAAATAATAAAGTCGACATATTTCCAACACGCAGCGCTCACACAGGCTCCTCCTCACATCACAAGTCTGCACTAATAAATGTCCTTTTAATCCAGACTCAAACCGATTGTCCGTAAAAAGAATATAACCTCAGTGTTGCACATGGATCTGTGTCTGCGGGTGTAAACAAACGCACATGAGTGACGTCACTCTGGGGGTGTGTTCAGGGACAGTACGGCCACACACACAGACAAATGACTCCACAGATAAATATTGATGCGGAGCCACATATTAGGACATTTACCTGTCTGTAAATTGGATTAAATTAACACAATGTAGAGAGTCTATGATAACATGCCCACGTGAAATATAGGCAAGATTTTCGGCAAGATTGGCTGATCGCCGATATGTTTCCAGATGCCCATATCAGCCAATAATATCGACCAACCGATATATATATATCGGTCAGGCCCTAATCACAACCCAAGGAGAGACTCTCAGTCCTGTGTTAAACAGGACAGTTCAGTGTCTTTCTATAAAGGAGCCCAGTGAATTACTGATAATGTTCTGTTTCACTCTTCTCACACACCGGCTGATACTAAAGTATACATAGGAGCCATGGCAAGACTTAGATGGGGTACAGCTAAATAAAACATAAACCATTATTTATTTATGAGCACACAGAATCAGGCATTAAAATGATAAATTTACAATAATAATAGGCCTTTAATTCATCAAATCTGAATTATTCAGGACAATACGTGTAATTCAGAAATCCCTTGGCGAGCTACTTGAAAGGGGGTGGAGAGCTACTGGTAACTCCTGAGCTTCAGCTTGGAGACCCATGCTGTACATGTGATTAAAGGGCCCATATTACGCCATTTTCTACTATTTAGTGTTGTTTCCTCATCAGAGACAGACCTGGAGATGTGTTTTGTTTCATTCACACGTCAACAATTATTTTAAAAGGAGCTCTGTTTCAGCTGCTATTGTACTTATGAATAAAGTGTAATCTATTTATTTAGCAATTTTAGTACATTGTCTTGGAAAAATTGTGTGTGTGTTTTTTATATATATATATTTAATATGCATTGTGATCTTAGCCAAGTGTGATGGATGAATTTAATTAATTATTTATGGAACAAAGCCATTCTGCACTGGAGCACTGTAACACTTTATTTTGTAATTGTGTTTTAATAAGTGTTTATTTGCACATAATGTGGATGAATGAAATGTGAAATGTGGGACCAGCCTCTCAAATCTGCAAAACAAATTTACCAATGAGTACAAATAAAGCAACCTAACCTAACATTTAAACGCACACCTTATGATGTCCAGAAGTGCTCCACTGTGTTTTTAAACTCCATACACTTTCACTAGAATCATTTTGATGATTTCAGTCTTTGAATCGCCAGACTCGACTGAACTAAATGTAAAAGGTAACTGTTGAAAACTTCTACTTTGTGACAACACAAATTAGAGCAGAGCATTTTAAGGTTTGGAGATTTAGCCAGACTAATAAACCAGAATGACTTAAATACGTGTGAATGAAACAACACAACTCCTGGTATGTTTTGGATGAGGTAACAACATTATAACATGGCTTAAAGCTCACAAGAATCCTTTTTTTGTGTAATATAGGCTCTTTAAGCAGTGACTCAAACATCCACTTCTGGTCAAATCTGGTCAGCATTTTATGAACTTGAGTCTTCCATAATGTTCAGTGCACAAAACTTTTAATATCACTTCCTAGCAACAGTGCTTACTCACCTGTCTGCCTCTGCCCATTGGTGTTTCGCCATAACAGATCATCACATTATTGGTTTTGGCCCAGCCTTGGTCAGTGCAGGCAGGTGTAGATCAATATATGTAAGGTATGAGCTAAAGAGAATGAGAGTTGGGGCAGAGAAATGGAAGCGCATACGGAGCACAGAAGTTTGGGTTTGGTATGAATCATAAGTCCCCTCATCACAGTCGGACTCCCAAGGTCTGAGATCAATACCAACAATACGTCTGCTGTCTCATAATGTCTGGGGTTTTGTGAGTGAACTATTCAGCTCCATTTTCAAATGCAGAATGATAAATTTTCAATTCATGTTAAACGAGTAAAAGCTTTAAAACATTTTAGGTTGGAACATTTATATTTGCACAGGGCTATTTCTTAAAAGATACCTGGAGTAATATGTTTCATTCACTCATAATTTCAGCCCTGAAATTTCCAGTCTCCACTGAACAAAATGTAAAATGCAACTACAAACGAGAGACTACAGATAGTACGTAATCAATGGGTTAATTCTGGCATATTTGCATTGTATGCTCATTAATAATGAATTAATCAATTATTAATAAATAATACAAACGCGCAGTTATATTCTAATGCAGTTTACAGTTAGACACATAATGCAACTGTTCTCTGTGCAGTTGACTGGGTATTTTAGAGATCATTTTGTGCAAGTTACACATTTTATTTACCGTGCTGAAGAAGTCATGTAGTGTGGACAAAATGGTCACAGGGATCAGGTTTATTTTTGTCAGGTTTGCCATTTAAAACCGTGGCAAAAGACATACATTAGTGGCCAGCAAGGTTTGATCTCTCTTCAGACAAGATGAAAAACATGGCCATCCACTCAAGTCAATGCGCCGTGCTCAATGGCGCGTGCCTCCAGATTAGCCTAACCCGACTAGGTACTTCTGGTGCCTCTCGCCACACCAGCTTTGACCAGTCAGAGCGAGAGTAGCTAGAGTAGCTAGAGCAGCGCTAGAGCGGAGCCAGAGTTAATGAATGAAAAGCAGTTTTCAAGACAACTGAAGAATTTTGCGCTGAGAAAAAGTTTATAATCTAAAAAAAAATTTAAAGCTGTAGGTGCCCTGTCAGATGAACATTTTCAAACACAGTTTGTGATTACATTGAGCTCCGTTGGAAAAATCCTTTCTGAACAGGGATTTTTTCACTGAAGTATCAATGAGTAAGCCAAATCAAGACAGCTCCAAGATACCAATAACCTAGTTATTTTAATAGATCCATGAACATGCAGGCTGTTGTGTTCTGAAAGAGGCCAGAGGCAGCTGCACACATGTAAAGCAGGATGTGTCACACTCACTACAGCCTCTGCTCAACAGGTACAAAGTAATAAGTATACCAAAAAACAAAACAAAAAACAAAAAACATTACAAACTTATTCAAAATGGAAAATCTTACAAAATAAAACATTTTATCACTGTTGTGTTTTGACAATGTTTACCAAAAAAATATTTTGCTACAGTCACATGAGACTTTTAAATTGTGGATCACTGTCATATCATTAGTGCCAGTTGAAATATTTAGGGAGAAAATATTGTGAAGAGTGGTGACAAATGCAAAAAGATGTGCCAGAAATACAACAGATCTGGGTATTAGTGGATATGCCCTGGTAAATTGTGTTTGGAAAACTTGCACCATATTGGCTGTTCACGGCTGACTGGAGGTTTGGCTTCATGGGCTCCTGTAAGGCTCCTATTGGGACTCTGACAGGTGTGTGTGTGTGTGTGTGTGTGTGTGTGTGTGTGTGAGTGAATGTGTGAGTGTGTGTGCGCCTATTGCACTGAGAGGAGAAGAGAATAGAAAATGTAAAGTGGTAGGAATTACACCAGCTGGAATGATCTCAATATGAATAAAAAGTAATCTAAATATGAAATAAACATTTAATTTCGGGTTAACTCATTCAACCCTGTTAAGCTGTAATGTGTTTGTAGTGTCTAGTGATCAGGAAGAATCTGTGCACTGTCTAAAGCTCCACTGTGCAACATTTCAGACAATAAATACACTAAAATTAAAGCTTTGATGGACAGTCCAAGTTGCAAGGCATTTCTGTGAAGATTTTTTTTTTTTATCATTCTTTTCAGACTGAAACTTTAATTTAGTAGAATCTAGTTTAAATATACCATATATATTCACGGATTCATGGATATATACAAAAAAGTTGTTTTTTTTTAGGTGATGGAATGATGAAAAAATAATCTTCAATAGAATAGGCTAGTGAATACCAATCCCATATCTAGAATTGAAAATTGATTATCAACAAGTATTGCCACTGGAGAAGTCAAACCGGAATATTGCTGAACTGAATGACTTTGAGAACATAAAGAACTAATGCGAGACCACACAGTAATAAGAATATTATTGTGTTGTGTTACAAATTAAATTCTTACACAATTTACAATTCTTTCTATCACCATGCCATAGGGCTGAGCAACCTGTGATACTGAATTGTGATTTTTCTGACAAGCATTACGATTGCGATTTATGTTTTAATAACATAAGACTTCAAAGTTCACATTTTTTAACGTGTCTTCAGAGTAACAGCAGGAGAGCTCGGCCATGAGCAGGACAGTCTCGCCCTGATTCCCTCTCATTTACTCACTTTTACAAACTCAGAAACACAACTAGCATATATATTTTTACATTTCCTGAGACAACCATACAGACACAGACATTGTAGCCACTTTCTGTTAAATTCCGTAAAAAACTGCAGCTTTTCCATTTTGTAATTCTGTCAATTGAAATTCCAGTTTTGATTTTGTTTAATCTCATATCCCTACCATACTACTGAAATCTGTATAGTGTACTGTATAGATCTATCCTGTACTATGCTTAGGGTGACCAGATTTTCAAAATAAAAACTGGGTCATCCCTGGTTTGGTATATGTTATTAGGTTCTTTTTTCAGACCAAGGGTTTGTTTTTCGTACCTGACAGTTTTGACTGCTCACTAGCGGCCTTCCTCAGAGTGGTCACGTGATGTTGCTGTGACGTGTCTGGTCAGCTGATTTATACAGGTTTTGGCTCTGTCTTCCTACCGGTGGAGGCGGGACGACAGCGCCATCTGCAGTCCGACTTCCTCAGGACAGTATCCTAGGTGTGTGTGAGTAAAAAAGGCCCCTTGTCCAAGTTTATAGCCCTGTGGGCACGTTTCCATATTTTGATTGCCTCTTTAATCCAGCGCAGTTGTTTTCCTCTGTCCCAATGATGTTTGCTCCAGCTGACCGGACACATCACAGCAACATCACGTGGACCACTCTGAGGAAGGAAGTGAGCAGTCAAAACTGTCAGGTATGAAGAACAAACCCTTGGTCTGAAAAAAGAACCTAATAACATAAATTATCAGAAGATCAAATGAACCTCATTGGACTATCCCTGATTTGGGTTGGTAATAATAAAATTGTAAAACAAATGCATAATTAAGGAGAATTGTTATGCGCTCTGCACTAATGTGACATTTTCTTTGTGTTTTGGTCATTTTTAAGGAGCTTTATTGTATTTTACCTAAACAAATTACAATGTATGCCTCGCTTTACTGTTGGCAGGTATAAAATTAGTCAAAAATAAGGACACCTGGGTCATTTCTTGTATAAAACTGGGACAAACTGCTGTTTTTTTTGGGGACACAGGGCTCAAAACTGGGACTGTCCCGGGTAAACAGGGACATCTGGTCACCCTAGACTAAACTTATCGAATTTTGAGTTTTCCCCTTGGTCAACAGAACCCTGGACTCTTGCGTAACACGGCAGCTAACCTCTAACCAATCAGCTTGAGAAATGTGCAAGTCTGTAATTTCCTTTTTTAGAAGCTTGACTTGGCACACCTTGGCACACCTTGGCACGCGGTCAACTCGGAAAATTCCACTCCGAACTCAAGCTGTTTATGAATATGTGTTAGTCCCTTGTTCCCATCAGCCACCTGTCTCTCTTTCTCTCCCTGGCATCAGTTCTTTCAGTCTACCTGTCTGTTCGTTTTCCTGATCTTCCTCTCATCAAAGCGTGTGCAGAAAACGATCATGTTTCTGCACGCCGCACAGTAGTCTCCGGAGCTCCATGCCAGCAGACCTGTAACCGTCGGCAACAGCTCTTGTTTACACTGCAGATGAGCGAGACAGATCGTCACTCTGCCTAAATAGCGGCCCAAACCCCCAGACAGGTGGTGGCGACGTCGTGACTGGCAATGTGTACATTTCAAATATCGGGTGGCAGGTGGTAGCATTTTACTTGTTTTATTTTTTTATTTTGTCCCTTCTGACTTCCTTCCAGTATTCTTTTTTTCCCTCCTAAAGCGTGCAAATTTAATACAAGAGCGGCGTTCTTAAAATTCCTCGGAATTTGATGGAACTTGGCACGTGTCCAGACATTTGAATTGGGACTAGTTTATGTGAAGCGCCATATGTAGCAGCAAGATATGGGGTATTTCATGTTCCCTGCGAAATGGAATTCTAAAAAAAGACATGTTCAAAGACAATGCGTTTTAAATGGGGCAGCGCAAAGAAGGAAGAAAGGAAGAAAAAGGAGGGAGAGATGGCGACGGCTTTAAGTGAAGGTGAAGTATTGTTCGGCAACAGATCGATAAGGTTGACTAAAGAGCGGCCACTTCGATAAAAGAAGCAGCTAAAGCTATCATTTCTGAGGCCCAGCAGAAGAAATCAATGTGTTTTAAACAAGGTGATCATATTTTTTTCTACGCAACCATATGAAAACAATCCGTGCATCTGAGTTATGCAAGGTTACCATTGTTTGCTATTTGTTTTAGAAATTTGGGGAAGGTTTAAAGGTGCATTATGTCACTTTTTGTTTTTATGGATATGTCATTAGTTTGCCTAGAGTGTTCCACAGTATAACATTAAATTACAGGTGCTCAAAAATACCTATAAAATGAGAATTCTGACTGCGAGTGGGGTCGCCTCTCCACAAATCTGACCTGTAACTTGTTTCGGTTTGGTGTCCATGAAGATAGAAAAGTTTAATTTCATACAGCTTTTTTTTCATTTGTACTGAAAAGACTGTGAGGATTGACTTGACTTTGGAATAAATTTGTTTGGAAAATACAGAACAGAGCAGTGGGTATGTAGTGTTAGTGACAGTGAAAAATGGAACTGATTGGCAAAATGGCGTCTAGATCATTGTTTCCCAAAGACTGGGTCGTGACCCTCAGGTGGGTGGGTGAAGAATCCCTCAGTCGTCCAGGTAGAATCCATGAGGAGAAAAATTCAGTTTGTCGACTGGACAAAAGTTAGTTTGGTTGAAGACGTTTTGCAGCTCATCCAAGCTGCTTCTTCAGTTCTGGTCAGACGCTGGTGGACACTTCCTTATATCTGCAGGGAGGAGCTAACTAACTGAAACTAACACACCTACTTGTTTACAGTTTCTGTTAGTTCGGCCTATTGACCTGTACAGGGTGTGGGGTCTAATTAGCATAACAATTAAAGGCCATAATGGAGCTTCCACACCTCTGGACCTGACCTGTCTACACCTATTGTTCTCTTGTTTGTTTTGATTTAGGTTTGAGGATGGAGTTGTAAATAGGAGATAGATGGTGTCTGAGGCCTCCATTTCTGTTTAGAGAAGGATTCTCGTTCTTAACAAAAATGGCTTCTTTCACTCCCCTCTCAAACCAATTTTTCTCTCTGGCTAAAATTTGTACCTCACTGTCCTCAAATGAGTGGCCTGTGGCTTTTAAGTGGAGATGTACAGCAGACTGAGGTCCACTGCTGCTCTCTCGTCTGTGTTGGTACATCCTCTTGTGAAGTAGCTGTTTAGTTTCTCCAATGTAGCGTTCACTGCAGTCTTCACTGCACTGAATGGAGTAGACCAAACAAAGCAATGTGGTCTACTCCACTCAGTCAGCTTTGGTCTTTGGAAGGTGCTACAGAAATAAAGTTTGATTGATTGAAAGAACAAGAAATGGGCTACATTTAATGTCCAAATAGGCGACTTATGGATCCTTTTATTGCTGGTTCAATTACTGTTTTTCATTGTTTAAAAGTTTAGTAACACTAATTGTTCAGATAATAATAATAAAATATCCTCATTAATGTTCAATAATGGTCAAATCCACCTTTATTTTGTGATGTACAAATAATGTCTATTCACTTGGATCTCGAAGGTTTCTGACTTTTAATATATGGGACCCAAGAAAAAAAAGTTTGGAAAACACTGATCTAGATAATTAAATAAAAATAATTGTGTTTTGTTTCATTCACACATGTTTAACTCACAAACCCTGCATATTTAGACTGAGTTCTTCTCTCAAACAGAAAACACTGTTCCAAATTGTGATGCCATGTGGTAATACAGGAAGTGCTCCACTGTGTTTTTAAAATCCATACACCTTTACTAGAATCATGTGGATTATTTCAGCCCTGGAATTGCCAATCTACTGAACTAAAGGTAAAAGGAGCTGTTAACTTGATAATTACTGCTTCATGACATTACAAGTTGAAACAGTGCATTTTCAGTAGACAGACTATGATAAAGGATTACTCCAACATGTGTGCACGAAACAAAACACAACTTCAGGTATGTTTTTGAGGAGGTAATAACATTGTAACATGGCTAAAAGCTCACGAGTCAATTTTGCGAAATATTGGACCTTTAAAGCTTGCTCAAATACACACGAAACACCTATAACAAACAAACAAATAGGAAAACCCTCATTCAAATATATAGCTTCCTCTTATTAGAACAATCTTCCCTCGTTGATTCGTGCATTAACGTCTGTCTCTTCATTTGAAAATGCGCTGGTTCAATACTTACGTATCCTAATTGTTTTGGATCATTTTGTTGAATTTTGTTATTCATCTTGTTGTATTTTGTGACTATATTTGAAATGTGTCTTAGTTTTTATTCAGATTTGATTTATTATATATGTAACAGTCAAGTGTGAGTGAGTGTGTGTATGGTTGTGTTCAGTTTGTTGTTTGGTTTTTTCTATTTTTATGTGAATTTATATAGCTTATTGTCTGCCCTGTTGTATCTGTCATTTGCTGTTGAGGAGACATGAAATGGCGAGACATCTTAAAGGGCTTATCCTCCAAACAAATACATTCAAATTCAAATAACATGGTTAAAATCTCTGAAAAGTTGTTTTTGCATAACAGAGGCTGGTGTTATAGGTTTATTTCCTAGTTTAAAGTGAACTGTTTTCTGATTGGATATTCAGCTTGTTTTCAAACATTAAAGTTTGATACATTTATTTCAAGTTAGTGCCAAGAAAAATGCATAATTTACATAATCACATATTGTAAACAACATAAAGCACATTTCTCAAGGAGTGGGAAGAAGAAAAACTTGTACAAAGCCACCCTTGTTCATTATAAAATTACAGTATAGGTATGGCAGCACTTGTTTATTAACAGAATAAACTTCATACCGACAACAATAAATATATATATATATATATATATATATATATATATATGTTACCATTGTTATTATTATTATTATTAGTTAAATGTACAGTATTCTGCTATTAAATATAAAGTATTTAACCTTGATGATTCTAAAGAAAAAGAAAGTTAAAACCATACTTCTAAAGATTTTCCATTTATATAGATAGGTTTTGTGCCATATACTGTGGAAGATTATAGCCAAAGAAACATTTTTATGGAAACAAGGGCAAGTAAGAGCCAGGTTTGTGGAGATGCAAGCCCACTCAGACTAAGGACACAAGTTTTTCAGTGCTGTCACTCCCTCTTATATGCTGGTGGAATGTAACAAAGTAAAAGTAATAAAGTACCATACATTTTAGGAATTTGTACTTACTTAAGGACATTTTCAAGTGAATACGTTTTACTTTATTTTGCAGGACTGAAAAGTAAAAGTGTTTTTTTTTTTTTTTAAATTACTGTGTGAGCTGAAAAAGCTGATTTTTCATTCATAGCTTGAACAAACAATACATAAATAACAACAGCAAGAAAAAAAAAAGTTGATTGTTTCTACTAACCAAATAGAAGACAAGTCAAATACAAATCTTCACCGACATCTCCACATTTGAAGTTTTATAGATTTCAAAATCTGCATGAAATCCTTATACTTTTTACTCTTTAAGTATATTTTTAAACACAAATTTTAATAGTTTTAGTTTACATTTCATGGGATAATTTTTCTCTTTACCTAAGTTTTTTTTTTTTTTTTTTTTTGCTCTGGTATCTGTACTTTTACTTAAAGGTACAATGTGTAATTTATCTGGTTGGGGGTCCGTTACCTGCTCGTCATGTCAATATCCTGTCTGGAATGTTCCACAGTGTGACATTAAGGAGCTCTACCTTGCATTCATTCAGTTACAGGTGATTTCACAGCTCAAAAATACCAAGAAAAACAGGCGGATTTTCCTCTTCTCAGATCTGACCTGTAACTTGGTCTGGTTTGGTGTCCATGAAGATAGAAAGGTTTAACACCATACTGTGAAACATTCCAGACCGAACGATAACATCAAGGAGAAAAGCGTTACACAATGCAACTTTAAGTAACAAAATCGAGTACTTCTTCCATTGCTGCTCTCATACCATGAAAGCAAAAATATCTTCATAATTTCTAACTAATATTCGATTTATAATTTTGGTCAGTTGAAATGTACAGAAAGAAGATGGTAGAAAATGAACTGAAATATTGCTTTTCTCTTGTCTTTCTCTTGTCTCTATCTTCAGACGTCTGTAATTGGCTACTGTTGTGTCAATGGATGGTTGTACAAACTCTTGGCACGCCTCTTATCCAATCAGATTGCCTGGACTGAGCGTAGTATAAAGCCTTTTCATTGTAAGAGCTACTTTTAAACAATGGGACAAACAGCTTGGAGCCAGCCTCTTGTGGATCCAATTAAAACAACTGCTTTTGTGTTCAGAAACTCAATCGAGACACAATTGAAATTACGTCAACTGCGCCAAGAGATGTAATGAGGACCACAAGGGACATTTAGCTGAGAGAGCAATTGCAATTACGAGATGAGTACTTTTGAGGAACCCTTATATTACCTTGTTGCCCCCTGATAAAATGTATACAAGTAATTTTGGCCCCAACGATATACTGACATTTTCTAGCAGTGATTTGAGGTCACTGGAACCAACCTCCTGGCAGCGTGTTGGGGCAAAATAAATCTAGCCTACAGGTCCTTGTCTGTAACTATACTCATTACAACTCCAGTAAAGGTGCAATATGGAACTTTCCTAGTGGAGAGAACATTCCATCGTAGCATTAAAGTGTATAAGACAGGTTAGACTACTAATTTAACTACTACTAATATTAAAGGTGCACTGTGTAACTTTTCTGGTGGAGGGTGTGGTTGTTTTGTCTGGAATGCCCCGGTGTGACCTTAAACAGATCTTTCTAGCCTTTACTGAATAACTCAGGTTTTTGTTGACATAAAAACTTGCAGTCTTGTTCAGACCGGCGTGTCAAAGCGTCCAATTTATATGCAAAGTCTATGTGGATGCACGTCTAGGGCATTCTATGTTTTTGCTGCATGTCTTCAGGCGTCAGCGCAGCACGAGTCTGGCGTCAACCAATCAGGGATGACTATCCAGAGACGAAGTGACGTTATTATCCGGAAGAAGGAGAAGAAAGAGAAAGACATGGGAACCGGTGCGGCAAACCACAAATGTTAGTGAAGTATAAATATATATGCCGCAGCCACCGAGCCAATCGCCAGGACTACACCAGGACTGCACTAGGACTAAACCAGGACTAACCCAGGATTAGACTAGGACTGGACCAGGACTAAACCAGGACTGAACCAGGGCTGAACCACTGTCATTAGCGTAGTATAAATATATACACTCCGCAGTCGCTGAGCCAATCGCCTCCGCTGATGGTTTTATGTAATAAATTCACTAAAGTTACTCTCTCAGCTTGGTCTGCAATCGTTTCGGGAAAAGACCCAGACCGGGCACTTGCTTCCAGGGCAACCGACGCGCATCAAGTATTTTTCTCCCATTTGTCCACGGCTTCCAAGATGTGCGTTGGGGATGTCTAAACTCAAATGCAAAGGCGTCCAAATAGAGGTGTCTAGTTTGTTTTTTGACACCGCGGTCTGAACGGACCTTTACTGTGAGAGAGCTCGCCTCTCCACAGATCTGATAACTTGGCCCTGTGGTGTCTACTGTTCTCTATGTAGAGATAAATAAGTTTAATGCAATTCTGTGGAATATTCCAGGCAGAATTTCCATGTAAAAACGCAGATGATGAACCCTCCACCGGAAAATCTGGAAGCCGTTTTGTATCTGAAGGTGGGTCTGAGTAACTGAATTTACACTTCGCCAAAGAGAGGTGACCTAGATTATTCCTAAAATGTTATCCTAATCTGTTGTATTTATTAAAAACTCTCCAGAAACATTTCCAGACTACCTCTTCCACCATGGACCACTTCTGAAAAAATTAAGAAATACCTTTAAAGACTACAGGGACTAAAACTGAGGGAGTCTGAAGGAAGGTAAACATAAGGAAAGCTTGTGTAGGTCTGTATGTGAAGCAGCAGTGAACAGATGTGGTGGTTTAATCTCTGAGTACAAACAGTGGTGGGAGCCTGTACAGCAGCCACACAAACAGCTGTCTCAATGACAAGGAACACAATGGACCATCAAAGACTCTGCAAATGTCCTGTGCCACGTCTCAATGCAGAAAGGGCTTGAAGTGTAAAGCATTTTATATTATACTACACGCTAAGGTTTTTGTTTTTTTTTTCTTTCTGCTGAATCAGAAAGAAAAGAAATCAAAAAGTTGTTGATTAAACATATCCATCTTGCATTTGTTCACTTACATGTGTCCATATATATAAAAAAAAAAAACTTACTTAAAAACATGGATTCTTACTTAAGTGGAGTCGCGTCTCCATAGATCTAACCTGTAACTCGACCTGGTGCCCGTTTCCATATACATATCCATACAGTAGACCTTTAATATCAAACTGTGGAACATTGCAGGCCAAGCAATAACATCTCCACAGATACAAGCAGAGAACCAAAGAGGGAATCTAATTTATTTTTATTTTTTAATGTGGGCCTAATGTTAAAGTAAATGTTGGCTTCATACACCACAGATAAATTGTAAGATATGAAATGTCAAAATAAATAAAATGTCACTGTGTATTGTCTGCATCTAATTTTGAAGTGTTTGTTTTATCATCACTGAACCAGGAAGTGTGCTGTTAGCATTACCGTGATAAAAAAAAAAATAAAAAACTCTGCTCAGGCCGCCAAAAGTTGGAAAAAGTACATATAAACTCATCACAGTGAGTATTTAGGATGCAAGTAATGTGTATAATGTTTACAATTAATGTTCATGTGTTTAAGACAGTAAAAATCAGGTACAGTGTCTTTAATGAGTTGTTTTATCTAATATTGCTTATCTGTTCTTTTCTTTTTGGAGTGACTTTGCATGTTTTGATGGGTTTCATGTGCCATCAACCAAAACAAGTGTAATAATAGATCCTGAAGCCATTGTCCTGACCAAGGTCCTGACACAAGATGGAAGAGGGAGCTCAGGAGATGAATGGGTCCTGCTCCTGACAGGTTGCTCCAGTGACACTGACGAATGGGCCAAAACCTGATGAGAAATTCCCCTACTGAAACAATATAGTACATTTTTAACTTGTACTTTGACTGTGAAGTGCACAGTCACTTCTGTGATGAAGGATGTCGCCTGCTTGTTTCCATAAATATTGCTTTGCTTGAATGTCCACAGTATGGCATCTTTATTCCACTGCAGGGTGCAGGATCTCCTCTTCTTAGAGATGGACTGTATCTCGGCCAGGTGGCAACATGTTCTTATCTCCAGGGCAAAATTTAAAGCAGGAATAAGAAACATTTTTACCTTATTAAACATCTGTGTAAGTGTCCGTCATCTCCACATGCTGTCTCCATGTGGAAAACCAGCCTTACAATATGGCTGACTCGACCTGAAGAGAGTTCTCCTGGGAAATCCTGGATCTTTTTATTTTTTTGGCAACACAGTGTGATGTTTTTTGTATGTGATTATACCATGGATAAGGCATTCCCCCTGTCCCACCTTAAGACTGACTAGTGGCTGCTCCAGGTCCTGCAGCTCCCGGGAGCTTGGGCCCAGAAAGAATTCTCCCATAGAAGCACAAAACATTTAAGGATTCAAACTGCCCATCTTCGGCTGACAGGGCATCCAGAACTGGGTCGTATTTTGTACAAATTTTACAGATACAGACTTTTCTATTTTCACAACATAAATTTAAAAAATGTTTAAATCCTCAAATTGCCTAAAGGTTAGCATTGTAAGACTTAGCCTAGCCCCGCTCTAGCAGCTCTCACTGTGATTGGTCCAAACACTCCACGCCGAGCACGTATAAATGTCACACGGTTGGGAGGAGCTAGCCCCTGATGACGAAGTAAATACAGAAGTGAATATTTTTTATGGCCCCATGTGCCATTGAGCACAGACCACTGAAAACAATATGGCGCCATCTTGGATTCATCTTCCAGATTTTATTATAGTTCTATGGATTATACTGCCTAATTTAATCAAAAAATTAAAATAAAAGACTGAGTCTGTTCCCTGTCAGTGTATTCTCATAAGGGAGCTGCAGGGGGAGCACTGTTGCTGAAAGGTCTGCTTCAATGTCATACAGTGGAATTTTCCAGACAAAGCACTCAGTGGAGACCGGCTGCGGACACTAGAAGAAAAGTTATATAGTGAACTTTTACGTCCATGTTTTCCAATCTTATGTTTTGTTGAAAAGAAAGTTACATAATTAAAACCTTCAATTATTGAGGTAATCACAAAGCAGATCATCTTTTGTTGCATCTTTGAATAATCATTTCCTTGAAGGTTGTAACAAAGACATTGTAATTCACAGGCGTTGAACAAATTGATTTGGCATTTGGATACACAACGGGCCCAAATCAATGGACATGTGGCCTTTGAGTTTGATTTAAACTTCAGGAGCACATCTAACCTCATTATCTGTTCGGTTCAGCACATTTACTAACTGTATGGAAGCCTAGAATACTGTAATGAGACAAACCGTGTGCCATGTTTCAGAAGAAGTGGACAAAAGGAACACACTAAAGAAAGATATTCCTGAAATTCCAAACTTGCAAGCTGCCCAATACTTCAGAAGCTCTACCAAATCAGCTATAATGTTAAAAGTGAAAAGTAAAAGTAAGTAAAAGAAAAAAAAAATCTGAAAACAGAACTAGTTTGTAAATAGTTTGCCATGGTCCAAAGTTCTTTCTCAGTTACCTTATGCATTGCGAGCATGCAGATTCAATTCAAGTTTATTTATAAAGCACATTTAAAACAACTTCAGCTGACCAAAGTGCTTCACATACAAGTCAACAGATTATTCAAGGTGATTAATTTCTAAATGTTTTTCACAACTTAAAGACGTCAGAGCACATGACTCAGATTTTAGACTTCACTGTACAGGCTTCCAGTTCATTTTAGAGTTGAGTTTAAGATTGTATTGTTTTAAAGCTTTGAATGGACTGGCCCCACATACATATATGCATCTGAGACCTCATCCAGATTTACACCCCTGCACGCACTCTGAGGTCTGAGGGCCAGGTCCAGCTTGTGGTGTCTAAAATGGGACTTAAAACCAAGGGGGACAGGGCCTTCTCTGTGGCTGGACCTAAGATCAGGAACACTCTGCCCCCTGCCTGACCAGCCAGTTGTTTCTACATTATGTTTGAATTCCAGAAGGGTCTGGATCCGGGCAATAGAGCATGAAAATCCTCCTTTCTAACTTGAGGCAATAGAACCACAGCTGCTAATTTGTAGTTCATGTCTCTCAAATGCTGAAGATATCTTCAGTTGAAAATTCTTGTAATATTCAGAACAAAATACATTTTTTTACCTGAGATACATAATAGTTTGGTGCATTGATTCTGTAAAAATTCATGTTGTCCTTTAAGTTGTTTTCTCCTCTTTTTAACATGTAAACCTCTATGTTTGTTTTTGACGTGAAAAGAGCATGCGTCTCTCTTATTGATTAAAGGGACAGTTCAGAATTTTGGACATAGGATCTGATTTCCTAGTGAGGGAGTGTTGGAGACGTGTGGAGACACTTTTTAAAATATTCCACCCAGTCCTTGTATTTGCAGAGGTCATTGGTGCTAGGTTAGTGCATGTCAATGGCCATAGTTATCCTGCCACTAAAAACAGTTTTACCCACTCCACAAACCACCCAAAGCAAAACTATTATTACGCCAGACTGTCGATGTAAATGTCTGTGTTGATAGAATAATGTTTGAAATAAAACTAACCTTGCACCGCATGAACCATTTCATGTTGAGGGACTATTTTCTCAGGAATTTTACTGTGCCTGTAAGAAAGGTGCTAGGTGTTATCAGTCCACCACTGCCAAGCTTTCTATCAGGACGTACAACTCGCTGCTGCTTCTCAGACAAAAATCCTTCAAATGCAAGGTTTTTACTTCTAAAATTATTCTAATAGCACTGCCATTTACATCGACAGTCTGGCGTAACAATAAATCTGCTTCAGGTGTTTTGTGGAGTGGGTAAGACTGTTTTTAGTGGCAGGATAACTATGGCCATTGACATGCACTAGCCTAACACCAGCGACCTCCTAAGTCTTATCTTAATTCCTACTTTTGTTCTCTGGCTTTTATCACCAAGTGAGCTGTGTGGTCCTCTGTGTCGTCTGTTTATTTATTTTACTTATTTATTGCTGTTTAATGCTTTAACCTTTATTAAATTTTATACTGGTTTTATTATTTTAGGATTAGTATGATAAATTTTTTAGCAATTATACCTTTAATTGTGTTCTTTTTATGATTCCTGTTTCTGGAAATTGCTTTGTTTGTAAAATGTACTATATAAATAAGTGGCTATGGATAGTTGATAACAGTTTTCCTCACTATCCCTGTTGTTATTTCATTTAGCAGCTTCACGCAACCCTGACGCCATATTGCCAACACAACAACGCTGTGTTTAATTCTGCATTTAGAGCATGTCCCCGGAGCCGGCGCGCGTGTGGAGGTACCGCAGGTGTGTGTGGTAAACGGGTCGCACTCCTGGCTGTCAGTCCTGGTTTCTTTCCAGAGCATGAAATATTCAAAACCATTACAATGAGCCCTCATCAAGTATTTACAAGGAACCTGTCCGCACCTCTTTGAGCTTTGTGATATTAAATGAAGGAACAGTCGATCAACGCCTTTTAATAATGCAGTAATAGTCTGCATTACATGAATGGTGAGCAGCCAGTGTTGATTCATGCATCCAGCTTTGTACAGGAAGTCTTTCGGATGTTCAGGAACGCAAGCGGAATTGCAAAGTGACAGGTTTTAGCGGAAATGTTGAACTAGCATCCACACACCAGAGACATAATAAGCTTTTTTTGGAGTTTAGAATTAAATAATGATGTGACATTTGAGACCGAGTCGGATCTTTTGAACGGTTTCTTAAAGGTGCATTGTGTAACTTTTCTGAGTCTACCACTTGCTTTTCTTAGGGGAGATGTTCTGGCTTTGCAGAGGTGGGGACTTGCAAGTCATGACTTGGACTCGAGTCAGACTGGAGTCACTATTTTTAGGACTTGAAACTTGTCTTCATAAAATGGACTAAGACTTGGGACTTGACTCGGACTTGAGAAGACTTGATGCTTTTCCTAAAAATATGTATGTTTTTATAAAATACTTTTCTCTTTACAGTTGATAAATGCGGTGCTTAATTTTACAGGAAAAAAATAGAACATGTCCCTCCCACTTCTCTGTTTGTTACTTTAGATGTAACTGAAGTACTGTGAGATGATATCCTCAAATGTACTGCAGTATATACAGTACAATACAGTAATATACAGTACAATACAGTAAAACAGAGGGAACTACATAGTACATGATCCTTCCATCTCAGTGCAGACTACATGACAAAATAACTGTTATTTAGCACTTTTAAATCTTAATTCTTTCTATTCTGACCATAATGATTCACACTAAGATCTTGTCAAGACTTTAATTTCTTCAAGTTCTTATATAAATACTCACATATACCATGACTTTTTAGAATTTACTTTAAAATTCTTATAAATTGCTGAAATCTAAGCTATATTTTGTACTTTGGTTTAAAGACTTAAAACGACTTGAAGCTCAAAGCAGACGACTTGGACTTGACTTGGAGTTATGGGCCAGTGAATCGAATCTCAACTTGGACTTGCCTGTATTTGACTTGGAACTTGACTTGGACTTGAGGTCAAAGACTTATAACTTACTTGAGACTTTCAATACTACGGCTAGGTCCCACCTCTGTGGCTTGGTCTGAAATGTTTCACAGTATGGCATTAAGCTGTAAGCACCAAAGCTGTAACCATTAATCTAATTTAGGTTGTATGTGTGTGTGTAAAGATGTGGGAGTTTTAATCCATGTCAAGTTTTGGTGTTGTCGCTCATTGTCATTTGTCTGTCTTTTTCAAGTGAAGGTGTATGGAGTTTAAAAACACAATGGAGCTCTTCCTGTATTACAAGGTAGACAGAGTGTTTTTAAAGTGTTTGTGGTAAATTTGTAAATGAAACAAAACACAACTCCAGATACAACATTATAACATAGATCAGAAAATAACGTCATATTAACATCAAAATGTGGAACTGTTCAGATGAAACCCCAAACAAAAAGTGACATATTGACCCTTTACCAACTAACTACCACTTGCAGACACACCGTATCAAAATTTATAAGGCTAACTTGGATTTAGTGCATGTATTTGGTGCAAAGAAACGTATTTGGAGGCAGAAGATTAGCTGTGGTAATCCATAGTGAATTGAAATAAAAAGTAAGGAAGACATGCCTTAGTGTACGACTCAATTTGATCTACTGCACTGCTGTAACTTTCAAAAGCTGTCATACGCAAAAGATGTCATGCTAAGCTTCAGCACAGCCAGGAAAGCGTTAGAATTTCCAAGCAAAAAGCGTAAAAAGTACTCTTAGATACATGGATGAAATGGCTCAATTTTCTAAGATTTTTCGTTCAGTGGAGATTGGCAATTCCAGGACTCAAATTATCCAAATGACTCTAGTGAAGGTGTATGGAGCTTAAAAACATAGTGGAGCACCTCCTGTATTACTGCATTACAACATGACATCACATCACATAGTACTGTTAGATACATGGATGAAATGGCTCAATTTTCTGATCTATCAACCACTATTCCACGGTATATGATTTTTTTCTGATCAAATGAGAGCGATTATTTTGGAAACCGGCACCACTTTAGTCTGCAATGAAAACCAGAACATTATCAGGCAGAAATGGTGGAATAAAAGAGGAAGTAAGAGAAGAATAGTTGGTGTGATGGAGGATGCCTGAAGCCTAATCAAGAAAGGAACAAAGTGTACACTCAGCTATTTCAGCACCATATTGATTTTTAAAGAAACTGTATCATGCGAAATGAACTTTTTATGTTAGAATTTAATATATTTCAAAGAGGGCGTATTGTGCAAAATCCACTTTTTGGAGATGTCTTTCATGTTATAAAGTTTTTCTCTCTTGAAAAATATGTCCGAAGAGGTATTAGATGTCATCCATGCATGTTTGAGTAGTTTAGTGATCTCTCCTGAACTCTGTTTAATGTAAGAGCCTTTCCAGTGCTCAGCCCATGCTCCCACACGACAATTCTCCATAAATACAAAACTGTACACAACCTTGACAAACCCGATGTGAAGTAGTTTCATTAGTGGAATGCACACTGATTGTGTTTAATATCACTTTGAAGGGGGAGTGACTTAGTGTGGAGAGCAAAGAGAGGGGGGACTTGTCAAAAACAAACAAAAGTGAAACTTATAAAACACGTTACTACTTTATTTGCACCAGATACAGCATTTTCAACACAATTAAAGTTAACATGGTGATCTAAATATGATATGTGTTAGCAGTTAATACCCCATGGAAGTGGAATACCCCCTCTACCACAAAAGTTGCATAGTATAACTTTAATTAATAAATACTGACAAATGTTCATTTAAAAGGCCCGCATTATGATATTTTCTGATCTGTTTCCTCATCAAAAACATACACAGAGTTGTGTTTTGTTTCATTCACAGATATTTAACACATAAACCTTGCATATTTAGTAGTGTCATAGTACTCAAGATCGCTTTTTTACTGTCTTGGTTTCGTCTCAGACTCAAGAGCATTTGGACTTGGTCTTGTCTCGGACTCGAGGTTTGACACTCAGCAAGTGCGATCATATTTCACTTCAGACGGTAAATGCGCATAGGCTGCTAAATATCAAGGCAAAACCAGTAAGATAACTGTAAATGTAACTGTAAATGTTATGAACTTTGAAACCCACTTAATTCATTTTGAAGTTGTTTTCTGTGAAGTGCCAGTGGAAGCGGGATTAAAGAACAGGTTCTCAAACTGTGGGTGAGGGTCCAGAAAAGGGGGAACAGAGTGTTTCAATCAGATCAAATGGAGATAGATTTATAAAAAAAAAACAAAACTGATACATATACATGCCAAAATAATGGTAAAATACAAATAAATGTAGGAAAACTAAAATGGTCTTGATTTGGTTTCGATGGGCCGTGGTCTCGATCTTGTCTCGGTCACGACTCTCAGAGGTCTTGGTCTTGCCCTGGTCTCGGGTCTTGGGTGCCTGTGGTCTCAGACTGGTCTCGGTCTCGATTTGTGAGATCTTGACTACAACATAATATTTAGGTTGGACTTCAAAATGTAGCTGTTAATTTGAAAACTACTGCTTCATGACTTCAAAAGGTGGAACAGAGCATTTTGAGATACAGGCCGACTAATAATAAATAGTTTCTCAAACGTGTGCGGATGAAACAAAACACAACTTCAGCTTTGTTTTTTGATGAGGTAACAACATTATAACATAACTTAAAGCTCACAAGAGTCAAGTTTGTGTAATAGAGGGCCTTTAAATAAATGGCAGACGGCAAACAAATGGTTCTTTTCTCAGATTTCATCACAGCTGATTTAGCAGAACATTAAAGTGGCTGACCACAATGTGTCAGTCATAGTTGAATGAATTTGTTGCTTTTCATAACACTGCCGTATTGACGGAGAGTGGTGTTTGAACTAGTTTATTTTTGAGGGAACTTGCATTTACAATTCATCCTTGAGTGTTGCCCAAAAGACCATTGATCATTGAGTGTGTCTAGACTTTAGAAATCTGCTTCTTCTTGTAGATTCGCTTCACAGTGGCTCACAACATTTTGCACCACACTGAACACAACTGCGCTTCTAAGAAGTAAACAAATGTACTTTTCTCAATGTTTTCCAAAGTCTTTGTTTAAATATACTTTGATTTCCTTTTTGGGCTGAACTATATTTCTTATCTAGACAGTAAACAATAATAATAGTAGTTGCCTATGTTGGTGACTTGAAATGTAAAATTGCACTATGTAACTTTCACTCAGTCTTTGGTTTGATTGCAAGATGCTTTAACTTTTGATGGATGGTATAAAAATATTTGTTGATATCATATTCTACATCTGATTTTCAAATAAATGAACTGAAATTTTAGTTTTAAAACAAAGTTTCCATTGAGATCTAATTTACTTAAAAAGGAAAAAAAAATGTCCAAAATGACCTCTCTTCACAAATAACCAGAAAATTCAAACCTATTTTTGAGATTTCCCAGATATGTGCAATTTTGGTTGTTTTTACATATTTAATGCCATATGAAAATATTACAGGAGTTAAAACATGAAAAACAGTAACAGCAACAGCAGCTCAGGGGTGAGAGTAGCTCACTTGGTAACTTGGAGCGTTCGTCCTTTGATCCGAAGGTTGGTGGTTTGAATCCTGGTCTCAGTATAAACATCATTGGTACAGTGGTCAGATCCAGTAATCCACAGGTTGGCAGTGTAATTTCAGCTCCCATAGATGAATACTGTTGCTATATCCCTGAGCAAGACACTTAACCCACCACACCCCAATGTCCGTGTACACTGGCGTATGAATGTGTGAAGGGATTAGTTATTTTTTGATGTAAAGAGCTTTGAGTGCTTTGAAAATGGAAAAGCACTTTATAAAAATGTGACCATTTGCCATCTAGTTCATTTTTTCAATGGTCTAAAGCAGCGGTCACCAAATTTTTGGGGGCCGGGGTCGGACGTATAATAGAATTGTTTGACCCTGACGATGCAGATTATATTTTTTGAAAACTGCCAAACTTTCTTTACATATCAGACAAACTGCACGGTCATCCACTGTTCTTTGAAAACTCGGCACTCTCTGTCAACTTTAACACTTGACATTTTGCTGTCCTTTACTGCACTACAGTACTTGATCCTGAGCGTGTCAGATGACGAAAATTCAGAAATACGTCAAATAATTATTTAAATGTAAATATAAATACTTCATATAAATATATTTTTTAATTGAACAAATCAACAAAATACAAGTTTGCAGAGTTGTTATTATGTGCCAAAAAGTCATTTTAAAAAATAGGCCATGACAACTTTTGAGGATTGCCTCAAAGGGCCAGTTCGAGTGGTGGGGGACCTTCATTTGATGACCCCTGGTCTAAAGTTATCCCTCACTCATCTTATGCATTCTGAGCATTCAGATTACTTACCAAGACCACAATTTTCACAAGCCCGAGCAGAGTAAGCATTAAAGCTAACAGCAACTAACATTGCACTTAGAACTTATGTTATACATAAAACATTTTCTTTCTTACCTTTATGTAAGTAAACTACAGAAAAAGTTTCAAACTGATATCTGTTTTTTTCCTTTTCACCTGCAGCGTCTCGCCTTAAATTTAACTTTGTTTTCAGAGATTCACAACATCCCACACATGGTTCATTAATCACTTGTGCTTCCTATAGAGAGGCCTGTGTTGTTGGCACAGTCTCCTTGGCCTCCTGCTTATTTTTAGTCCGGCGCATTCAAACCACACTGTTCTATTCCTTTGTATTGCATTTCTTTTGTCATAGCTGATATCCAGTCCATTGACATCATTGAGAGCTGAGAAAATGGTGGCCCAGATGCACTGTTCAAACTGTACAGGAAGGAAATGTGCGGTGGTTATTCGAGCTGGCGACATTATTTCAAGACTTTATTTCTATTTCCTTTTTCCTGGCATAGTGCTGGCTGCTTCCCGTCTCCTATAGCGATCAAGAAAGCCAATGCCGACCACATGATCACCCACAGCAGACGTACAATGCTAATTTACAAGTGAAAAACACATCAAAACCGCAGCTTTCCCCATTCATACATTTCCTCGATCTCTGTCACACAGCTGCACCAGGAGACCCATGTGTTTGTCTACTGGGAATGTGGAAGGTGGAAAATGTATTAAAATCACAGACTGTATAAAGAAGTGGACCGAGTGTGACGTCACCTATAGCGTTCTGCTCCAGACCGCAAATATCACAGCAACCATGGCAATCCGGAGTGAGGCTGCTCAAAGTAACGCCCCTTCCCACACTCACCGCTGATTTAGTAGGGAGTGGGCGCTTGGCTAGGCTGTCAATCAAACCTGTTGCTAAAGCTGACCTAAAGAAAGAAAGAAAGAAGGCGTCCGTTTTGTCTGTTATTAATGCTCATAACTTGATTTATGTATAAAATAAAAAATAAAAACACCAGGATCATGTAGGGTGGGTTAATATAACATTTTAAGACCAAAATGAGGCTCGCAGCAGAGATTAATTAGAGTGAATTAGAGTGGATGAAGCCCCATGCTCTCTTTCTATTTGGAACATGGTGGGTAGTGGGTTTTTCATTTATATGTACAGTCTATGATTACAATGTTGTTCAAAAAATGTGTAAATTTGAACAACGAGTATTTCATAACTCATTTTCATAGTAAAAGGTGGTTGGAAAAAGAGAAAATATCATGATGATGGAACTTTGAAGGTAATTGGTAATTGAAGCTTTATCACAGCGAGCCCAAACCGCAATGCTGCTCTGTGATTGGTCTGTCATACTGGTAGGTCGGCCCGATTGGGACAGAGGGAGCCAGGCCAGATGCTTCTCAATACTTTGTGAACTCATAAATATTGTAAGAATTAGTCTTGCTGGTATGGTGGCAAAATTGGTATTGTAAATAATGTAATGTCAATAAACGACTGATATATATATTTTTTTCAAATGAAACAGAAAATGCACATCAAAGTTCTTGGTCTGGTTTGGTCTCCATGAAGATAGAAAGGATGAATGCCATACTGTGAAACATTCCAGACAAAGCAATAACATCTCTATTTAGAAAAGCAATTCTTCTATGTTATAATCTTGGTCAGGACTACCTTAGCTAGAGGGTTTGACCTATTGTGCATGTTTTGGGTTGATGGGGGAAAACTTAGTGCCTGGAAAAAAAACATCCAGACTCAAAGCTTGTATGTCCAGGGAATCAAACTAGGACTCTTCTTGGTATCAGTATTACCTTAGTTCTTCTTCTTTCTTTATTCTTGCATCTCCACATGCTTCTTCTATCACAGCAGGGAGGAGATTTAACACCACACAAGTCTGAAAATGACAAAGCTACAGGCATGCAATATAACGAGGAAGAGCTCGACAGAAATACAGAGGTGCAAAGTGGATGTAGATTCATATAGTGGCGGATGATATGGACTGGAGAGGAGAACAGAACCTAATAAATATCTGTGAAAAGGTTGGCTGTTGATGTAATGTAGCACAAATGCAGATCTGACAATCACAGCTCACAAACAAATCATGTTGTCAGCAGTGTCAGATGTGTAGTTTATCACATATTTGGCTGCATTTGCTTTTTTTTAGTTGGACAGTTCTCGACTGGCTCCAATTGAATTTTGTATGCTCATCACAAACATACCAGGAGTTGTGTTTTGATTCAGTCACACATGTTTAACTGACAAACCCTGCATATTTAGGCTGAGTTCTCCTATCAAACAGAAAAGACCCTATTCCAACTTTTGATGTCACCTTCATAAATTTTCACCATAATCATTTGGATCATTTCAGCTCTGAAAATGCCAATCTCTACTGTCCTAAAGGTAAAAGGTGAGCTGAAAACTACCACTACACAAAATATCAAATGACATTTCAAGTCAAAAAATACTAATACAGGACAGCAAATCACATTCTGTTTACTTAACAATTTTAACTAATGGGTTTGTTTCTAGAGTGAAACCCACAAGTTTCAAAACAACTTTTAATTGATACTTTTGATCTTCAAAAGTATTCAAGTTAAAGTATTGACTGTGACTGATAACATTAGTTGCCTGAAGAGAGCATTTCAGATGTGTTACTGAGGATGTGATTGCAAGCCTCCTCTTCCTGTTTCTTCCTGAAGTGTTTTGCAGATTTTGCGGACACCACAGAGCCACTGACCTTTGGGCGTGAAATGTCATCACATCATTATGGTGGACCCATTACTCACTGGTGTGAAATTTGTCATCATTATCATCCAAATGATGCAGCCAAGGCCAAAAATTTAGCCCCCTCAGAGAATGTATGTCAACCTGTAAAAGTCAACATTTTAGTGTTAAAGTATCCCCCGAGGAAAGAAAGTCCACACAACTTTGTATTTTATCATTAGTATGTTATGATAACTCCTAATAAATAATATTTGTCCATTCTGAATATTTTCTCTCTCTCCTAAACTTAACTAAGGCTGAACTTTTGCCAAGTCCTGCCACAGTGCTGATTTGTCACATTCATCCCATTCACAATAAAGTCACACAATGTTTTTTTTTTTTTTACTTACTCTGAGCAGGCTTGCATCTCCATGTCATAACCCAAATAGCAACTTTAGCGGTTATTAGAGGAACAGAGTTGAGCTGAGTCGACTTTCAGTGCAGACCCAAAAGTGCATTTATTTCACCAGCAAAAAAAAAAAAAAAAGTAAAAATATTTACAAGGAAGACAAAGTTAAGGCAGTGACCAACACAGCCACACACAGCACCTCCACTTACCCCATTTACTCATTTCATTTTCTGTTACAGGTCTCTCACTGAAACACCATATTTTAATCGATAAAGTATCAATAAACATTTTAAAACTTTGCATTTGTTTGTCATTATTGTCACCACCTATGTAATGGACTGGCTATATTACACTCCTCACAAACCTGACTCATTGACCTGACACTTGGCCTGGGGGGGTCTCCTCCTGCTTGTTTCTGTGGAAATGTTGTTCCTTTCATGATAAACTTCCACAGTATGGCTTAAGGCCCCATTCACACTAGTACGTATCTGAGTAGTTTTTGTTGTGGATGCAGTGTGCGTCCACACTAATCCAATGGAAAATGGCTCCAGAGACGGAACGATCTGATGCTGCCAGCTCCCACGACTTCTTCTGAGTACAGATCTGATCCTGCACTGTGTGGACACCTGAAAATGTTAATATGTGGATGTAGGTCTATGTGCAGCGAAGACTAGAATATATGTCCATTCATATATACGGTCTATGTGTATGTCCTGCAGATGTGTAATCTCTGAAAAATGGAACATGAACCATCTCCAATGCGATAGAAGCACAGAACAGACTCACCATTAGCAGAACACCCCTCTGTCACAGAGAGAACACATATATTCCACTGAGTCCTGTCCTTAAGTCTGACAGAAGCTGAACCGCATCAGCGCACAATAGCCAGCTGTAAATTAGTCATGTGGTTTTAAGTTTCATTTCTGTAAAACCTAAATGAATATGCTCAAAGCTGTGTGGATATGGAAGGCTTGCGGACACAGAAATGATGTGTCTGGACGCAGATCGTTTCTGATACAGTGATACGGTGATTAGTTTCAGTGTAAACGTAGTCGAAAACACCAGTAGATGGAAACTGTAGAGTTGGTTGCAGCAGTGGTCATCTGGACATTGTTTTTGTGATCAAGACGTTACAGCTCTGACCCTGAAGCCATTTTCAATTTGATGGAAGTGGCTTGAAGCACTAGGCTTTATCTTAAGTTAAGGAGTGAAACTGACTTGCCATTGTTTACCTTGTTTACTTTCTAATATCATTATGGGTCATTTTGTCCTTATGACCAATGTCCAGATAAGCACCATTGAAACGTCTCTACATTGAACCACTCCTGGATCCATGAAGAATGTTCCGAAGTATGGTTTAAACTTGAAACACAAATATAGTATAATGCCATCATCAATGTTAAAGTTTAAAGGTGCACTATGTAGCTTTTCTGGTGGGAGATTAGCCCCCCGCTTGTCTCCATGGAGAAGTTATTGCTTTGCTATGGCTCATAGTTCAACAGTCCATCAGTTATACTGCAATAAACAGGGAGCACAAATGAGTGATTCTTGTGAACTCGTTGTACCTAATTAAGTCAATGCATTCACATTTTTATGGCATGAAAGCAGCTAATTTGGCAACTGAAAGCTTGTCATTTGAATGTTATTGAGAACACTTTGTGACAAGATAAAATACATATTAAAGTCAAGTCAGTCCAGGTAATTCTTTCTTGGTTTTGTTTTTTATGTTGTAAAAATGACTGCCATAATTATTTTTTCTACTTGTTAGCTTTTCAACCGTCAGAATAGTAAATGTAGCTAATATAAAAGTATAATTGTCCTCAACATGTCACTGTAAAAAAAAGAAAAAGAAAAAATCTGCATCAAAATTTGGAGCTATCTACCATGTTATAGTCAAGTCTTGTCAAATTTGTTTGTATAGCACCTTTAAAAGCAACTACACTGACAAAAGTGCTTAACATACAACAGTAAACCCCAATAAAACTACAAGAAAACAAAATTAAGATAATGTAGATTAAAATAATAATTTGACTATAATGAAATTGGAAGGTGCTGCAGTATAGTTGGTAGTTGGTTATAATTTTGATCTCTCATCAAAAACATGCCTGAAGTGGTTTTATATGCCATTCATGCATGTTTGAGTAATTTAGTGATCTCCCCTGCACTATTCAAACCTTCTTTATGGTTAAGCAGTATGATTCTGTCCAAGACTTACTTCACCCATGCTCCTTTATATAAATATACAAAAGCATCATACAAAACAATACACTGAACCCTGACACAATATTTTCATTAGCAGAATGCATGCCGATTTTTTTATGACAATGCTCTGAAGGGGGAGTAACTTAGCGCTGAGGAGGAAGAGGAACAGGGACTTAAATAACTCCAAAATTAAACTGAAATTAAACATTACATTTACAGTAAACATGGTGATCTAAATGTTCAGTGTTACCAATTAATACCCCATAGAAAAGTAAAGGTGTAACTTGTCCTGTGGAGGGTCCGTCACCTGCTTGTGCCTAGAATGTTCCACAGTATGGACATAAACTTAAGGGCCTGTTTACACGACAAAATATTTTTTTGGAAGTGCCTTTCGTTTAGATGGTGGTGACGTTTTTGGGGCTTAAAAACGCAAAAAATCTGAAACCACCCTCCAGAGTGGAAAAGTTGAATATGCTCCACCGAAGCGTTTTTGTCTACACTGCCGAAGACACAAAACTCTGGTCAGATCTGCTTCCACACACCTTTGTTTCACCGTATGCATGCAGATTTCCTCCTGAAAACGCTCATCTAAACACGGAATAAACGCCACTTTTGCGTGTTCTGTTCAGACCGTCATCATATAAATGTAGCGTCAGACTCACCATGGAGACTTGCAAACCAAATCACAACTCATATTTGAGGAGAGGCAACCCCCGCTCACAGTAAGAATTGATGTTTTAAAGATATTTTTGAGCAATAAATAACACCTGTAGTTGAATAAATGCAAGACAGATGAGTTTAATACCATACCGTGGACAATTTAAACATCTCCATAGAGACAAACAGGTTGTGGGGCGTCTCCAGAAAAACCTTTAAAGATTGAAGTTTTGCCAATTTTTTATTTTTATTTTTTTCCACAGACATTACAATTCTTCTCTTTATTTACCATTTCTCACTTCAGACTTCGGGGCGGACTGCAAGCCGAATCCACGGTCAAAACACTCCACAATACGTAAATCGATGAAGGGGGCAGCGGAAGCCAAGCCAGGTGGTTGTTTGGGAGTTTGCGCATGTGACTATAATGATGTGAGGGCATGTGGCGGGAGGGGGGGGGGTTGATGAAGAGAAGGAGGAGGGGGGGCGAAGAGGTTGGAGTAAAGAGGGGGATGGGGGCAGAGGGTGAAGGAGGAGAGAGAGGTGAAGATGACCAAAGTGACAGAGACAGATAGAGATTTCAAAAGGCTACCGTTTCTTATCAGCAAAGGTCACTCAAGCAATTACGTGACACATTGATTTATATCCCCCCGCGGCGAGCTAGCTAGCGCACAAGAGGGAAGGGAAGACACACAAACAATCGGACAATGCACAATGCCGAACGCACACACACACACACACACCCGGAGGAGGGACCAATCGGCCGACCACCCCCTAATTATTATTGTTGGGAGTGGAAGTCTGTAGTCGGATCAGATCATTAAGGTCGAGGCCGTGGGGAGGGAGTTTCTGTTGTTGTTTTTTTCACTTGTTCTGCTCCTACATTTTGTGACAAGACAAGAGGCAGAGTTTGTGTGAGTGGAAAGGGGAATGATTGGTCAAGATGCAGGTTTCGTCTTCAATTATGGAATTCTTGAGAAAACTGGAAAAAATTGGACTGAACTTAAAGGTCCTACATTATGCAAAAGTGACTCTTATGAGCTTTAAGTCATGTTAGAATGTTGTTACTTCTTCAAAAACAGACCTGGAGTTGTGTTTTCTTTCATTTACACATGCTATTTGTCTGTAGCCAGGCCAGCGTCACCTAGTGCCTCCACGCAATTTCATTTCTCTCCAGCAACTAGGTCAGGAATCGGAATACACTAGAGCCCTGGAAATGCTAGTCCAGGCACCAGCCAATCAGCGAACAGCCATACATTCTGTGTTGGCAATGATTCCCGAGATTGAGGATTTAAAGCTGGAACAAAGAGAATGTTTGATGAATTTTATCAAGGAGAAATGTTGTCAAAGTTTTCAGCTTGTCCAAAAAAGGGTGGAAGTAAAGACCAACTGGATGTCTTAAGCAGGACAGGTTTATTTACCATCAATAATACAGGCCCAGGGGGAATTGAAAAGTCAGCATAGTATGATTTCAAAAGTGAACATAGTATGATCTTTGAGTGTTCAAGCCCCTTGACTATGCTTCCAAAGGAGGAGGTTTATAAAGCTCGTGGTGAGACTATGAAGGCCAGTAGGCACAGGTTAGACAGCAATATGCCACAGTTTAGATAATGGTATACCAATAGTATGCCAAGGGAAGATCATGGTGTAAATATAGCTTTGTGGGTCAGTCTTAAACTGAGATGTACGTGGAAGACAAATTATTTAAACTCTCATACAGGAAAGACATTATTGCCCTTCTTCCTACAGAATTTGGGAAGAGCTTAATATATATAATATGCTTGTTACCCCCATTAGCGATGCCTTACATACGTCACAACCAAATAGTAGCGATTAGTTAAATGAAAAAAGTACTCACCTACCGTTGAGCAAAGAAATCCTAATACTGTGAGGTCAGACTGTTTCCACAGAGTGAAACCAGCTGATGAATCAGATTTATTAGTCTGTCCACAGCTGCAAATCTTAAAATGGTTTTTTTTCCTTGTGATGTCATGTAGTGGTAGTTTTCAAGTTCACATTTACCTCTCACCTTTAGAACAGCAGAGATTGGGAATTCCAAAGCTGGATTTATCCAAATGATTCAAGTGAAAGTGTATGAAGTTTAAAAGGGCATCGGAGCCCTTCCTGTATTACCACGTAAAATCACAAGGTGGAACAGAGTGTTTTCTACTTGAGAGAAGAACTCAAATTTCATTGTCATTGTCATATAAAATCACAACAAAATAACATTAGAGCATCACCACAACTGCATAGTAAATTAAAAGTGCATAGTAGTGTAAAGCACCCACCCTATAACACCCGCTATGTAAACATTAGCACACAGTAATAGTACTAATATCAGTGCAGGAATAAAGTATGGTAAGCAGCAAACAGTAAACTTAGCAGCAAAGGGGCATATCAACAAAACAAATCAAAAGACTCAACCTAAAAATGCAAAGTATGTGTTAAACATGTGTGAATGAAACAAAACACAACACCAGAGATGTTTTTGATGAGGAAACATTATAATATAAATCAGAAAATAGAGTATTATGAGCCCTTTAAGTATTATCTTGAAACTCAAATTCTTCAGACCAACTTAAAATAATGAAAAAATAAGGTGACATATAGTTAAAAATATGTATTATTCAAAATTTTTGGAGCTTTTAACCATAATATATTGTTGTCATCTCATCAAAAAACATACCTAGAGTTGTGTTTTTCATTTATCTTTTTAAATTTGAGCATTCAAAAAAGCTGCTTTTGCATTTTGACAGTTTTGTTGCGTCATGGGTAAAAATCTTTTTCAGTCTTCTATTATGCAAATTTTAAGCCCATGAACCATCACCAGAATAGTTTTGCAGTCAAATTCTGCTCACAGCAAACACATGGCTCTGTTAGCATAACATTCACAGGGGATAAGACTTCATTTGTTTACTTTGCCATTCTTCATTCCCGGAGGTGTAGTTCATGAAGTATATTTTCCAAATGCAGGCATTATTATTTTAGAAAATGTGAAATACTTATCCCAAAGTGACCAAAGGCATTTTCGGAAAGGGAATTAAAGCCTTACAAATGCATATTATGTTGCTGACCGGCAGTATCAGTGACACAGTAAAAAATAACACTATTTTATTTTATTTTTTTTGTATTTTGTGGATTAAATTGTGTTAATGCTCGTTAGTTACCATATAGTTGATTAGCTCCAACTAGCCTTCAAAATTATTAAACACAAACGCATTGACAGTAGTAGTATTTTTCAAAAAATATGGGGGAAATGAACGGGAATTTTGTTGCACTTCCAGAACTTGAGAAGTAGACAGGAATGTTGAGCCCACAGTCCACACAAAACCCACAAAAAAGCATAACATGTAACCTTTGCATTACTATTACATTTGTGATGGTGAAACTGTATTAAAATAGATATGACTATCAAGAACTGCATGTCCCTTTTGTGAAAACTAAACAGGAACAGACAGTGACTATATTATATGGTACTTTTTCCTGGAGCTGTGCTGAAACCATTACAATTCTTTTGAATGGAGTTAATTGACTCAGAGAGGACCCTTCTCTCAGCGGATTCATTCACCAAAAACAATGGACTTTTAATTGAATTTCACCTTTTAATAAAACAGGTGAGCAAGCAGAAGCAAGTTTATGGGACCGGAACCTCCATTATCTCCTTTGCATTGGAAGTAGTAGAAGTAATAGTAGTAGTAGTAGTAGTGTCAATATGTTGTTAATGAATATATAAGCTTGTTGTCAATACTGTGTTAAGATGTAAAAAGATATAGACCAGGTTACCAATAATAAGCAAGAAAGCATCAAATGTAAAATCAATGAATGAATTCTCCTATGAAGAAAATGCTTTTATGGTCCACGAACCTGGGAAGCTGGAAGTGCACTGTCATCATGCTAGTTTTTGTTACAGTTGTTGGCATGACAGTGACAGCAAAACTTCTCTCGAGCATTTGATAGCTGCTAGATGCGTTAACAAACAATTGTGGTGAATTATTACTATGCTACTTAAATTAACTAGTGTTTTTTTATTTGGTATTTTTAAAGAGCCCATACTACACTTTTTTTTTTTTTTTTTTTTATGTTTCACAAACATATCTGGAGTTTGTGGAGCTTGTTTCATTCACACATGTTTAACACACAAATGCTGCACATTTAGGCTCATGTTTTAATACAGGAAGTGCTCCACTATGTTTTTAAACTCCTTACACCTTCACTAGAATAGGCTCTATTCACTCTTACGTCACAAACCAGGAAGACATTTAAAAACATGCAATGACAACTTCCGGTGTAGTTACTGACACTGGACTCACCGACCGACTGTGATAAAACCCACTGAAGTAAATGTGATCAGTGCTAAAATGAATGTATATGCTATTTGGAATCATCTTGAATTTGGCGCCTCATCTCTTCTTATTGCATGTATCCAGTGTGCTCGGAGTTGTGTGTCAGTGGGGAAATGATGAAAACTGAGGTATGGTTGGAACTGTTGATTTGCCAGATGCAAACAGAACGCTACAATGACATTTAGATGAAGAAAACTGGGCCACTGTGTAATTTTTCCAAGATTTTGTCAGACTTTCGACCAAGAACAGAGCCCAGAAAGTTGTTGTCATCGCATGTTTCCAAACGTCTTCCTGGTTTGTGACGTAAGCGTGAATTATCAATAAGTTCAGTCCTGGAAATTCTACTGAACAAAAAGCTAAATGTAACAGTTAACTTGAAAACTACAACTTCATGACACCAGTTTGAGTTTGGAGATGTGTATGAAACATGTGAATGAAACAAAACACAACTCCAGGTATGTTTTTGATGAGGTAACAACATTATAACATGGCTTAAAGCTCACAAGAGTAAATTTTGTATAACACAGGACTTTTAAAGCAGAAAATTCAGGTACTGCACCTTTAAAACTTTATATACACTGACTCATAACATTGTATGCATCAGCCTTCACAATTACAGTTTGAACAATGGTGCTGCTGCTGTGGTCTGAATACTGAATATATATGAAATTATACAGTGCGTCCATAGAGGATCGTATCACCACCTGGAGATAGCCAACCATGTAAAGCAGTATGCTATAATAGAAATCCCATATTCCTCATCTGCCTGCAATTTGACCCAAACGTCCAATAAACAAGGCATACAGATTAGATTTCTACTGCTGAGATGCATGGACATGTTTGAGCAAATGTGAAATACAATGTACAGTATTTTTCCATTTGCAAGTCTCTCCTCTTAATGGCCGATTTCTCCTGCAGGTCTGAATACAGATGTGTCCATGGGATTGGATTCCAAGTCCAATTTGCTGTGTTGAATTACTGTTATGTTTGCCGGCGCAGAGTGGGCGGGGCTTGTGAAATTGGGGTCTGCTCATTGACTGTGCGGTGATGAGTTGTCTCAGAGGCCAGTGCTAAATATCTGTGGAGAATTTTTGAGCGGTCTAGTCAAATATTTCAGGATTGTGATTGTCTTTTTTATTATCTAAGTTTTATGTCTATTTCTGGAAAGGACAGAACAAGTGTGAAATTGAAATATGTCACTTTCTATTTCACTAAAAATATTATGTTATAAGATTAAAGATCCTATATTATGCAAAATGTATTCTTGTGAGCTTTAAGTCATGCTGCTTCTAAATCATACCCAGAATTGTGTTTTGTTTCATTCACACATGTTTGAGTAACCCTTTGTTATTAGTCTGCATGCTCTAAATGCTCTGTTCCACTTTGTGATGTCATCATGTAGTGGTAGTTTTCAAATTAAGAGCAACATTTTACCTTTGCTTTAGTAGTGATTGGCAATTCTAGGGTTGAAATGGCCCAAATGATTCTAGTGAAGATGTATGGAGTTTAAAAACACAGTAGAGCACTTCCTGTATTACCACATGGGAACAACATTATAACATAGTTCAAAAAATCGTATAATATGAGCACTTTAAGTTATTGCAGAGGCAACTTGAATATTGTTCCAATATTTAGTTTTAGTGGAAATAGCCACCCACATTTTTCAAAAGCTAGTTAAAAGGTGCAGGATGTACTTTTCTTTTGGAGGGTTTTTCACCTCATTGTCTCAGTTGAGATGTCATTTCATTGCCTGAAATGTTCCACAGTTTGACATTAGAACACCGTGTTGTTGTTGGCCTTTAATCATGCTCCTTGGTGCCTTTGCTTTGGCATTTGGTATAATTTAGATCTTAAAATAATGTTCTATGGAATAACACATTATTTCCCAGCTTCAGCTCTTCCAATAATGCGATCTGGTGCAGCTCGCCATCTACTGTCAGCAGAGGGAATTACCATGGGGAAAACAATTAAACTAGCTGATAATTTTAGAGTGGATTACTGAAAGCAATGTGAATGAAGCTAAAAGTACACTGATGTTTTTGATGTGACTGAATTACACTATTGGTCAAACGTTTTAGAACACCACACTTTCTCAGTTTTTTACTGTTTACTGTTGACCAAAACATATTCTAAACTTCATTTATGAAAGTGGCCACTTTTTGCAGATATAAAATCTGAACACACTTGTATTCTTTTTACAGCAGAAATCAAATATTCTTCAGAAAGTTCTTCCCAAGTCTGTTGCAGAAGTTCCCATAAATGTGTGGCACTTGTAGGTTGCTTGGCTTTCACTCTTCTGTCCAGTTCATCCCAAAACCAGCTTGTTGGGGTTTAAGTTTTTCCTGAGGTAGTTTTGGCAGAGCTTGGACTTGTGTTTTGTTATCTTTTTTTTTTTTTTAACCTCTGGGTGTTCAGTTCTTACCTTTGTACCATTTCAAGCTCTTCACTGGACTTGCATGACTTGAATTGCAATAAATAACTAGAAAAATGAGGGTGTTCTAAAACTTTTAACCAGTAGTGTATGTAATAACATGAATAAAAGCTCAGAAAAGTTAATTCTATGTAAATAAATATCTTTAAATGTATTTCTCTTTCATTCAAATACGAGTGCTTTTAATTGAAAAAAAAAAAAAAAACATACCTTGAAAAAAATGCATTCTTACGGCGTGAGCGGAGTCTCCTTTCCACAGTGCTGACCTGTAACAGTCTGGTGGTGTCTTCTGCTTGTCCCCTTCTGGCTGAAAAGTTACAGAGTGCATTAGAATGGCTTTTACCAAGAATTATTCACAGACATGCTAACTACAAATGCATATGTAACGCTTCTAAACCAGGTCCAGTCACAGTATGTGTAAAATTTTAAAAGAAGTATGTGGGTTCCTGATTTGCTCACCGTCCTCAGGCAGACGCATGTTGGGTTTGTGTGGGCTCAAATATATGACGATGCCCATAGCATCAGCTCACATTCATATGTATTCAGATGCAGTGTGAAATGAGTCTACTTAAATCACTGTTGATGTATTCAGCAGAGGCACAGATAGACTGGAGAAGAACAGACTTAAGGCAGTCTTTTATAAGCTGGAAATTCTTATTGTTCAGAGTCATACGTCATTGAGAGCACATTGTAATCAAACTTTCAGCAGATTCATTCACTAAAAACAACGGACTTTTAATTAGATTTACCTTCTAGTGCTAACAGGTGAGCAAGCAGAGGCAAGTATATGAAAGCTGTTGTCTCCTTTGCATTTGCAGTAGTAGTAGTAATAGTAGTAGTTGTAGTAGTAGTAGTAATAGTAGTAGTAGTTGTAGTAGTGATAAAGAAAAAGCTAGATTTGCCCCAGTACAGATATTATACAGCTCTAATTGTCAAAATGAGAGTGCTGTGTGATGTCTGCATTTATAATAAAGCATTTTATTGTCCTCAAACCCAAAAGTGTGTAAGCATGCTAGTTCTTAGTATTATTCTGGCGGTGAAACTTTGCACTGGTGTTTCAAAGTTGTGAAATGTGTTCATAAATCATTGTGAGGAAGAATTACAATGCTAAGAATGTGTTAGGAAAGCGAGGAATAACTTTGGACCACTGCAAACCATTAAAAATGAACTAGTTGTTCACCAAAAACATGTTGAGCCCACTTTATAATGAAACTTTCAGTAACAGAATTTAAAAAACTATCATTTGTACCTGAATTCTGTTGCAGTACTTTTTATTCATTCCACCCAACTGTATTGATTTTTCTTCACCACAGTTATTAGATAATTATTAGGTACTCAGAAACAAACTTGTTATTCATGGTTCTGATCTGTTTTCTCCTTTCCAAATCCCAACGTTCTTAGTTGAGAAAATCATTAGCTAGCCATTGCATCCACTATTTTAACACCAAGTTTAGATCCTATTTTCTTTGTGCTTTCTGTTGCATCTTTCATTTACTCCTCACACTTGGTGTTGCTAAGCTTTAGCCACAGCTGCCCTGGGGCAGACTGACGGAGACATGACACCAATCAGTCACTCCCACACCACATTCTACATGCCCAAGGACACAACTACAGCATGTACAGGTCTGAGCTGGGATCAAACATCAAATATCTTTGTTGGAGACGTCACCCTCTGTACACTGAAGTCGCCTATAGCAGCTGACAGGTAATCCAGTTTAAAATATAGACAATCAATCACATGTTCAAACCACAGTCCTCATATATTATATTTACTGTATATTGAACTGGTTATATTTAAACATTTGCAGTTGTCCAACGATACTCCCCCCATTCTGTCCTAACACATTCCGAGCATCTTAATTATTCTCAGTGATGAGTTGATAAAAGAGCTTTCCACAACTTTCAGGTCAGTGGAGTTTTGCCATCACATTAAAGGTGCTGTACCTGATTTTTACGGATGTTTTAAAAACATAAAAATCATTACTTATTTTCAGTCCAGTGAGGTTCATTTGGTCTTTGGATAATTTATGTTAGGTTCTTTTTTCAGATCAAGAGTTTGATTTCATACCTGACAGTTTCGACTGCTCACTCATGGTCTTCCTCGGAATGGTCACGTGATGTTGCTGTGACTTGTCCGGTCAGCTGATCTATACAGATTTTGGTGCTGTCTTCCTACCTGTGAAGGCAGGATGATAGCGCCATCTGCAGTCCGACTTCCTAAGGACAGTATCCCAGGTGTGAGAGAGTAAAACACCCCCCTCGTCCCAGTTTATAGTCCCGTGGGCATGTTTCCATATTTCGATTGCCTCTTTAATCCAGCGACGGTGTTTGTTTTCCTCTGTCCCAATGATGTTTGCTTCGTCCCAGTCTATAATGTGGTCCTCTCTTTTTCAGTGGTCAGAAATGGGCAATTTGAGGTGTTCCTGTTCTGCTTTCTTTTTTGTTGCTCATGTGCAGGCCTTCACTCTTTCAGGACTATAAACCAAGACGTGGGGGCTTTTTTTCTCTCACACACCTGGGATACTGTCCTGAGGAAGTCGCACTGCAGATGGCGCTGTCATCCTGCCTTCTCTGGTAGGAAGACAGTGCCAAAACCTGTATAAACCAACTGACCGGATATGTCACTGCAACATCACGTGACCACTCTGAGATTCACAACATTAACAAAGAAAGAAAGAAACAAACAAACAAACAAACAAACAATCAATCAATCATACAGGACACTTCTGATTTGTAGCTCTATCATCAGATGCCAGCAGTAGACATTGGACTCATTTTCACCCTAAACTGCCTTTTCAATATGTTTGTACTGGAGCAAAACAGATTGCACTTAATTACATGAAAAAAAAAAAAGTGTTTAAATGTTTAATTCTAACAACTACAAGCATGCTAACAGTGCACTTTGTGGTTTGCAGACAATAAAACGATAAAAGGCCATCTTATTTTGTCCATAAGAGCTGCTTTTACCACAAATCTGTTCTGGAGCAAATGACAATACACTTTAATATATGAAGAAAAATCAGGTACAAAGCCCCTTTAATAAACTGCATAAACAAACAATACAAACATGGCACCACACTGTCTAATATCACCTACAATATATAATTACACTGCCTTTATTTCCATCTCCTCTGCATTAATTCAAGCTAAAATGAGAAAGATCCTGATTTCCACTTTATTGGTTCCCTGGCTGTGATTTCTGACAGCTGAAGGTACGCCATTGTTTATTACAGCTGTCAATCAAAGCGGTAATTACCAGGGACTATGCACACACGCACACACATCGCCGCGTATTCCACCACGTGTAATTATAGTGTAAAAGAGCACGTCTGCACAGTCAGATCCAACCATATGACACTATAATAACCATCATTAGTGGATAAGGAGGACGCCGCTTTAGTTCTAACAAATTCTGCTTTCCTTTACCCGTCATTTACTAAAAGAGGTGTGAAAGCGAATGTGAGAATACCAATGATGGCTTATGGAGAAAAAGAAGTGGTGTGTATTGAGCAGAAGTAAAAACAAAAGTTAAGGCATGATTTCAACGTTTGTGGAATGGTGTTTATGATCAAAACGTATCTTGATATGAAATTTGTTAGTGTTGGGGATGAAGCAAGTAAAAATCAGTGGTGGAACGGAACAATGTACAGTATAAGTAGGAAAATACTGTACTTAAAGGTGCATTGTGTAACTTTACTGGTGGAGGGTCTGTCATCTGCTTGTCTTCATGGAGATGGTATTGCCATGTGTTCTATGGGAGAGATTGTCCATGTGTTCTATGGGAGAGATTAAACTCACTATCAAAGGAGACAACTATAAACTACATGACAGGTCAGATCTGTGGTGTGGCAACCCTATTCACAAAGAGAATTATTGTATTTTTGAGCTAACATAATGAATGATAATTAATACACTGCAAGAACACAAAATCTAGCCAAGTTAAGATTACTTGAATTAAGAAAGTTTTATCATGATTTGAGCGAGAGGAATAAGACTTTTTATACTTAAATATGAAAATACTAGCCAGGCCTGCACCATCTAGTGCCTCCACTCAATTTAATTTCTTTCCAGTGACTAGGTCAGAAATCAGAATACACTAGACAAGACTAGACTAGACTAGACTTTACAAGAACCCCGAAAGTTGTAGACTGGCAGTTACTTGGACACCGCTGAGCGTTCTGGCGCATTACATTCATCTCGACCAAATAGCAGCGATTGATTAAATTAAAAAAGTACCCGTTTACTGTGGAGTGAACGAATCCTAATGCTGCAAGGTCAGACGGTTTCCAAGAAGTGAAACCGGCTGATGAATCAGGCTGTGAAAATACATCTTGCTACACTTAAAAAAAGAAAAAAAAAACTTTTTGCACTTAGGAAACAAAATTGCTTGAATTAAGAAAAACGCACTTATTCCATTGATAGATAATTTTACTTGTCAAGTTGAATCGATTCAAATAAAGTAAGATTGTCTTAATTTAAGTCATTTTAACTTATATTGTTTTTTTTAAATGTAAATGCTAGATTGATATGTTTAATGCCATACCATGGAAAATGCCAGGCAAAGCAAGAACATGTCTATGGTTGGGTACTTTTTTTATTTAACCAGTCACTGCTGTTTGGTTATGACGTATGTAATGCACCGCTAACGGTGCAAACTGGTATATTAAGCTTTTCCCAAATCCCGTAGGAAGAAGAGCAATAACATCTTTCCCCTTGAGAGAATTCATCAAACATTTGCTTTGTTCTGGCTTTAAATCCTCAATCTTGGGAATTGTTGTCAACACAGAATGTATGGCTCTTCGCTGATTGGCTGCAAACTATCTAGTGTATTCTGATTCCTGACCTAATCGCTGGAGGGAAATTAAATTGAGCGGAGGCACCAGCCTGGCTCGTGCAACGCACCTTTAAGTATGCATTTTAGGTATCTGTACTTTGCTTAAAGGTACACTATGTACCTTTTTGGTTGGGAGTTTGTCACCTGCTTGTTTCTATGGATATGTAATTGCTCTTCTTAGAATGTTCCACAGTATGACATTAAACAGCTTTAGCTTACATTTATTTAATTTTATTTTTTATAGCTCAAAAATATGTAGAAAAACAAGCATTCTGACTGTGAGCGAGGTCTCCTCTCCACAGATCTGACCTGTAACTGATTTGGTCTCCATGAGGATACAAAGATTTCAACAATGTTTGGTTTACTCTAAGTCCTGTTGGTAAATTGGTTTAATGAGTACTTTTTATCATGGACAATTGAACACAGCCAATTTAGTCATGGGTTTCAGGCAAAGGATTCCTTCCTGGTTGAAGGACGTGGCATGGCAACAGGCCTTCATTGTTCAAACCATGTATCTTTGGAATGAACAAAGGTTCTGACAAAATCCAAATTGTTTGCCTGAAAACCATGAATACTAACTGTGAGATTGTGTGCTGCTGTACCAACATGAGCACTGCCATCTTGGATCTAATTTAGTCCAAACAATCTTTTCTAGAACACATCACATCACACGTTCCACTTTCCTTTTCCCGTGCATGAAGCTTGAGCCCTGGTATGTTCTCTGCCACACTGCCTCTTCCTCCGTGTTGGACATGAAGGGTAATTGAGGCTTTTGTTGGCAGGTGTAGGCAGGTGGTGGGCCATCTGGAGAGGGGCAGGTGAGAGGCGAGCGTGGCAGGGCTTTGGTGCCAGATGGGTGCATGGTGGCAGAGGGAAGAGAAAGATGGACCACTCGGTATCATTCACATGGAACTGAACAGCAGGGCCAGGGAGGGAAAAGGGATGCAGGGAAGAGGACGGAGAGAAGGAGAGAGAGAAACACGCCCATGTGAGACTGTGGGTTTGTTCAGAAGATAACTGTTGACAATGTCCTGCCTAGTTTGGGGAAATATGGTTGTAGTTCCAATAGTGTTACTTGGACAACATTACAACTTTACAAGCACATTCCCTCTCCCTGATTTCAGATGGGTGTGATTGACAGGTGGATCAACCAATCAGAAAAAGGCATGGTGATATATTCTGTTCTGAATGATAAGTACATTTTGGAGAGGAGATGTCTTCTGCATTTGAGAGACACGTGATAGTGGCAGTGGTTGGATTGTTTAAATTAGGACGGCGGTTTTTCATGTTTTTCATACTTCTGGATTCGAACAGAATGTAGAAGCGAGTGACTGGTCAGGTAGATTATAACTTTACAGCTGACCTAAGCACAATAGGTCTTCATTAAATGGCCTTAGAAAAGGTTTCAAAGATAGATATCTGGACAAAAGGAGAAATTCAATTTGGACAAAAGTTTATTTGGTCAAATACATTTTGCAGTTCACACCCAACCTGCTTCTTCAGTTCTGGTCAGAATGCTGGTGGACAATGCCTTATATTTCCGACCAGAAGTTGAAGAAGCAGCTTGGATGAGCTGCGAAAAGTATTAGACCAAATAAACTTATGTCCGGTTGACAGATTGAATTTCTCCTTTTGCCACATAGGTATCTGGACCTTTTAATCTTACTGGTATTTGAAATCTTCACACTTTGGTTAAAGGGAAGTACACAGTTCTAGCTCCTTAAATCAATACCTTCAGATCGGAAATGACTTCTGGAAAAGAGTTGAAATGTCTCTAATTTAAAAACATTGTCCAGATGACTAAATACAAAACCTTTTATGCTATGGATCACTCCAAGACGAATGAGACATTACACAGACTAGTTTGTTAATCTTATCTTTTCTTTTTTTTGTATGTTTGTTTGTGTCCCTGCCAGCCAAGACTCCCTCAGGGTTCCCACAATGATGGAAATCCTCGAAAAGTCATGGAGATTGAAATTACCATTTTCCAGGCCCGGAAAAGTCATGGAATTTTTTCCATGGAATCTCTTTCACGCAACTACAGTGTTTTGTTACACTTTTTTTTTTTTTTTTTTTTTAAATAATGGGAGATAATGCTTTTAGTGCACACTTAGACACACATATGAGCAGAAATATTAAGAGCAGATGTACAGTTTTTGCCATTATCCTTCTGTTTTGAGGATCCTCTTCTTAGCTTTCAGCTTCCTGTTACAAGCAACATTTCACCATTCGAAAGAGCATATTTTTTCACTTGTCAATTGCTATGGCAATGGTTTTCATTTTTGATCATTCTTAAAGCCATGGACAGGCCTTGTCTTAGTGCCATTGTGCCGTCAGCTTGATATACACTTCATGTTAACGCAGATCAGACGCAGACCAGACCTCGACAGCGCACGAAGCAGGATTCAACCAACAATGTATGTGTGAGCATGAATATTTATCACCGTATATAAATAATAAACCAATTATGTCATGTTTAATTCAAATAAAACACAGTCACGTATGGTAGCTAATAAATATGTAAGCTTTGACATGCCATAACAGACTGTTCCTCAAAAGCAGTCATGGCATTGTTAGTGATTAATTCAATATGTTTTCTTTATGAATTGAACTTTTGCTCAGTTGTTCTGGTAACTGTTGTATTCTTTGCTTTAGCACATCCTTAAAGAGGTGGTATTTTACTTCTTGGGGTATTAACTGCTAACACATAACATTTATAGATCACCACGTTATCTATAATTCTTTTGAAAATACTTTCTTCACTGAGTCTCCCCTCCCTTTGCTCTCTGTGCTATACACTCCCCTTCAGAGCACTATCACAACACAACCTTCTTACATCCCACTAATGAAACTACTACATATCTCATCAGGTTTGTGAAGTTGTTGTGTACAGTTTTGTATCATGTTTTTGTATTTATGGAGAACGGTAGTGTTGGAGCATGGATGATGCAGACTCGTGGGCTGAGCATTGGACAGGCTCTTACAGCTAACCATATAAGGAAGGTTAGAAAAGTGCCTCAATTATGTATTTCGTTTTATCTTTCATTCAGCCAAGATTTCCACAGAAAGTCTCCAATATCTTCTGCTATACGGAGAAGTAAAGACGTTTCGAAAAAGGCCAAAACTGGGGCTGTAGTTTCAAAGATTCACAATTCCATGAGTGAAAATGTTCAGATGATTCAAATGAAGGAGTTCAAAAACACAGCGGCAGGCTTACTGTATCATCACTTGATAGCATCGTAAGGACAGCCAATATGCAGGGTTTGTGTGTTAAATATATGTGAATGAAACAAAACACCAGGTTCACTCCACTCCAGGTTTGTTTTTAATGAGGATACAGAAATATAACAGATTAAAAAATATTTAACTTAAGGAAAAACACTTCAGATGTTTCTTGGTGACAGTGGGTTAAATGTCCATATTTACCCCGGACAGTCCTAGTTTTGAGCCGTGTCCCTTGTCCCAGCAGATTTATCCAAAACCAGTAATTTGTCCCAGTGTTATACAAGAATATACCCATTTGATACCTGCCAACAGTAAAGAGAGGCATACATTGACATTTGATTAGGTAAAATACAGAAAAGCTCCTTAAAAATGACGAAAACACAAAGAAAATGTGACTATACTGACTCACATGTTAATCATGAATGGGCCCAGTGCAGAACAATTTTCCTTAATTATGTTTCACAATCTTATTATTACCAACCACAACAAACCGGGGGTGTCCTACTTTTGATTTTGAAGATCTTGTCACCCTAGTTAAAATATTATTATAAAATTAGGACCGTTGCCAGGGGTCTCCAACCTTTAGCTCTTGAGTTACGAGTAGCCCCCCATACCCTTCCACGTAGCTCGTCAAGAGATTTCTGAATTACAGTATATGCACTGGGCTGAATAACGAAATTTTGGTTAATTAAATGCACTGAAAAAATGGTCTGAGAGGGGTTGCTCAAATTGCAAAAATAAATTTGACAACAATAACATGACTTTTTTATGTTTCTCTGTCCAGCATGTTTAAATCTTACAAAGGTCGCTTAATTGTGGCCGATGTTAGACCTGCATGTTTTAATCAGGTTGAGGAAACATGACTTTATTATAATCTCTGGTGAGGCTCCTCCCTCTGTAATTCTCCTCCCCAAAACTTTGAGAAGGGAAAATTCAAATATAGTAGGACACAGGACAGTTACAGGAGCAGAGGACATGCAGTTTGAAGCAGGAGGAGCAAATGTTAGAGGAAGAAAAGCAGCACATGGTGAGTTTTGTTTCTGCAGATACAGTTCTAATGTTCTTGTGATTCTGTTCTGGTCCATTATTGTAGTTAAAAGTGTATTTAAACATGTACAACAGAGTAGATCATCATAATGTAATCATCATGTGTTATTCCTGAGTTCACAGGCAGAGACCAGAGCGTCTTCACTGAAATAAATCTTCACACTGTCCAGCTCCAAACTGTGTGTGTCTCTGCGTATTTGATTTTGTTTAAGACAATACAGAACTGTGGAAATCTAAAGACTGTTTTTGTATTATTTTACAGAATTAAATTACATATTATAAATATTATACATATTATACATACTTTTACATTTCACGATAAGGTAACATAAGATAAATATATAAATATAAGAAAAATATATTTGATAAAATTTCATCAACATGAAAAAGTGACGTTCATGTTCTGAGAAAAATATGTGTAGAGGGGATCGAAATAAGTTTCAAAACCTAAACATAATTTTATTGCATGCAACTGCTTTCCATAACTTTTTTACGCAAATCCAGCAACCTTTTTTTTTCAGTGTGGCTATTACCATTGTAAATGTATAATTTGAATGCCCAAATTTGTGCAGTAATAAATGATTTATGTTTTAAAAGCATCTAACTGCACCTCATCTGGCTCTTTTATATATTCAATTTCTCATGACCGCTAAAATAACTGCTCTATAGTATTTTTGTTTTGTAACAGTAGCTCACTGGAGGAAAAATGTTCGAGACCCCCCTGCTGATTAACAATTTAAAACTAAATATTACATCTTTTAAATGGAAAAAAAAAGTCTTCAAAATGTTGCAAATAACAGGAAACTCAAACCCATGAAGAGTCACACGGCCTTGAGAGGAAAAAACAAAAAAACAAAACAAAAAAAAACACTACCATCTCGATTTCGTCAATGTTGTGTTTAAAAGCTGTTAAGACCCATCTCGAATGACTGTCATGTGTCAGTGGTCAGTGGCGCTATGCTAATGCGCGGCGGAGATGTTGGGATATTAGCGCTGTTTCACTGCCGCTGAACTTTGCATGGCAGCTCTTTGATTGACAGGGCAGTTATGAATAAATATGCATAAGAGAGGCTGAGTGTTGGCGGGAATGGGCAGGTGGTGTGCTCGCAGAGGGGAGGACCACATGGCTGGCTCCGAGCAAAGGTGGGAACAGAAGTGGAGTGGTGAATGTCAGGTTTCGGGCTTATATAACTTATGGATTATTAATGTGCTTCTGAATACAATTATATCACTGTATTGTATGAGTGGGCCTATAGGACACAGTGGTATAGTGGTGCTGTTGAACACCCTGAATCTCTTTTTTTTTTTTACATTATTTGAGCAAAATTAGTCTTGCCCCAGTACAGATATATTGTATCAGCAGCTCTTGAGGTCAAAATAAGTCAGCGGTGTGTTATCTGCATCTAAGTATAAAGTGGTGTTTTAATGTTTGATAATCAGGAAGTGCATTGTTAACATGCTAGTTGTGGTTACCTTTACCGTAATTCCACTTTAGCCTCCAAAATTTGAACTACTGCAAACTTTACTGCTTTGCTTTACTCTGTTAAACTCAAACATGTACAGTGATTGTAATAATAATAATAATAATAATAATAATAATAATAATAATAATAATAATAATAATAATACACGCACAGAATAGTATATATTCTATTTTGTAATGTTCTTCTTGGTCCAATTAGAGCACTACATTTTATTTCCAGAAACTCAACACAGATAGATTTTTGCACCTTTTGTAACGTGTAATTATCTGTCTCTGTGGAAACAAGCAGGCCATGTTAGTGGTCAGAGCTGTGGAGTTGTGACCCAGCTCTCAGTAAGAATGCATGATTTCCAGGGTATTTATAAACACTAAAACAATAAAAATTTTATAAATGCATGATAGGTATGTTTTAAGGGCCCATATTACGCATCTGCTTTTTGATCTATGTTATAATGTAGGAAACAACATGATAACATAGATCAGAAAGTAGTGTAATCAGAAACATAATAGTTTTTTTTTTTTTTTTTTCACCAAAGTTCAACAAACAAACTCTGCATATTTACACTATTTATTTCTTCTCTCAAACAGAAAACACATGACATCCACCTGAAGTCATGTGGTAATACAGGAAGTGCTCCACTGTGTTTTCAAACTCCATAAACCTTCACTAGAATCATTGAGATCAGGGGTGGGGAATAATTTTTTACATGGGGCCACATGAGAAACAGAAAATATAATAGAAAGCCGGGCCAAAACGGTTGCATAGCATTGTTTTGACGAGCTGGTAAGACTGGTAAGAGTTTATGTTATGACTAAACAATGAAAAAGGGAGGTTGTCTTACAAAAAAAGTTATATATATATATATACACACACACACGCACACACACACATGTATATATATATATATATATATATATATATATATATATATATATATATATATATATATATATATATATATATATAGTGTTCCAACATCCACAAACGGCAACTGCTATCACAACTAGAGATTGATGAGGTACAACACAAATGCCACGGCATGGGGGAACCAGTGTGCCAGGTCAGAGGGGAGTTGACACCAACTCCCCAACCAGAGATTGGGTACGAAACCCCAATAAGTATCATGCTGAGCGAGGCAGCGACTGACCTGAAAGATAAGATCATGGCCCGAATGAACACAAGGGCAACCCCGATGCCGGTTACAGAGGCTATGTGAAGTACCATCTGAAAGTCTCCTAGACGATGTGAATGCAGCACTGACAGTGATCCCTACCACAACAATCACTGAAACCAATGAGCTGATATACACTTCAGCAGCAGTGATCCTAGAATGTGTTGGGCTATAAGAGCAACCATGGGAGCCAGGCGATACAATACCCACCATGGCAAAGACGGTTAGAGGCTAAAATCAAGGAGGTGCGGAGAGAAGTGAGCCAACTGTCAGAGGCCCAGAAAGGTGCAATGAAAAAGCAAGTGCCCAAGAGGTACAACCAGTTGCCCATACCTGAAGCACTCGAAACTGCCAAACAAAGGCTCCAAGCCTTGGCCAGCCGCCTAAAGAGGTACACACGAGATAACGAGGCCAGACGAATAAACCGGCTGTTCGCAACACAACCGGCGAAAGTGTACGCTCAGTGGCAGGGTAATAACAGCAGAGCAGACCCACCAAGGCTGGAGACTGAGAGGTACTGGAAAGGCATATGGGAAAGGGAGGCATCACATAACACCGATGCACAGTGGCTGGTGGATCTGAGAGAAGACCACAGCAACCTCCCTGAACAGAATCCAGTCACCATCACAGTGGCAGACATCCAGGGAAGAGTCTCAGGTATGAAAAATTGGACCGCACCGGGCCCGGACATGATCCATGCGTACTGGCTAAAGAAGCTCACTGCCCTCCAGGAGCGCCTGGCAGCACAAATGAACCAGCTGCTAAGGGATGGGACTCACCCTGAATGGTTAACCCAAGGGCGTACGATCCTGATCCTAAAGGATCCCTCAAAGGGTGCAGTCCCATCCAACTATCGGCCAATAACCTGTCTCTCCACAACATGGAAGCTCATGTCAGGCATCATTGCGGCTAAGATAAGTGGGCACATGAATCAATACATGAGTGCAGCACAGAAGGGTATCGGCAAAAACACCAGGGGAGCCAAACACCAACTCCTGGTTGACCGAACAGTTGCCCGCGACTGCAGAACCCGTAAGACCAACCTGTGCACTGCCTGGATTGATTACAAGAAAGCCTACGACTCAATGCCACACACATGGATCACTGAGTGCTTGAAGCTGTACAATATCAACAGGACTCTAAGGGCGTTCATTGCGAACTCGATGCGGTTGTGGAAAACCACCCTTGAAGCCAAGGGGAAGCCACTTGCACATGTGTCCATCAAATGTGGCATATACCAAGGAGACTCACTGTCCCCACTACTGTTCTGCATAGGCCTGAACCCTCTCAGCCAAATAATCGACCGCACTGGCTATGGATACCGACTCAGAAACGGGGCCACCATCAGTCACCTCCTCTACATGGATGACATCAAGCTGTACGCTAAGAGTGAGCGAGACATCGACTCACTGATCCACACCACAAGGATCTACAGTACAGACATTGGGATGTCATTCGGGCTTGAGAAATGTAGCAGGATGGTGACAAAGAGAGGGAAGGTAGTCCACACAGAGGGGGTGTCACTCCCAGAGGGAACAATAGCAGACGTTGAGGACAGTTACAAGTACCTTGGTATCCCACAAGCAAATGGCAACCTCGAAGAGGCAACAAGGAAAGCGGCTACGGCCAAATGCCTGCAAAGAGTGAGGCAAGTCCTGAGAAGCCAGCTCAATGGCAAGAACAAGGTGCAGGCAATCAACAGCTACGCCCTGCCAGTGATCAGATACCCTGCAGGGATTGTAAGCTGGCCAAAGGAGGAGATACAGACCACAGATGTTAAGACACGAAAGCTCCTGACCATGCATGGAGGGTTCCATCCCAAATCCAGCACCCTGAGACTGTACGCAGGCCGGAAGGAAGGGGGCCGAGGACTAGTGAGTGTGGGAACCACTGTCCAGGATGAAACATCCAAGCTCCTTGAGTACATCAAGGACAAGGCCCCGGCAGATGAGGTGCTCAGAGAATGTCTCAGACAGTGGGGTCCAGAGGAAGAGGTGCTGGAGGGACCATCATGGCAGGACAAACCCCTACATGGGGCGTACCACCGGAACATAACTGAAGTGGCTGATATCAAGAAATCCTACCAATGGCTTGAGAGGGCTGGTCTGAAGGACAGCACAGAGGCACTGATCCTGGCTGCTCAGGAGCAGGCCCTGGGCACTCGAGCAATAGAGGCCCAGATCTACCACACCAGACAAGACCCACGGTGTAGACTGTGCAAAGAGGCTCCTGAGACAGTCCAGCACATAACTGCAGGTGTAAGATGCTGGCAGGGAAAGCATACATGGAGCGACATAACAAAGTGGCGGGCATAGTGTACAGAAACATCTGTGCAGAGTACGGGCTGGAAACCCCAGGATCAAGGTGGGAAACACCTCCAAAGGTTGTGGAGAATGACCGAGCCAAGATCCTGTGGGACTTCCAGATACAGACTGACAGAATGGTGATGGCGAACCAACCAGACATAGTGGTGGTGGATAAGAAACAGAGCAGAGCCGTGGTGGTTGACATCGCAATACCAAGCGATGGTAATATCAGGAAAAAGGAACACGAGAAGCTAGAGAAATACCAGGGGCTCAAGGAAGAGCTGGAGAGAGCCTGGAAAGTAAAGGCATCAGTGGTGCCTGTGGTGATCGGAGCACTCGGGGCTGTAACCCCCAAACTGGAAGAGTGGCTACAACAGATACCGGGAAAAACAACGGACATCTCAGTCCAGAAAAGTGCAGTACTGGGAACAGCAAAGATACTGCGCAGAACTCTCAAGCTCCCAGGCCTCTGGTAGAGGACCCGAGCTCAATGAGGGTGAGAAACACATTTTTTTTTTTTTATATATATACACCCCCTACAATAAACACACCTCTACAATAAAAGCAATGGACCTTTAGTCCATGCATGAGATAAAATTATAAAATATGTTTATTTTGTAATTTCAAATTATCTTAAATGGGCCGGTCAGAGTCAACCAAAGGGCTGTATGTAGCGATTCCAGATCATTTAAGATCTGGAATTGACAATCTCTACTGAACAAAAGGTAAATTTAGCCTTTAACCTAAAACCATCTGCTTTATGACATCTCCAGGTGGAACAGAGCATTCTGAGCTTTGGAGATGTAGACAGACTAATAATAAAGGATTACTCAAACATATGTGGGTGTTTTTGAGGTAACAACATTATAACATCACATTAGGCTCATAAGAGTAAATTTTGCAAAGACAAAAGACAAAGCAATGCTATCAGACTCCACACCACAACAGTTCTCTATAGAGCACCTTTAAATGTACCATACAATATATCACTACCAAATGATTCCAGTCTCTCCTCACTGCAACAGAGCTACTTTAAAATAAAATAAATAGCACTAGTCTAGACATATTCATCTCCTAACACTTTACAAACAAAACACACAAGTAAGCACCTTCTCCAGATGTCACTTTTGCCTGTATTACGATTTCCCAGGCAAATGATGTTGACATTGTAGGTGTCTGTAGTTTTTATGCAAACATTCACTCTCAGACTTCTCCACCGGGCCTTTGTACCATGCAGAAGATGATTCAGTATTTTCCTGATATACGCCAAAGGGTATTGTACACAGACAGATCCCATATGTCTTTCCATATACAGCTGTCCCTCTGCGCAGATCAGACGTATGAGGAGAAGCATCTGGGAGAAGTTGTGACACCCGCCATCGTCAACAAGCACGGTACCTCCATGTTTTTTTGTCACCTCTACCTGTCAGTTTGCATGTAGCGTGTAGGTATTGTATGGATAGTGACAACACAGTGCAACAGTATCTGTAGCCACAGGTGAGTTGTATAGATAAAATGACTCAGGTTACTTTTAAAAGGGCCTATATTTTAACTTCATACACCTTCACTAGATTCATTTGGATAATTTCAACCCTGGAATTACCAATCTCTACAAAGCAAAAGGTAAAATGGAGCTGTTAAATTGAAAATGGCCGTTTCGTGATGTCACAAGGTGGACCAGAGCATTTATGCTTTGGAGATGTGGACAGACTAATAATAAAGAATTACTCAAACACGTGCAAATGAAACAACAACTCCAGGTATGTTTTTTGAGGAGATAACAACATTATAACATGGCTTAAAGCTCACAAGAGTACTTTTTTTTTTTTTTTTTTGCATAATGTAGAATCTTCAAAGGTTTTTAATAATATAGAGTTGTTAAGTGATGATAATTTTTAGCATTTCTGGCTTTTTTTTTTTTTTTTGTTTGTTTGTTTCTTTTTAAATTTTGCAATAGTTCACTAATTGTTAAGGAGACAACAATATAACTACAATGTAATTAAAAGATCAACAAAGTCGCAAACAGATTAGATTTTATATTACTACAGTAACTCAGTACTCAAGTACAATTTTCTGCAACTACTTTTAAAAATTCTACTGGAGTCATATTACTTAAAAGTTCAAATTTGGCCTCTGCCTGAAGCACCTTGCAGATCAGTTCCAACCAAATCAAGTGGAAGGGTATGGGAGGACGCAGAGGAGATGGAAGCAGCCATATGGAGCGTGGCTGACAGGGATCCCCAGCCTGTCAGAGCTATTAGAGGAAGGGTGTCTGTTACCACGTCAGGAGAAATGTTTTTGCCTTGATGGACCTTGTAGCAATTTTGAGGTGATCTTGAGAAAGTCAGTCTAGAAGTTTTGTTTGTGTCAATACGATACCACATAAGTACTATTATAATTAGTCTTCCAAATAGACTCCGTGCTGTAATGTTGTTGCCTTATCATTAGTGTACTCTGAGTTGTATTTTGTGTGATTCATGCATGGTTCTATGAGGTATTCATTATTAGCACATTCTATGCTTAGATCATCATGTTACCTTTTATTGTTTTGAAAATGCTATATTCTAACTACAGTGGTATATAATTAACACTAACAACTAACCCCAACATGCTGAAGTAAATAAGACATACTATAATATACTAAATTATATCATGTTTTAAAGTGCTTGTGCATGATGGGGTGGACTAGGGGTGGGCAATATCTCTATAGTTTAAATATATCGAGATATTTTTAAACTCGATATGAATTCTGAGATATCGTATATATCTTATAATATATATAATATATATATAATGCTTATATTCAATTTTATTTTGCTGCTTCGCTTGTTTGTCTTCTCTGTGTGGGCCTCCGTGCGCCCCCGCCTCACTGATTTTGTTCGCTCGTGTCTCATTCTCTCCTCACTACCGCCGTGAAAGCCGAAAGTTGGTGCCAGTGAAATGCTTCTAGCGCCACAAAACTTTTCCAACATTTACAGACAAGGCAGCACATCCTCATATTCAATGGAGTCGTGTCCTTTCCTCCGAAAGCTGAACCACATGAGCGGTTTAAGGAGTGTGCTGTTTATGCAAAATAGCCATGCGCTTTTAAATTTCGTTTCTGTAAAACATAACCAAGTCTGCGCAAAGCTGCATTAAACACATTATAATCTCAGATGGGCTGATGTGGCTCTAGAGTCGTTTTGCTTTATATTTTGTAAAGTTTAGTTATGTAAAGTTTATTTATGCAGAAGATTTTAATTAATAATCTGTTGCAGTGTAACTTGTAGACTAGTGTTTGGAAACGTTAGGTTAAGTGGACTGTGGGAAACCTCAGAGCTCCTTACTGCTGGATGGGAACATGGATCTATTAAAATAAGGAACATCCTGAGCTTCCTCTGCTAAAGGAGCTGGTTCTGGTTATGGTATGTGTTCTGTTATGCATGAAGTATTGTTTAAAAAATGTTTGAATGTATAATTCTCCTGTTTTTGTGTTTCTTGGATTTCGCTGTGGTGGACACCTTTAGAACTGCACCCAGAGCACGTGTTTGATCAAAACTTTATTGAATGCAAGTAACAGTTGTAAACATCAGACATGGCAGCCCACAGTTGCCTTTTTTGAGTCCGCAGTTTCTTTGTTTTAAGGTTGCATCGCCGGTACGTATTTTCTATCAATGTTTGTCAACTTTGGTTATGGTTATTTGTAGGTCCAGCATTGTAGTGTTTTTGATGCTAGCCTTATAATGTGGTGGTTGCACGCAGCTCTCGAGATGGCGTCGGTTAGCCTCCGGTGTGTGGATTTGCAACTTTGTACTTGCTGTTGTTTGCCTTGTGTTTTTGTCACTGTTGTAGACGTGTTGTAATGTTGTATTTTTTCTGCTCTGCAGTTTCACCTTCTTAAGCATCATTAAACCTGATTAAAGACAATCATGTCTGCAGAGTCGTTGATGTGAGAGAAGTGTTATCACCATAGTTACCGTTACGGCACAGTATGCATAACAGAGTTAATGCAAAGATGAGCTTGTGTTGAGTTGTTTCATTTATGAATGAAAAGAAGGAAATATGTATTATTTCTTTTATTTTACAGTTAAATTATTATTTATGTAATTAGGGTTTTTTGTAATCTTAAATGTTCCTATATGAACTGCCGACCTCTTACTCTTCAATAAAAAAAATAAAAAAAACCTTATATATTTGTTTTTGCAGTTTTCAGTTTTAGGGGGTTATTTTTTCCTGTACAGATATCAAGATATATATTGTATATCGAGATATAGCAAAATATATCGAGATATATTTTTTGAGCCATATCGCCCAGTTCTAGGGTGGACTACAGCTAAGTAACACATATAATACCAATAAATCAAAAACAGATATTTAGATATTGAAAATATCTTTTGAGCTAAGTCAAAATAAAATGAGTAGAAACATCAATCTCCCAAACAATAAAGAGATATTCTGCACTACTGTGGTTCATTTAATGCTTTTATCCTTAACTAAGACATTACTTATGAGCACATTTCTGATGCAGTTAAAATATCCAAATCAAGAAAATGCAGAAGATTTTAAGATACTAATTCTGATCTATATTGCTCACCCCTACTGTTTCCATTTTGAGAGAATCTCTGTTAAATTGTGTGTTATTGTTAACTTATATATATATATATATATATATATATATTATATATATATATATATATATATATATATATATTTTATATATTATATATATATTTAAAAAATGTGTTTCTCACCTTCCACGGTGGTAGGTCTCTCTCACCCTCATTCAGCTCGGGTCCTCTGCCAGAGGCCTGGGAGCTTGAGAGTTCTGTGCAGTATCTTTGCTGTTCCCAATACTGCACTTTTCTGGACTGAGATGTCCGTTGTTTTTCCCGGTATCTGTTACTCTTCCAGTTTGGGGGTTACAGTCCCGAGTGCTCCGATCACCACAGGCACCACTGATGCCTTTACTTTCCACGCTCTCTCCAGCTCCTCCTTGAGCCCCTGGTATTTCTCTAGTTTCTCGTGTTCCTTTTTCCTGATATTACCATCGCTTGGTATTGCGATGTCAACCACCACGGCTCTGCTCTGTTTCTTATCCACCACCACTATATCTGGTTGGTTCGCCATCACCATCCTGTCAGTCTGTATCTGGAAGTCCCACAGGATCTTGGCTCGGTCATTCTCCACAACCTTTGGAGGTGTTTCCCACCTTGATCCAGCCCGTACTCTGCACAGATGTTTCTGTACACTATGCCCGCCACTTGGTTATGTTGCTCGATGTATTGCTCGAGTGCCCAGGGCCTGCTCCTGAGCAGCCAGGATCAGTGCCTCTTTGCTGTCCTTCAGACCAGCCCTCTCAAGCCATTGGTAGGATTTCTTGATATCAGCCACTTCAGTTATGTTCTGGTGGTACGCCCCATGTAGGGGTTTGTCCTGCCATGATGGTCCCTCCAGCACCTCTTCCTCTGGACCCCACTGTCTGAGACATTCTCTGAGCACCTCATCTGTCGGGGCCTTGTATGTTGTATGTTTCATCCTGGACAGTGGTTCCCACACTCACTAGTCCTCGGCCTCCTTCCTTCCGGCCTGCGTACAGTCTCAGGGTGCTGGATTTGGGATGGAACCCTCCATGCATGGTCAGAAGCTTTAGTGTTTTAACATCTGTGGTCTGTATCTCCTCCTTTGGCCAGCTTACAATTCCTGCAGGGTATCTGATCACTGGCAGGGCGTAGCTGTTGATTGCCTGCACCTTGTTCTTTCCATTGAGCTGGCTTCTTAAGACTTGCCTCACTCTTTACAGGTATTTGGCCGTAGCCGCTTTCCTTGTTGCCTCTTCAAGGTTGCCATTTGCTTGTGGGATACCAAGGTACTTGTAACTGTCCTCAACATCTGCTATTGTTCCCTCTGAGAGTAAGACCCCCTCTGTGTGGACTACCTTCCCTCTCTTTGTCACCATTCTGCTACATTTCTCAAGCCCGAATGACATCCCAATGTCTGTACTGTAGATCCTTGTGGTGTGGATCAGTGAGACGATGTCTCGCTCACTCTTAGCGTACAGCTTGATGTCATCCATGTAGAGGAGGTGACTGATGGTGGCCCCATTTCTGAGTCGGTATCCATAGCCAGTGCGGTCGATTATTTGGCTGAGGGGGTTCAGACCAAAGCAGAACAGTAGTGGGGACAGTGAGTCTCCTTGGTATATGCCACATTTGATGGACACTTGTGCAAGTGGCTTCCCATTGGCTTCAAGGTTGGTTTTCCACAACCGCATCGAGTTTGCAATGAAGGCCGTTAGAGTCCTGTTGATATTGTACAGCTTCAAGCACTCAGTGATCCATGTGTGTGGCATTGAGTCGTAGGCTTTCTTGTAATCAATCCAGGCAGTGTACAGGTTGGTCTTACGGGTTCTGCAGTCGCGGGCGGCTGTTAGGTCAACCAGGAGTTGGTGCTTTGCTCCCCTGATGTTTTTGCCGATGCCCTTCTGTGCTGCGCTCATGTATTGATCCATGTGCCCACTTATCTTTGCCGCAATGATGCCTGACATGAGCTTCCATGTTGTGGAGAGACAGGTTATTGGCCGATAGTTGGATGGGACTGCACCCTTTGAGGGATCCTTCAGTATCAGGATTGTACGCCCTTGGGTTAACCATTCAGGGTGTGTCTCATCCCTTAGCAGCTGGTTCATCTGTGCTGCCAGGCGCTCGTGGAGGGCAGTGAGCTTCTTTAGCCAGTATGCAAGGATCATGTCAGGGCCCGATGCGGTCCAGTTTTTCATACCTGAGACTCTTTCCTGGATGTCTGCCACTGTGATGGTGACTGGATTCTGTTCAGGGAGGTTGCTGTGATCTTCTCTCAGATCCACCAGCCACTGTGCATCGTGTTATGTGATGCCTCCCTCTCCCATATGCCTTTCCAGTACCTCTCAGTCTCCAGTCTTGGGAGTGAGAGTGAGAGTGAGTGAGTGAGTGAGAGACAGAGAGAGAGAGAGAGAGAGAGAGAGAAACTTTTTTTTTTTTTTTTTTAAACAAACAATTGCATATGGGTTTGGGGTTTGGATAAGGAAAAGGGTGTGCACGTCTTCACATGCTGTCCCGGTGGATGGCCCCGGCTGTTCATAATAACATTTCATAGTAACAAACAAGTTTTCATTTACAGTATTTTTATTGTTGAGAATTATTTTGCCTTCACCAATGTTTAGGAACTAGCTTTGCAGATATCAAACAATTTCTCCAGTAAACACTCAGGAACCCTTATAAAACTGTAACATACAAAAAATAAATGCATATTACAATTATATTTTCACATTTAAATGGACATAGAATATGTAAAGTTACATAAAACAATGTAGAGCAGCTTAATACAATTCAATAAATGCTTAACAATAGCTTGACATTAGCTGGACTGAATGAAAACGGCTAGAAAACAAGCGATTAGCATAATGCTAATCTAAATGCAAATTCCCATAGACGTGCTAACGCTATTAGCGTCTTATATTTTAAAGTGAATTTCAACGGTAAAACAACTTAAAGTGCCCCACATGAATGCACAGAGTGAGTTAACATCTTATAACATTAAAAAATTACAGACAGATATTTTCATGGAGCCAACATTCTGCCAAGTGACCGAAC